>NC_090906.1:8776027-9110721 GCF_040956055.1 Brachionichthys hirsutus | reverse complement strand
TAGTGTAGTGTTTCTTTTGATTGTGAAATCTTTGATTGTCATCTCTAAATTTGATGCAGTTAATATCCTTTGGCTTTTATTTCATTATCATTATTATTATTTTAGATAGTTGATTGATCAGGTTGGGCCTGATCCTGTGGTGGGTGGAATCGTGGGGCAGTATAAAGGCAGTAATAATTGGAGTACAGGGTTCCCCCTAGAAATCTGATCCACCCTGGAAGTATAACAAAAAAAGACCCAGATATTTTTATTTGGTAGATGATGCAACACATTTTCGAACGCATTCTCTCACACAACTAACTTAACATTCAAGGGGCGTGGTGCTGTTTGGACTATGGGGTGCCCCTGAATATAACGGTAGGGTAAACACTACAGTATTTTAGGATGCAGGTGAAGGCAGCACAACGATCCTTATTTTCAGGGGATTATACGCTAACGAAGATGAGATTATTAATAAAGTACCGGTGTTCCATTTTTACCTTGCGTTCTCCTTCTCTTAAACTTCCACCCATGTATTAGGACCAGGCCCCTTATCAGTGTTTATTGACAATGGCTTTTGTTTCTGTGCTTGTCAATTATAAGAGAGCAAAATCAACCCAAATTGAACTTTGGTGCACATATTACTGTTTTCTTAGATTTAAAATCTGTAGGAGTTCAGACTTAAGTTTCCAATGATGTTAATAAACGTACGTTTTGCCTGACTTGCTCAGACTCGCGTCTTTAGCAGCGTGACAATTCTACCTTCTGCATTATACTGTCAGGTAAACCAATTACTTGTCTAAATGATTTCTTTTAAATTCATTTGTTGTGGTTTTTTAAACCAAAAAGGCATTCTCGCTTATTTGGGTTGATTTTCTTTTCTCTGTCTTTGTCAGCATTTTAAACTTGTCAAGATTCCCAGTTGTGTAATGCCTGTTAACCCTTGTTACACTTATTTCACAGGTGTCATGCACAATTGATCTGTTTTTGACATAACCATTCCCCCTCCCCCCCCCTTCATTCCTACTGCTACGTTGGCAACATATTTTTTGAAGATCATCGGCAGGATTCGATCTCAGACAGCAAGGGCATGCACTGCGCACAATGCAGTTGCTCTTAGACAAACAGTACCAGGGATCTTAGCTAGACAGTGAACAGTGTTCATCGCGGGAAGATTTTTTTTTTCTTTTACGTTTGGATCAAATCCAATGCCAAAACCGAATTTGTGTGCATACAGACACATCAATGTGGTGAAGTGGAGCGCATTTCCACAGAAGAGACCCCTCTCTGTATTTATTTGTTAATAAACAAGCAATAAACAACTGAACAAAAGGTAACTGTAGTCCACTCAATAATCAACTTTTTTTTTATTGTGAAATTCTGATTATGTGATTTGCTAAAGTCTTTATTGAATCTGCTGTGTGTCTCTTTTGAAATAATTATCTACAGTCACAAGGTCAAAGCATGTTTACCCTGAGAGGCCTGACACAAAGAGTCGGCTACACAGAACGCACAGATACCAATTTCCCTTGTGATGGTTGACTAGATGCTTTAATTTCACTGACATAGTTTGACTATTTGAACTTTTTCCAACAAACAAAAAAAACCCATCTGGATTGAAACAATATTTTATTTCTATTTAGTTTTTTTTTAATTATTTTACATATTTTTGACTGTTTAATTATAGGCATGTGAATCACAGTGTTATTATGTGACACCACTATTGTAACCTGAATATGTGATATGCGGTTTTTTAATTCCTGATCCCAACCCCCCAACCCCCCCACCCCCCATCATTCCTTCCCCACCTTCTTTTTGTGAACCCCCGACTCTGGACACAGGTTCAGGTCCAAGTATCATCCAGATGAGGCCAACCGACTCAAGGCAGAGGACCAGAGCGCCCTGCATAACCGTCTGAATGTCTTCATGTTCCTGTTAGAGAATGGCTGGTATGATAACGTCTCCCTGGACATCGAACAGACCTCAGCCATCATCAAGGTTCTGGATGCCGGTGAGACAACAAAATAATAAACTGCAATAAAAAAAATAGCAATGCATAATGACTACTGACTTACCCCTCTATAGCGAGTTGTGTAGCAGTGGTGGAAATTGTTTATCTGGGAAACAGAAGATTTGGCAAAAGAATCCAGCAGGTCACTCGCCGCCGCATTAGTTTAGCAGCAGCTTTTGTTTCCTGCTGGAAATAGGATTAGATGTTCTGGTTTGCTCCGGCGTCAAGTTTCATAGTTCCGTATAATCCTGCTGCTGCCGCCATTATTAACTAGTGAGGCATGATTAACAGGACAGAACAAGAAAATAGGTGAAAATGACACAAACCACTTTGTGCTCAGTGTCTCGCCCCTTCTGACTTCAGCTGTGATAAAGATGGAGGGAGGGACCGATCACGACCTTCGCATATTGGACCTGCCATCTGGAGAGGAGGAAGAAAGGGAGAAGCCGACATCCAATTTAGGGGTTGAACCTCCTAAAAGAGAACACTGCAAAGCGCCGGATGGTGACCGCAAGGCCTCGGCAGAGAAAGGCAAAAACGAGAAGGTAGACGGAGTTTACTGTGTTCAGGAGAGATCCTACAGTCCTGTGTTGTTGAGCTCGACTGTTTCACAGGTGGAGAGCAACAGCACCGACACACCTGGCTCGGCCGAGGGGGTGGAAGCTAAAGAGAAGGCAGAGAACGCAGCCCCGAAAGAGGGGATGCCTGAACCCAAGAAAGTAGGGGTGGCATTTCTGGTATTAATTTCAGACGATAGACAGAAATAACCCATAATGTTTGTCCTCATTGCTTTCACTTTTGTTGTTTATCAGCCAAGAAGAAAGAGGAAGCGCAGCGGTGACAGCGACGACGAGGCCAGCGCCTCAGAGAGCGAATCGGACTCCGACTCCGACTCAAATTCCAACTGCTCTGATAAGCCCGTGGCCAAGGAAGAGGGGGACAAGGATGAGGAGGAAGATGAGGCTGATGGTGAGGAATCAAGATTCAAGATGGAGCCTGGTTTTTAATTTTCAGAGAGACACTGGTACAAATATTTGTGTCTTATAAAGATGTTTGCTTTGTCGCTCTTCTAACGAAGGAGAGGAGAAACCAAAGGAGAACACTAAGGAGGAGAAGGTGGAAAAGAAGCCCAAAGATGACGCCCCCAGACCGCGGCCCCTCCACAGGACCTGCTCTCTCTTCGTGAGGAGCATTGCGCCCTCTATTTCCAGGGCTGAGATTATTTCGGTGAGTTGAACAGTCGGTCCGGCGAACAGTCCCGGTGAACTTAAAAGCAAACCCATTTTATTTTCCTCTCAGCTTTGCCGGCGATATCCTGGCTTTCTACGCGTCTGCTTGTCCGACCCCCATCCTGAGCGGAGGTTGGTCAAACAAAAACGACTTGATTTCTTACTCTGTTCATGGAATCGATTTAGACTTGCGAGCGACCAAACTCAATGACACGATGCCTGAATGAACTCTGTTCTGCTGCAGATTTTTCAGACGGTGCTGGGTGACGTTCGACCGCGGTGTCAACATTAAAGAAGTTTGCTGGAATCTTCAGAATATTCGCGTGAGTGTTTCGCACATGTTGCAATCTAGAATGTAGCAAGTTAGTGTTTTTTTTTGTGAGCCACGAAGATTTTGACCGTTTACAGATCAGTTCCTTTTGGTGCTGGTGTTTTCTGCTCCTAAATAGCATTTTATATTCTACCCTTCACAGCTCAGAGACTGTGAATTGGCTCCGGGCGTGAATCGAGACCTGGTCCGGAGGGTGCGTAACGTTAACGGCATCACGCAGCACAAGCAGGTGCTCCGCAACGACATCAAGCTGGCTGCCAAGCTCATTCACGCCCTGGACGATAAAGGAGGCCTGTGGAACAACAAGCTCCAGGATGATGGGCAGAGCCGGGAGGTGCGGGTGTTTAAAATTACATTCAAGTTCAGCCGCTCGAATAAATTAGATCTAACCGGATGCATAATTCATCTGATTTCAAAAGTTGACAGCTCAGAACCCCATCATGAAGAATATCACAGATTACCTGATAGAGGAGGTGAGCGCTGAGGAGGAGGAGCTCCTGGGTTCAGGAATGGACACTGAGGATAACAACAAGGAGGGGAACCCTGCAGAGATGACAGTGGAGAGAGATGACAAACTAGCCAAGGTTTGACTTTCTCAGATATCGCCATAAAAGCAGCACAAATATCAAGTCACATTGTTACAAGTCTCTTTTATAAAGCATATTTTATCCTTTTATATACTCCGAGTCTTGCAGGCAGCTTTGCCAGTTGGCACGTAAATAGTTTACGTTCTATCTGTCGTCCCTGTTTTTTTTCCCCAGGTTTTGGATTGTCTGATCTTGTATCTGCGCGTTGTACATTCTATTGACTACTACAACACATGCGAATATCCCAGCGAGGATGAAATGCCCAACCGCTGTGGGATGATCCACGTGCGTGGGCCCATTCCTCCCAACCGCATCACACAAGGCGAAGGTCAGTGTGCCGCGCGCGTGCGTGTGTGCTATCTAGCATGGAGGAGTGAGAATGTAATAGCTTTCATGTAAGAAATCTGTGTTCTCGTTTAGCTTTGCCAAGTTGAAAAGCATCTTTCATTTATTTAATCTTTTTGATTTCTCAAAGCTGCTTGAACCCTACATTTTTATGTAAGTCATTTAGATCAAATTTTACCCATGCTAGATGCTGGGTTTTACTCTTACATGTGCACGGTGTAATTTTTAATGTTGGTATAATTTTTCCATTTCTATTTATCTTGAAAATATGGACTGTGGAAAAATGTATTTTGCACTATTTGACACTGGTGTCTTCATTTGTTTTTCTGAAAACTTTCAACAGTGCAACAATGGCAGAAGATGATGGAGGAAAAACTGAGTCCTTTGTTTAGTGTTAAAGAAATATTGTCTGAGGAGGAGGCGGTAAAAATGGGCCGCAAGAATCCTGGGGACGAGGTTGAGAAATTTGTGTCTGCCAACACTCAAGAGTTGGGAAAGGACAAATGGCTCTGTCCTCTAAGTGGCAAGAAATTTAAGGTCAGTTTTAGATTGAGTATTCGGGACTTTTTACCAGCATTCTTGTAGTGCGACTTTTGTTTGGCTGCCTCATTTTCGCTTTATGATCACCCTTTCAAACGAATTTCCAGGGGCCAGAGTTTGTACGGAAGCACATCCTGAACAAGCATGGAGACAAAATTGAAGAAGTGAAAAAAGAAGTGGCGTTCTTCAACAATTTCCTGATGGATGCCAAGAGACCGTCACTGCCTGAGGTTAAACTTCCTCCCCTCCCGGGCCCAGGAGGTCAAGGTCAGCAGAGCTTTTCTAGATACTCATAGTGAAAGATTGGAATCCTTGGCTGATTGAATAGTTTGCTGACAACCGTATAACCTCTTTCTTCAGGTCTGCTTTCTCCCGGCATGCCGTTTCCTCCTCAAGCTCTTCAGGGTCCGATGGCCTTCGTTCAGCCTCGTCCACCGCTGATGGGCTACGGTGACGCAGACCGTTCTTTTATTATTCTGGTGGAAATGTGTTTCACTCCGGTCTGCGACCTCCTTGGTCTGATTTTTGGCTGTTTCAACAGGTGGACCTCCTTACCCCCCCAACCAATTCGGAGGAGGCAGAGGCAACTATGACAACTTCCGCGGGCAAGGTGGCTACCCGGGGAAGCCAAGGAACCTGAGGTGAGAGCGCCGTATGTTTATTTAGGTCTGTTTATTTATTTAACCTTTGATTATTTGTGTTCTCTTCCTGGGTTGTCGACCATCTCAGAATGTCACGAGGTGACCCTCGTAATATCATCGAGTACCGTGACCTGGACGCACCTGATGACACCGACTTCTTTTAGAGCGTTCACCTGCTCTTTTGAGTATTTGCTCTTTACGAGTATTTTTCCTTCTTGCTATCTGGAGTCGATTAGATTATTGGTTTTCCGAAACAATTTTAGCAGACTTGTTCTGTAAACTATTATTCAATAAAGTTATGCACCGACTTATTCAATTCAGTGTAGATTGTGTGTTTGTTTGTTATCCAGATGTGACATGTTTCTGTGTACTCTGGATTTTCTGCCCCACTTCTGTTTAAGCAGATGGGAGGGAAAGTCGCCCCCTACTGGATAAACCTTCGAATTTCATGCAGGTTATAAATTCTGTAATTTAACTTGACAGACGTCCAGAGAAACCTCACAGTGGTGAAGAGACGTCCAATAGAAGTGTTAAGTAGTAAAACAATATCAACATGAAATATGAAAGCCGCCATGTTAAAGTATTCCCAGCATATAGATCACGAGAAAGCAAGTATGCAAACACGTTTAGCTGCGTGTCCATCGCTCCTCTTTATTTACTTACATTAGAAATGCTCGAATCCTTCAGTGGCTTCATGTGAAATAGAGTTTACCAAGTCCTTTATATTTTCATGTTCAGCGTAATCTTTTCCAGACACATTCATGTTAAATAATTTCAAATACAGTCACAACTTGCAGTAGGAAGCAGAAGCCCCTTCAATAGCAGAAAAGGAAACAGCCACGTCGTTCATGCAGAAGAGAAATCTAAATGATCTGAAGCTTATGATTTGCAGAAAGACCACAGCTGACTTTGTGTTCATGGAATAACTTGGTCAGTCCGTCCACGTAGAGCCTGTGATAGTGGTCGATCTCCTCCTCAGTCGGCGTGACGCTCTTTGGCACTGAGATTGGACTTCCCACTGGAAGAAGCGGTGTTGGATCAAAAAAATAGCACAGAGCATGAAATCCAGGCTTCTTGGAGTCGGGTAAAAAATACTCACCGACAATGGTGACGGGAGTTCTGTAAGGTATGAACATCATGCTCTCGCCAACAAATAAGCACGGGGCAAAACCCAGAATCACTTTGAACAGGTCCTGTAACTTTCGACCGAGACTGCCGTCTGAGAAAATCACCTGTTTAAAGAGCTCGTTCTCTCCGAAAGAGTAAACAGGCACCAGATCAGCCCTGAGGAGGATCGGCAGAGGTCACATCAGTCTCCCACAGTGGACTGCTCGGTCTTAGTGGTCAGGTACTGGTACTTTAAATGTCTTTCAATGCATCTTGCTCGTAGTTCTAGTAAATTCATATTTACATAGTGGCTAATTAGTACATAGTAGGATTTTAGTACATTTGAAAACTGGAACCTCATACAATGAGCTACGTAACAGAAATTATTTTATTTTTTGCTTCTACATGTTCATTGAACTTTGAACAGACCAAACAAATCACACACATTTCTCTTGTCAGCGTTTTGTCATCCAAGCAGTATTTCTCCTTAGGATATATATCTTGGCTGTAGTTTTACCTTCCTCCAAAGATAAATAATTGCACACTGATATCTTAATTCTCTGAAATTCCTTACCCAAACTCGAGAGCAATCCTGACAAATCCTTTCCTCTGCTTCACAACCACCGTGTTGACTCCAGGGGAGGAAGCCAGAGATTCAGCAGCACCCCCGATCACAATCACTACGGCATTGGCTTTGCCACTCTGAGAAAGGAGGTGGGCAAGGCTCGGTTTACTGACCGGACAGAGACCTGTACCAACCACGGAAGGCAGAAACATCAGTTCAGCTCAGCTGCTCGGGCACTCGGGCGTCGTTTAAATGTCAGATTTGATGGTCAATAGACGAACATCTCGTGCGTACCTCCACTCATGAGATACTCTCTGAAGATTGGCAGTCTGAAAAGTCCCGCCAGAACCACCAGGGTGGATTTCAGCCCGGGAAATGTTTGAGCAAAGCCACAGCTCTCGGTGCCGAAGCAGGCGAGGGCCCCGATGCTCATGATGCCATGTGGATGACAACCCAGGATGTAGTTCTTGTTGGGGTTCAACTCGGCTGTTTTCACCAGCTGAGCAAGGAAATTGTGATATAATAGTTCATTTATAGTTCAATCCTGATCACTAAAACCATCTGGACACTGTTCAAAATGTAAATAACAACAGAATGTGACCCGCTCTGGATCAGGTCAGGATTTTTGTCCATAAATTTTACTCTTAAATTTAATTTTTCCTGTTCTGAGCAGATCTGGATGGACTATTCGCGAAGCTTTTTTGTTTCTTAAGCTCGAGCTCTAGCTAAAGCAGCTTCAAGAATGTTCTTCTCATGGGCAGCCATGTTAAAACGCTGCTACACCAAAAAAACAAGTCCATTCACATTCAAGTTCATTCAGCTCAGATCAGTCTCACAATCTGCAACTTACTGTGATTGGAAAAAAGTCTCTGAGGTGACTCCAAACCTTCCAATTCCTCACAAATGCTGTCCTCCTGCCACCTGATTGACATCAGACAATGTTCATGCCGCCCTCAAACAGCATGTTTTATATAATATAATATAATATATATATATAATTGTTGTTGTTAACTTTGACCTCTTTCAGGGGTCTCCCAGTCTGTCACCAGCCAAACAAAGGACAGGACGGAGAGCGGCCACAGCGAAGTAAACATGAGATAGACCATCAGGATCACACAACCCACTCCTGAACAAGGATTCATACAACGGGGGGGGGGGGGGGGGGGGAGACTTATCTTAGATGGCTTAGCTTTAGACTCTATCGGCGAGCTAATGCATATTAAGTTGTAAATGTTCATTAAATGCCATTTGCAGTTGTAGCTTACCTAAGAAGAGGAAGCTCAGCACCCATTGGAGAATACTCACGACCTCCAGCAACTCCTTCCCCCGCGACTTTCTTTTAGTCATTCCTGAAATAGGAGGCCGTAACTTTTCACTTTTGGCAAGCAGCGATATCTTAAACTGTAAATTCATTTCAATGGAGACCAATGAGTGTAGAACTCCTGCACACACGAGCAGACAGCAAACCGAGACGGTAGGATGTTTAATTAGCGTGCATTAAAACTTGGATGATCACCTTTTGAATGCCTCTGGCAGTAAAAAAACTTCACAGTTTATGGTCATATCGCAAAGAAATATGAAACATAATGCTCTACCTTATTAGAGGTTATTCCAAATTAATTTTTGAATGGATGTAGAATCGCCAGCTCAGCAAATGCATGAAGAGCAGCGTGCACTTTGATCAGATCATGTTAACTGCTGATAACAAATCCACTCCCCCCAATACTTTGACACGTGCAAGCAATGTCTGAGATTGCCATGAAAAGTCCTTCACGCACTGGATCTGTGCAGCATCCTCTGCAGCAGTGTCGCTATGGGACGATGGTATGCGATCCTTTTCACGTTTGAGCACTTTGGTGGCTATAAGTCAGCCTGAAAGGGACAAGACAAAATACACTGCGGCTGTTTCCCCCACATGATAAAATGCAGGAACTGGTATTATCTCACACTTTCTGGGTTAAGTTGTTTTAATACATTTCATTAGGTGCAATAAATGTGATTCTGGCCCCCCGATGACTTCAAATTCTACACATTCTCTCGAGTGAAAGGAGAATTCTCGTGAAATATCCTACCTCCAAAAACTACCAGCAGGTGTTTTCACAATAAAAGTCTTTATGGCGATGAAAGGAATCTGTACCTTAAACTATAAAGTCACTTTCAAAGCAAAACATGTAAAACCGACATTCACACATAAACACCATGTAAAAGCCTTTCTTTACATTATTACGCTTTTCCCTGAAGAGGGGCTGATAAGAAAGCTGCAGCCTGCACACCTGCAAAGCTGATTCCCCATTACCCTGGCTAATTACCTCGGGGTTTTGATTGGAGGGGAGCTGTGGCCCGTTGCAGTGACGTTATCAATCCTCACCAACCAATAAGGAATGTAAAACTTGTCCCGCCTCTAGCAGGTGCAACAGAGCCAGACAGCAAATTGGGCAACAAATGAGAAATCTCTTCAGTCTAAATTTGACCACGTTGAATCAGTCACTCCAAGAGGTAGGCGTGATGATGATGATGATAATGATTATTCATCATCATCATCATCATCACGTGAACTTTAGCTGGCGGGTCCAAAGATTTCTCTGATAATAAATGAACTGTAATCAGTGCCGCTCCTTTCCTCCGGTGTCCCGCGGACCTGAGGGGGCGTGTCCGTGCCGGACAGGTGGTCGTGTAACACCTTTGGCTTAAAACGCCACATTTGAGTATTTAAGGATAGATTTTTAATTCTAATTCCCTTAAATTTAACGTAATCCTGTGTTTTCTTCCCCTCCGGACCCGATACTGGTTCCTCCACTGACCCAGTCTGAACCCGTTTCTGTTTCTCTCTCCCATTTTCTGTGATTTAAATGAAATCCAGCTGAAAAGAAAATGTCATCGTGTCAATATTTCTATTACAGTTTAGCCCACTTAAGGTCTGTTCGTACCCGCGGGTTTATTCAGCGCGAATGTTACACTTAATGTTTTTTTTATTTTTATTTGTAATCCCCTATTACGTCACCGAGCTGATTCTATAGCAGACACTTTCGCTTGGTTTTGGTTCCATCCGGATATTTGTTGCCCCCACCAGGGAAGGGACCGCATGAATATTAATACGGGACGCAAACAGCGCGAGGATGCCCTGCGCGTAAACCCACACAGCTGCTGCTATCTCTGCGCATTTTCCGCGTGTTTTCTGTCCGTTCCACGCCCGGAGAGCGCGTTTCCCTTCACGGACGTCGTGTGGGAGGCTTTTTTGGGTTTTTTTTTATTTTATTTGATATAAACACCAGCATGGCGACTGTTATTGGAATATTCCGTCGCGTCACATGGAAACGCATCCAGGCTTTCGATCAGACCTCGCACCGGCCATGCTGCACCGAGCTCCGGTAGTGACAGTCCCGCTGCTGATCCTAAAACATGGAAGACCTTCCACGTCAGGAAAAGGCGTCATCCCGGCGATGCGCGTCTGAGTAGCCGATTCCTCATCTCCACGTCAATTGACACATCTGGGAAAGGATTTTTCTTCTTCTTCTTCCTCCTCCTCCTCTTCCTCCCCTCCGTCTACCAAAGACAGCTGTGTCATCAACAAGCGGCGTGGTGGTGTTGTTGTTGTCTGATCCGTCGTCTGCCTCTGCGCCAGCCTGGCTGAGGTAGGTTTTACGCACCTTCATTAACGTTTACTGCGTCGGGTTTTGTGCATCACCTGCTCTCTGTGACCCGTCACTGTCCAAAACGCGCCGCCCGCTCGCTGAGCAGCGGAGGGACAGCGCGCCGCAACGCGGAGGAGACGACGGCGTTTTTACGCGTAAACGTGGAACACGCCGTCTTGACAGCGAGCCGATGCGTTTTCGCACGCCGAATTATTCAACCTTGAAGCCTCGCAGCTCGTGGCGGTGAATGGGAGGCCTGCGTGCGTGCGTCCCCCCATGCGACCCGTACAAGCCCGTGTTTTAGTTCGGTCGTGACAAGACTTTATGAATATTTCACCAAAACAAAAAGCCTTCAATCAGCTGACCGGTGATGCTGAAGCATGTGGAGGTGCGTGATTCATCCCCACGGAGCCCACGGAGCCCAGCGCCGCGAGGCCCTGATTATGGATAATGTGAGCATATCGGGGGGGGGGGGGTGTTATTTTTATTTTATCGTGAGCGCGTGTGAAGCGTATTTTATTTATTTATTTATTTTTACTCTGATTGTGAATACACTGGTGATGTGCGTGTTTGTGCGCAGCCAGGTGAGGATGTGTTGGCGCGTCATTGAGGTGCGGGAGAGGCAGGCGTCTGGATGAGGGGAGCCATGAGTTCGCGTGTGTGTGTGTGTGTGTGCGCGTGGAAAACACGTCGGTTAGATACCCAACAAAGTGCCGCAGTATCCCGCCTTAGATCCGTTGTGACGATCCAAAAGGTGCAGCGAGGTTGCGAAGTGGAGTCAAATTAAGGTTCATCAACAATGTGTTTTAATCCTCTATTCACACCCAACCATTCAGAACAGCGTCACCCACACACACAAACACACACACACATTCCTTCTTCACTTTTCCAAAACGTCCTTGTATTTATTCAGATGATCTGTGTATATTATTTAACGTATCTCATCCAGTATCACTTGGCTGTTTTACTTGGCCGGAAATATTCCATCAGAACTAAATGGACATTTTATGTCCCCCAGAAGCAGGTCTGTTCGTCTGTAGGCTGAAACGTGAGCATGAAAAAAGGATTGGGTGAGAATAAAACAAATCATTACCGGGTACATGACAAGATTCCCCATTTTGACCATAAAGCTCACTGATGATTTGTGTTTAGGGACGATGATGATGATGATACGACACTTTCCGCCTGAAAGAAAGCCATATAAAATGAAACCAATTGCATGCCAGTCTTGCTTGACCTTGGAACTGACTATGACAAAAGTGTTTCGGTGCCTGGCTTTGAGTCTCGCTCGCAGATACAGGTGAAGAGAGCATCGCATGTGACGGTGTCTCCTGCAATGTTTGGTTTATGTGGGGGCAGACAGAGGAGAGCAGCGGTGGTGGGAGCCGCTGTGATTTCGGGGGTCATTGAGTGCAGGCTGGGAGCCACACACACGCACACACACACACACACACACACCGTGCAGCGGAATGCAGACGAAAGTCAGGGCTGCCCACAAGCTGTCGCTATAACTGTCGTCACTCACCTGGCGATTACAAATTCGATCCAGAAATGTGATTAAGTCAGAATTCTGCTTGCTCTATGTGGCAGCTCTGCCAGTGTGTGGGGAAAAATGTGAATTTGTTTTATTGGAATTTTTCATGCTAATTCAGGATGTAGAACCTTTTTTAAAATTATGCTATAAAACAACCTCGAACATTGGGGGGGAAGAATTCATCTGAGCTTGCGGTCGTGCAATATTGATGGAAAGACTCGACTATACTTTTCACTAAAGGATAAAGAAGTCTGACCATATTTGAGTTTATCGGGGAATTGGATGATTCTAAAAATAAATCCAGGTTGGAAGATTGAATTCACAAATATACTGGAAGGGTGAGGGGGGAGGCCCACATTGGGGCGGGAGAGGGACTGATGGATGTGCAACAGACATGGCGGATGCTGACATTTAAAGCCCATTTCTCTATAGTCAAGTGGGGGGGGGGGGGGGGGGGCAGTAATGGATTTTTGTTTGCTTGTTATGGATTTCCTGGTGCATCTAAACAGGCTGTTTCCATAGAGTTTGAGCAGCAGCAGGTCAATTGGTCGGTAAAAGTAATATCATTTGCTACTACTGCCCAGACGAGCAGGTGAATCTAGATCAATACCACTACGTGCACGTGTGCGAGTCTGTTGTTTCCCCATTTTGATTTTCTCAGCTCTGTCAGAGAGAGCGATGGAATCAGAAATGATGGAGGAAACACTGAATGTGAGCGAAGCCGAGCCGGTGGCTTTTCCACACGTGCACGTTCACGTCCCGCCAGTGATCGTCACACCGAACCGGTTATTTGTCCACAGGAGTAATTTGCTTTGTTTACTCCAAGTTACCTCCGAGTCAGTTAGAGGTCATCCCTTTGCGGTTTGCATTAAATCTTGCCACGGTTTTCTCTCCCACCCCTCTGTGTCCTTCGCCCATGTACTCTTATATTGCATGCTTAGTAAAAGTGCTTGAGCAGCCTTCTCAAGCTGAAAGGATTAGTTGATCAGTTAATCAATATGTCGATTGACAGAATGACAGTTATTCTTATAATCAGCGTTATCTGCAATGCGCGTTCCAGCTTCTCAAATGGGAGAATTGCTGCTTAAAAAAAAAAAAAAAAACATTTATGTTTTGAGTTTTTTGATATTTATTTAGGCAAAGCAAGATGTCATTCCCCCCCCCCCCCCATTAATTTTCCATCCTATTGATTGCAAGAGGGACCATCCTTTGGCTCGAGTCAAACCTTCACAGTAGACCACCCGAAGAGGATTTACTGCTTCTGAGCTTAATGCGATTCAAGTGATTGCACAATGTGATGAAGGTTGCCATCACTCCTCTTCCCTTCTGTCATGTCATTATTTCTCAGTGTAAGTCAAACACTAGACTCGTGTGAATATAGTGATGGCAGCTTATGAGTCCATGTTTGAGTCTGGACAGACAGACTAGTTTGCATCGGCAGAGAGATGCTACTAGCTGAGCTACTATTAGATTTGTGCAGACCTAGTAATTATTTGAAAAATAAAAATAATAATGACCAGTCATTAGCTGATGATTTATTGTCAGTGCAGCCTTTTTTTTTCTTTTTTTTTTTTTTTTTTTAATAAACTAAGAATTTGCTTGTATCAGTGTAATCCTTATAATAATATGTCGGTTTACATCTGGAGACATTGTTTGAGCATTATGATGTTTTCTTTTTTAATCACCAGACTGAGCAATCTATTGATAAATTGGCAGAAGACTTTGACAGATGGTATTTTGTGGGGTTTCTTCTGGCTAATTAATTGTCTTGCTGACAATGCATGTAAAAAAAAAATTGACAAAGGGAGCTGGAAAATGCAATTTATGGCTTTTATAAACTGAGAATATTGCAGTTGAAGGTACAAAAAAAAGGTATGCAGTCCATTCTAGTGTAATATTTAAACACGGGTTTAAATACCACCAGACAATACCACAAATGACAACCTCCAACTGAACCTATAAGAAATATCTTTCACTAATATAGGTAAAAAGAAAGTTGTACTGTGGATTAAAAATATCATTATGATGTGTTGTGGAATGCTGTGCGCAATTTTAAAAATGCTAAATTTCAATATCTCATATCTCATATCTACTTGTGTTTTTATTGATCTAAATGCACTTGAGTTCATGTTGATTTCTAATCAGGCCTAGAGGTGTAAAGGTTCACTCTGATTAAAGGGCATGCTCTTTACCAGCGATGTCCTGGATGCAAATCCTGCCTTCGACATTCTCAGATGTTTTCCTTTGTCTTTTCTGGCTTTCTTTTTTCAGAGTAGGAAGAAAAAAAACACCAGAATTGAATCCCATTAGACATTTTCAGCTGAGTCTCTAACTCTAAATTCCCTCTCTCTAAAAAATATCATAAAGCCATACAGTTTGCCCGTAGTTAAAAAAAAATTGTGAAATCTCGTAGCGTTTTTCTTTTTTTTTTTTTTAATGCAATGCGATGAATAAAGGGACTGAAGAGAACAACATGTTGGCACCGTCTAAATGGACAGACGTCCCCTGCACTGACAGAGGGAGGAGGAGGGATTATTTAGCTCCACAGATGACCACTGACGTTTTGATGCGTTATTCTGTGGCTGCGTCTGTCGGTGGACGTTTTTGGCTCGCTGGATGCTCCATATTTAAGAATTGTTATACATGTGTGTCCCGTGACAAAATTCTAATGAAATGCTTCCTTCAAATGTTTGCAGCCATCCTACGGCATCCACTATCAATCCTGTAGGGATGTGTGGTGATGATTTCCTTGAGGGAACTCATCTTTGTTCATTTCTCCTTTCATTTTCTCCTCAAACCTTTTAAAACTGCAAAATAAATAAAGGTCCCAAATATCAAGCTGGGTTGTGTATCTGCACATCGGCTCCATCTTCCATGTGGCTTTTGCTAAACAAATCTAATATGTTCACATTGTGTGTGTGTGTGTGTGTGTGTGGCGGGGGGGGGGGGGGGGGGGGGGGGGGTTCCCTCGAGAAGCCTGTAACAAAATGATTTTACTATCATTTTATGACAAGAGTAATTTACAAGATCTGGAGCGTGTACTCTGGACCATACATGTTAAGACATATATAAATAGAAAAAGGTTGTTCAAAATATCAGTGTGATAAAGACCTTCAAAAGACCTTGAATAAAAATAAATCATAATATGGCAGTGGGCATATTTTTCACCAATAGCTGTGTGAAAAGTAAGAAGTTTGCTCCCAGTTTTGTTGCTGTAACATGTCACCTGTTCACACTGGTTTTTAAACTGGTGTGGAGCCTAATGGTTGTACGGTAGGAGCGTCTCACAGAGTTGATTAATTGTGACATTCCTAAAGGTCACAGTAAACCAGCACAAACCTCGGCTCCAGCAGCATTGTGGGAAATAGATAAGTTCACACTGTGACTTGGAAATGCATGTCTGAAAGCAGAGCGACTTAAGCATGTGTTGTAAATGTCAGAGCAATTTTCATTTGTACTGATAAGAATCCCAGCTGCCTGCCTTGATGGTAGAAAGAGGACGACGTGGTATTAAAACAAGTTGTGGGGGGGGGGGGTCAGGAGCACCAAGGTTTGGTTTCGCTGGATACTGAGAACTGAACCTGCAATGACCCGCCTATCTGACTTCTCTTGAGCAATTATTTTTAGTTGGCTAATTTTATCCTTAGCCTCGTAATTTTCAAAATTGGCTAAATTGCATCGAAAATATTTGTTTTTAGCAAATTAACAAAAGGCTCAAAAGATTCAAACGGAGTCAGACGGTCGTAGTTCTCATTACAGATGTGACACCGTACGAGTGTTACTCTCCATTCTATGGATGCGAGCATGTTTGATGTCTCAAAACAAGCCGAATCATCTCCTTGGAATAATTGGTGTTTTTCCAACGGCCACGTTTGCATCGTGTCCCACCCACGGTGCAAACCCACAGACGGTGCTTTATCCGCCATCGCCTGCCATTAGTCCCAGTTGGTGCCTTTTCATTCTTTAAGTGTCGGGGAACAGCAGGAGTGACAGAAATAGCAGCTCCTCAACTCAAACCCTGAGTGGAAAACCTGCCAATCACACCTGCAAGACCAATGAAGCTGTACATTTGACCACTTCCCACTTTTCAGCTTGGCGTGCTGATCCTTGAATAGATGCATAGATGCATCCGACTTGCTGCTTGTCCTCTATTCTCACTAGTGCCTGATATAATAATAATAAGAAGAAGCTGGCATCGTGTACGGTGTCATTCCCCATCAAAATCGCTACTCTTGGATTGCTGTCATGCTACTGAACACAGTGGGAAGCAGATAGGCCGGCTGTACAAGATGAGATTTGTATGAAATGAGGCGAATGAGTGGGAGAGCTGTGTGTGGGAGTGGGCGTGTGTGTGTGTGTGCGTGCTTATAAGCAACCTACGCCGTGAACAATAGTAGTGGGATGGGTCATGTTTTGGAAAACAGGCCTGTTCCTGTTCCTGTTTCTTTTTTTTTACTACTACCAACCAGAACCAGAAGACGGGCGGTTCAGCGAGTGTAAAAGCATTTTAAATTCTTTCTTGGCTTCTTAGACTTTTTTTTACTTCCATTATTTGTGAATTGAATTTTAATGGAGTTAAATGTTCCTGTTCCATTTTTTTCTTCCATTTCGCAGCCTTTGCAGTTGAGACTTTCACAGGCAATTCATAAAAATAAATAAAAAAGACCTTTGGAAAGATTGGAGCCTCATCCCCGACAAGCTTTCAGGCAAATCAGATGTCTGCGTTCAGAGTGAAGATCAGCTTATCTGTGTTTTGCTTTGGGCGAGTGGGTTTTGCTTAATTGTGGCTGAATAGTTGATTAGGTTTGCAATGCGGAAGCAGGTGCAGCTTACAGTGCCACCGGCTATTTTGTATTCAGTTTCTCTGTAGCTCCTTTAAATAAATCAAAACTGTAGATTCAGCAGTGGGTGGGCCTGCTGTGTTCCATAAAATAGGTCCAGGCGTAGTTCAGCGAGGGCTGCCGTCCACGGACTGTGAAGCCTTGTCAAATCGCTGGAGGTAGGAACGCCATGTGCTGTGTACAGATAATTTTAAACATGCAGTCCCGCTTCACAGTGAATCACACCATCACAAATATCTGACAGACCGTCTAGACTCCTCTAGACTTTTTTTTATGATCCCATTATTATCTTTTTAAACTTTCCTAAAAACAGACGCGCATCCAATATTGCTGGGTAATCCACATCTAAAAGAAGTCAGATCTTGGTTGGAGAGTGATGCAGGCTCAGTGAAGCGTGTGCAGCTGCAGAGCGGAGCTCAGGCACGTGCACAGACATACTGTAGAGCGCCCCCCCCCCCCCAATTCTCTCTCCTCTCCCTGCAGCGCTATATCTCAGTCTGGGATTCAGCACAAAGAGGAAACAAAGAAGAGACTTATTGTATGAGATCTTGTATTATTTTTTTTTGTCATGTGATGGAGGAGCGGTTGCTTATGTGTAGTGCTAAATAATGTTTCTGAAAGGCAGGTTATAATCTGAGCATCCCAAACACAAAGCCAGATTTCCTTTCTGTCTTCTGCTTGGTGTTATTCATGAATTGTTGGTAGGCCTGTCCTCGGTGCTGCTTTTGACTGATGCAAGACATTCCATAGTATTTTAAGCCCCATGTGTATGACAGAGAAATGAAAGACTGCTTTAAAGCATGTCCGGCGCACTATCAGGGCTTGTGGATCTGGTAAGTATTCACCTGAGTGCAGTGGGTCACCTTGATTACTGCAGAAGATGAAGGCAGGGGAAAGCTAAGTGGGGAAACTGGACTATATCCTCTAGCTGGCTGTTTTTTGACCAACGAGCTAATGGCACGTTATATCGTTTGATTAATTATATCCCACCATGAACCAATTGGGATGCAGATACTTGGGCGTGCCCTTGAAGTACAGCACATTTGATTTGTAGTGCGTGACTTTAAAACAGTTGACTTTCTCATGGAACTTTCTCACACACAACAACAACTGTTGCGTTTTGGTTCTCTTCTCCCATGTTTGCGCAGGAATAAAGAAAGGCTTTTCGTCCGTAATTATTTTATTATTGCTCTCTTCGTATCTACGGGAACATCACGTACATCCATAGAAAACACGTTACTTTAGAGAGAGAGAGCTTCCGCCAGATTTTCTTTACAAACTGTCGTAAACCGGAAACAGGAAACAGGAAGTAAACATAAAGTGCACAAAACAGTCGCAAAATAAAACTACATTTTCATACATGTCATTTACAATAAACAATAAATAGAACTGAAACGAGAACGAGATCACATAATCCAACAACAACCAAGCATTGAGTTGGTACTTCAGATTCACAAGTTTGCCTGTTCTCATTTCCGTGAAACAAAAATGGATTATCTCCACGCGTTTATGTTGGCTAAAGGCTGTGGTAGCACAGTGTTTAGGGAAACAGGAAAAGCTTTTTGGTGGGCTATTTTTGGTGATGGACCATAAAAGATTTAGCGGTCACTTAGTTGCACACCTGTAAGAAGAAGATTCCATCCAACCTATCCTGTGAGTGTAGTTTGTTTTTTGAGTTGAAAGGTTTGCTGCAGCGTTCTGTTCAGGTTTCAAACACTTTAGTATTTTCACCCTAAACATAGGAAAGAGTTCACACAATGCCTTTGAGCAACTAGAATGCATCATAAAATATATCCCTAGTATTTAGGGGACCAGCTGGTATATTGAAGAAAATAAGAGGTGAAGCTCTCTAAAAACATGTCGGGTCAGATTTCAGGAGCAGATTTGACCTCAAGCTAATGCATTATTGAGGGCGGGGGAGGGGGGGGGGGGTGTATATTCATATTGTTTGTTTCATTTTAACTAGTGTGTAATTGTCCACCAAGCAGGAAATGGTGCACGAAAGGGCCTCTGGTATGAGGTAAGCTGGTCAGAATGCAATCTTTTCAGGGATTCTGGTTTGAAAGCACACACAACTCTTGAATTTGAGAGAGCAGAAGTGAGGAGGATGGAACTAAGAGCACAACGTGAACTGTTTGCCCCTTCCTTTGGTGGGAAAGATGTACATTAAAGTCGCTTTCACACCAGAGCGGTTTGGTTTAACTCAGATAGTCCGATTCCTTAGGGAAAATGAATTAAGTTGTCAATGACCATGTTTCTCATTGCCCATTTCATTTCTTCAGACATGCAGGCACATCATTTCATTAATAGCAAATGCAATATTTGGCAAATATAATGTACTGTAAGAAAAGCAGAACTCCAAACAACCTGCGGCGTCACTGATTATCATTTCTTCTCTATAACTCTTACAGGAGAACGTATGCAGGTAGATACACTTTACATCAAGGGGACAATAGAAATATTGATAACGATCAAGCAGCTGTTATGAAAGCTTTGAATGCGTCACCGTTCCTTTGTCCTAAATTTTGAAAGGATTTTGAAATTGGAACATTTCTGGAGAAAGTCTGAGTGGCCCATGGTGTGATTCAGCATCTGACTGAATGGCTGGCGTTGAGCCTCTCCTCATCGCAGGATGAACTTCTGTGAACTAAAAGTGTGTGACGTGCAATAATCAAACCTTTTCAAGTGCACAGTTAGAAAATAAGCCAATCTTCGTAGGTGCTTTCCAATCTCTCTGTTAATTTTGGTTGATTGAAATATTCTACTTTATGAAACGTGGAATATTTAACATGATGTGTAGTAACACACAATTGACCATTACTGAAAAATTATTTCCTTCTACCTTTAAATAATACAATTTATTTTTTTGGACATTATTCTTTTAGCATATATTTTTGAGCAGACTCGGGGTATGACAGCAGACTGTATAACATCCTGAATGTGCAGCATGCAGCTCACTGTACTAAGGATGTTAGCAAACACACGCTACATCCATTTAGCTACATTGTGGATCAAGTGTGTGTATGATGAGATTGACATCCTGCTTTGTGCATATTCAGTAGCTAAGGAAGCGATGCATGGCTGACAGTGTTGCTAGGAGACCACACACAGCGACGAGCGTGAGAGGCTTGATTTCACCTCCATCCCCCATTTTTGTAGACTGGGCTGCCTTTCACTGTTTTCCTATCCTCTCCATTTGCTCCATTCTCGTGTTCCCTTCTGTAAAGTCCTGTTTTTTGCCTAATCGTATTTCTCTTCAGCCAGGTTAATCCTTCGGTGATTCCGTATATATATTGCCCCCCCCCCCCCCCCACCCCACCCCATTTTTCACCATGCCCTCCCCTCTCGTCTGTTTCCCGCTGTCTCGATCCCGCCTCTCTGCTGCGTGTGTCTCATGAACATTTTGCTCTGTCCTTTCGTGCTCCCTCCTCTCTCGTTCTGTCTCCCTCCTTGTTTCTCGAGGCTGAAATGCATCGCTGCATCTGGCTGGAGTGCAGGGACTGTTCTGAATCAAGTGGCTGCGGGGTCAAGTTATGATGCTGTACAGCGGCGGGCAGAAATATGCTGTGGTATCAAAGGGAAGCTTCATAAACCTGCATATTGGTACAGTATCTTGTGTAACAATGCAGAGCCTGTATCATTCATAAAATGAACATCTGTAGATAAAATCCTTCTGATTTTGTCACAGATTAATCTACATAAATTGCACTTGTTTGCTATTTAATTCAGCCTTAAAAGGTTGCAGAACTGAACATCTTTCACACGAGAGCATGTTGGACCGAGGACTGTCTTTTTAGATGAAAAGGAAGAAGATGCATGTGTATAATGAACAAGATGTTCAGTCCCCTTCAATTGAATTCCATCTACTCTATTTAAAGAGCATTCAAAGGCAAAAAAAAACATCTCATGAGTTCAGCAAAAATAAGGGCAGCTTGTACCTAACAATATCTCCTGTTGAACCATGTCTGCAAAACGCCAAGGGATAATGCAAACACAAAGTAATCAATTATTTAACAGCATTTTGGAAGATACTGCATGCCATAGAAGCGTTGTCAGGCCCTTCTTTGTGCAGCGTTACTGCCTCACTCTCAGCGATGTGCAGAACATCATTTGCTGAACGTGCATCAGCCTGCTGCATAAAGCTACCCAAACATGTGAACTAAGTGCTAGTGAAAGACCACTTTAATCATTTGAGGAATATTATCTTCCTCCAAAATATAATATCTTGATATTTCGCGTCACAATATTTCTATATTTTCATCATATTTCCTCCGTTTACTAATGCATATATAATGCTGAGCATTTGTAATTATAGCTTCAGATTCTGTGTGCACGTTTGTCATGACGGATGGATGGATGGATGGTGTGATGTGTATGCTCATGCACATGAGAGAGTAGTCTGCAGCGTTTCATGCAGATCCAGCTACGTGACACATTGCACCATCTCCCTCCCGGTTCTAATGAGAGACATTCAAACAACTCCTGACCCTATAGGTTATTCGGATTTAAATTGACTGACTGATCACAGACCAAGAGGAGTGTCTTTTGTACATTTTGTGTTGACCTGTAAGAAGGATGTTTGTAACCTACCGGTAAGTTGATTACATAGATATAATCATTATGCTTAGTAATTATTCTATTGCCAATACAGTCTCCCGATTCTTTAATCACACAGCAGGTCGCATCTTGTAATGCGGCAGTAGCAGGACTGCCAGATCCTAGAAAAACGCAAATCAAAGCTGGAGTTAACCAAAGCCCAGCCCACTGTTGCAGCTACGTAACCTAATTTAACATCGAGCCAGCACGCATGGCAGCGGCTGCGGTCGGGGTTGTGGTTAGGGCCGTGACATACGAGAATAACAGTATCCATGCTGACACGCTGGATGACACGCTGGGCCACAACAAAAGAATCACACACAGCTTACGCTGCTCAACAGATTCCAGGTGACGACGTCCGATGCTGCCTTCGTGGCTTTTGTCTGTAGTGAAATATGGTGGAGGTATTGTTCTAATAGTGAGGCTGCAGAGCAGTCGGTGGCAAATGGGATTTAAATCGTCCTGAACACGTGCAGAATTTGGTGAGCTCTTACACCACTGGAATACATACATGTCATGTATTTTTAAAGGGTCTTTTGTGCAACTTTCAGAACTCATTAAACAGGATTTACATGCAGTTTCATTATTACATGCAGTGATTTCAGAAATAAATAGAAAATGTAATAATTAGTTTGATCATTTTTGTTTCCTTTAATGTTTTCTGCTCTGTAGGGCAGAGAAAACGTGTTTCGATACAATGGTTGACTATAGACTTTTAGTATTTTATGGAAGTACCATCTTAAAATATTACAATTTCTTGAGATGTAACTTGTGGTTACTGTAAAAAAAAAGAAATAATTGAAGAGATTAAAAAGATTTTTATATACAAACTACACAACAAGACCAAGATGATTAGTCGTTAATCGGGGTATGAAAGGTTGGTAGTTTTCCTTTGGATTTTAATCATCTTTATATATTTTTGATGAATGTAAAGCATTCTGGTGACAAATAGTTTTAGAATTTCTGCACTCTAAAAATTCAGTTGATTATCATAAAATCAAATCTGCACATTAACCCATCATGAGTATTATTAGTAATCGTAGACAAAATAATTCAAATTCAGCTAACACTTAAAAAACTACTACAACAAAAATCTTAATTTTCTGTTAATGCATGTGTAATAATATAATAATAATATAATAACATACTATAACTTTCTGGTTAAACTTACAAAAATGTCTTATTTTTATGTGACTAGTGTAGAATCATGTCTCTCACGTAAAGTATTGTACTCATATTTATGCAATTCAACTACAAAGTAAACTATTGTCACAAACAGCAGCGATCACGTTTGCGTGTCCAAAAAAAAAAAAAAAGCCTTCAATGTTTGTTTCTGTTTATGACGGGAAAAAAAACTGGAAACGTGTCATCAGCTGACAGCTGCACTTCCCTTTGCCAATCGCATTCTGCATATTCTCTAATGTAGAAACACGGCTGGGCCCTTCGATATCTGCCCCACAACACGCGTGACTTCTTATGGGGTGAGCCGTGAGTGGGAAGCTGTGCATGCGCTACATATGACAAACCATATTACTGTCTGGCTAGCAGGCAGGCTTAGCTGTAGGCCATCCCAGGGACTACGGCCAGAGAGGCTCTGCAGCTGACTAACCATAAGTGGATGATGAAAATATAAATAGTTTTCATGTGATGAAGTAGAGGTTTGGTTAAACAAAGTGCATTCTTCATCCTCATGCATCACTGCCTCCCTGCTGTGAAGGCTGCCAGTTGGATAATTGGGCAGGGTGGTTAATTGCTTTGACACTGTGAGCACGATGAGCGATAGCCCTCCAACGGTTCTGCCAGTTAAGTTAACTTTTATTTATTTGAATTTCAAACGTGCTTCTCCGCTTTCCGTAAGCAATCCCCGTCAATCCCTTCAAGTGTACGGGTGCTGGGAAGCTGTTCAATATGTCTTTGGTAATGCCTAATGAGATCAAACATTGCCCCTGTTCCCCTGCTTGTTTAGGTGAGTCGGAGGAGGCTGCCTGTGACACACGTCCCCGTCTGCTGAGTCTTCTTCTATACCATGAGCTCTGGCTCGGCCCAGGATGTGGCAGTCGAGCATTTCCTGCGTGACATAGAGAGGAGGAGCAAGCGGCTACACCGTGCTGTGACAGGCTGCGAGGAGGAGAGACCACGCAGCGACATGAACCTGCTGTATCGCAAAAGTCGCTTGGATTGGAGGCAGAGGGACCAAGAAGGAAGCAAAAAGAAGTGAGAGGCTCGGCTCGAAGGAGCATCCCATGCACGTGTGCAGGATTATGTTTTAGCAGGCGTGAATGAGTTTCTTTTCAAAATCTTAATTCCAGGCAGATGAAGTTGTAAGAGTTTCTTGAGCATATTTGGAACATTTGCATAACAGAGAATCATAATTCTGTTAATTTGTTCTGTGGATTAGTAATACGTTCCCAGACTATAATGCCAACAAAATGCTCAGAGGGCAAAAAGGAAGCAAACATTGAAAAAGAAAATTAAACATAATCGACTGGCAACTAATTAAATTATCTGAGTTCAAAATGTGATTCTCTTGTCTTTACATTACATATTTTCATCAGAGCTTCTTTTCCCTTAAAAAAATTTTTTTAGTGGGGTGAATTGTTTTAATTCACAGCAATGTCTGCTCTGAATATGTGATAATGTAAAAAAAACTATTGATTGTTTAGTTTCATTCAGAGGTTATCAGGATATAACAGCCTAAGAATGAGACTAACAAGGAGGAACGTCTGGGTGACTGTAACACAAGCTGCAATCAGCAGACACCACCCTTCTGTGCTTTGTGACACTTTGTAGGTAAAATCTGTCTTCTGATTGCATATCCTAGTCGCTGCCTGTGATTACCATAATTTGCTGGTGTACATTTACATTTATTTTGGGATTTATACCACAAATAATCTTGTTTAAATGTACTTATTTAACTGTGAACCGTACGCGGCGATCATGACTCTGAATCTTGCTACCATATTCTTAGCCTTCTGGCTCACAGCTGAGTAAAAGGGTTCTCTGAGCTGAGCAGACCAGAATTATCTGCTGTTGTCAAATTCTATCCAAGGTTCTTCCCACTTAGCGGAGGAGTGAACAGTGTTTCCACTGAACGGGCCTCATGGGACGGATTGTTCCAGATATTAGTCAAACCCTGTGGTGCAGGGAAACAGAATTATTACTTGTTAAAATCTTAAAGGACTTTATTTGCAGAATACTTGTGCTAAAAGTCACAGAAAAAAATACTGTAAATATTTCTTTGCGTTTACATCTTCAGGTTCTTTGAAGTGGATTTTGAACATAGGCATTATTACCTCTGCCGAGGCGGAGGTTATGTAATCGCCGCCGTTTGTCTGTCTGTCTGTCCGACTGTCAGCAAGATAACTCAAAAGGATTTGGACGGATCTCGATGAAATTTTCAGGAACTGTTGGGAACAGACATTTTTACATTTTGGTGATGATCCAGAAGAGATCCTGAATTATGGATCAGTTTGAAATGTTTGGTGCGATTGCAGAAAATGGAGCTTCAAAATTTGTTCCTCAATATCGCGGTTGATTATTGACCAATATTTAAGGGATTTGACCCAGTCATGTAGGGCGAGGGCCTCTATCTCACCACTGAATATTTCATCTGGATCGGATCCAGAATGACAGTAGGAAAAAATAATATATTTTAACATTGAAAACCTCATTTAAGGATTCAATAATCTATTAAAAATACACATAGACCCTGATACCCTGAAAGATACCAAGAACAGTTTAGAACCTTTTGGTGATGATCCAGATCACCATGTGGACGGCGTAAATCTATTTGAGGTGAATGAGCAGCTCGGCGGAGGTCTGCGCGCTCTAGTTTTTTTTGTAGGTATTCTCAATACTTTTTCAAGCACACCTTGCCTGCACTGTTTCAACTGAGAAGTAAGTAGTTGTTCACCAGGGTTTGTGTTCAAGGCTCTAATTTCTCCATCACTACGACTCATTGAGCCGAAGTATCAGTACAGGCTTCTCTCTTTGGACGTCATCCAGCAACAGAGTAAACATAACACATTAAAACGGGGTCTCCTGCTAAGTACCTTTCAATAATAATAATGGTAATAATGCCTTTGATAGTAATTAAATATTAATTTAAAGTGTGTTTTGCACAGACCTGTTAAAATGCACTTGCGCATTAAACCCAATTTAATTATGCTCAAATTAAATCAAGTGCGCCATAAAACTGGCATGAAATCATCCCTATTTGATGACAGGATTATTTAATCTGCCTGGGGTTTGTGGGCACGGATGTACTGTTCGCTGTGAGTCACCCTTGATTTTCTAAATTCCACACTGTGTGCACTATTTGTGCTGCAGAGGGAAGAAGTGCATCAAAAACAACTTTTCAGTTTGTTCACGAGTGCCATCCAATGCTCTCTGACTCGTGGCAGTAATTGGAGGTGCGCTTGTTGGCGGCAGAGACAAACATCATGGCAAAATCAAGCCAGTAAGAGACGCAGGGTATCGAGTAGGACAGCAGGACATGACTGGTGATGATAGAAAACAGGGCAGGGTCGGGGATGGAAACCAAATAGATTCGAGGCAGGACCCATGAAGACTGCAGAGCTGAGTGAGAGTTTGATAAAGGAAGTAGTATAAGGTGGGAAAAACATTTGAGATCTAATAACCAGCAGGAGAGAAATTGTCTTTATAAAAGTGAGATGGCTGAGGAGATACAGAATTTTAAATGGAATGGGTGAGTGTTTTTTTCTTTTAAGTTTCTCATGGTGATTATATAAACCAACTATTTCCAGTAATGATGATAGGCGAAGAAAAAAAATGCAAAGGCACCAGTGTTGAAGTTTGTATATGTGAAAAATATTTACATTTTATGACTCTTCTGTAAAAAACAAAATAAACTTTTTTTCTGTGTAGATGCATGCAAGTGTTTCCCAATGTAACTAAATGTAGTTTTATTTGAATAAGTCTTTTTCACTGCATGGCGTTTAAATTTGATAATAATTCGTGAATCATATCTGACAATCAATTATTGCCGATGGTTCATGGTATTTATATGAATAGATAAAACAGTCTTTGTCTAAATTGAAAGTCGGTGCTGGAAATGACTGCTGCCTTTCAGACGGATAGAGACACATGCATTGATTGGTTGTGAAAGTTATTTGTGTTGTTTAGTAGTCACAAGTGGAAATCTTATTTTGGTTGCTGGTCACTTCAAAGACACACACACACAACTGGAGTTCACATGCCGGTAAGCAATACCACAGTAATACTGTTACAAGGATCAATAGACAAAGTTTATGATTCATCGCTTTGAACAAAGCCTCCAAGGAGTTTTAATTTGAATGTTCTTTCTCATTCCAGATCAGTTTAAAGCAAAACGAGAGATGGCCCATTAGTTATGGCAATGAATGAATTAGTGACATCATGATGCAGCATTTTACGTCGTGGAGTGACGTTTCTAAACTTAAAACTCAGTTTACAGGCGTGCAGACGCGTAACCGTTTTTGGAGATGCGTGTGTAACACGGCCTCAGTGCCAGCTGCTCAAACGCAACCCATTTAAAACTCGAACAAGAGATGACCTAACTGCTCGTATTTATCCTCAAGCCAGACTGGAAGTTCTCCGTTTTTTTTTTTTTTTAACAGATCGTCTCATTCAGCTGTTTAAACTTAACCTAATCTTACAGTTTGCCCCCAAATCAGTAAATTAGAAATGGGACAGTGGTTGCTAGGGGCAGAATGATTTAAACTGGATTTCTTTATCACTACAGTCTTAAATGCTGTTGGGAATATTCCGCACTCTGAGGAAGAAGTTATTAAAGGCCAAGGCCATAAAGGACCAGCTTAAGATTTCCTTGGCAGAGACAAGGATGTACAATTCTCCCTGCTTCTTTTTAGTGTGCATGCAAATCAATATGTAACCTTCATCTGCTGCCACATAACAAATACAGAAAGTCTTACAGACAGGTACATGCCTTAAAGGTATGAAAAGCAAAACAAATCTCAATCTACTGCTTTAAGAATCAAAAACTACATTATGTGCAGCATGTGATGAAACTTTGGCAGTGCCACGCCCACCTTACTTTGCCTCTGATTGGCTGAGTTTCATGCCGGTAGTTCTCACGCAGTCAAATTTATTTCCATAAACACCTCAGACCGAATCACTTGTTCCCCTTCTGGGCCCACTTACCCACAAACTTGATAGAAATTCATTTTGTTTAGCAGCGTTCCTCTGTTCATGGTCTGGAGCTAGAAATCACACGACGACGACAATCCTTTATAAAAAAAAATTCACATTTTTAGATTGAAAGACTCTTCCTGTTATCAGATTGAGCTGCTGATGCTCTGTTCTGGGCTAAATATGGCCCTGTAGTGACTATATCGATTGAGAAAAGTCACAAGTGAATCGCCACAGCAATTCAAGGGCATACGTACATGCAAAAAAAAACACAGACTCAGCAACACAAGCACTGTCTGACATAATGATTTTGTGTTCGCCACAAAGAGCAGCCTCAGTTCTGAAACTTGCAATGTTGACTGCAAATTGTAAGCTGTGATTTCCTCCCTCTGTGCTTCACCGCATCACAGGGATGAACTGATCCAAAAGAGAGCGGTAATTGACCCATAGTCATATGTCACCATTATGTGTTATGATGAATCTCTGACACAACAAATGCCCATGCATGCAAGCTATTTAATGACACACTCAGTATTACAGTTTCCCGCAGCCTCAAACATGTTTGCACAGATTTGCTGCTGAGATGAGCTCCCTGTGACTTCGTGGTTGCAACACAATCAACACAACTGCAGAATAAGCTAAGAATGATGAAGCCGTGGTTTCTTTTTTTGCATCGCTGCAGTAAATTCTAATATCCTTTTACTGCTTTTGATGTTATTTCCACTACAGGCAGTTTTTTATTTTATTTTTTTCTTCCTGACATTTTTGCACGAGTACAATCGCTTCACAGCAGCCTTCTTAATGAAAGGTCTATTGCATTGGGAAAGTCGCTCAGCCTTGTTCGATTGAAGTTAGCGTAAAGGCCAGGGGCTTATCTTGTGTTTCTGTGGGAGAGGATACCACAACACGTATGTCCAAAGCTGAAAAACTACTTGAGGGTTATCAATAGGCCACTTTCTAAGCCCTTTGACAGATTATCAAAAATCTAAACGGTTCTACAGCTACATCTTGAACCACTGACACTGCAGCCTGGGCTGCTTTCTGTAAATAACAATAAGCATCTGCACCCAATAATGTTGGTGGAATTAAAGCTATATAATACATTCACACACCCTGCAAGTGCATCACTAAGGATTGCTCCGTTTGGTGAGGAAATGCAATGTTTAGTCAGACGTTTTATTTATTGTTTCAGATCTCGAATCATTGAGGACTTCAAAGACAAACTATAAAATATATTTAAAAAAAATCACAACTGTTCCCATGGTAACGGATTAAAGGCTTCTGGTGTTCTTGAGAGCCGACTACTGATGTGGGTGGAGGATATAAAGATATAAAGAGTAAGGGAATTCCAGCAGCACAGTGTACAAGGAGAGTGTTGTTGACAGGGGAATTGATTTTAGTATTTTTATTGAAAAAAAGGAAGCAGATGTGGAGGAATTCAGATTTAAAGATGTGTGTATGTGAATGATGGAAGAGCTTCCGGAGCTTTCTCTGTTTCTGTCTTTCAAGCCAGCACTTATTTAATACAATGTTTGAAGACCCAAGGGAAGTGTGTAGAGCAAGTGAGGTCATCATAAAATAATTACATGTTTTGTACCCAACCTCATTCCTAAACTGCAGCTCCACCCAAAACGACCCTTCAGCTACTGTTGGCAAAGTGAGAGACTTGGCGTCTTTCCGCCGGCACTTCCGGATGGGTTTCATGACCATGCCAGCATCCCAGGACCTTTCGCCTCACTCTTGTGCCTCTGCCATGGCGCCACGCTCGCAGTCCTGCCATGCCGTCGGTGCCGGGGATACGAGTCTGGAGAACGGAGATTACTCGGACACCCAGTCCCAACATGGCTGCCGCTGCCCCCCAACAAAACCCAAACGTCACCCCAGCACTCGCCTCAGCTCCTCGTCTGCTGACGGCAGAGGACTTTCCGATACGCAGCCTCCGTTCTCACAGTCGAAACACTCAGAGAAGAAGAATGGTAAGAAACTTATTTTTAAGGCGCAAATGTTGTAGATAAACATGACCTTTCTTCTTAAGCGGCTTCTTTTCTCTCTCTCTCTCCAACAGCCTTGAAAAAGTCTGACTCTGGAGATATTGGAGCAAAGAAGGTGCCTCCTTTAAAACCCAAGAGAAGTCCCAGCACCCAACTCTCCTTGGACTCTCTGCCTCCACGTGTGCCTCCTTCTGCCACATCCATGCCTTTCCAGGCAGCAGACTCTCGCCTTCAGAAAGGAGATGGGGACGATGAACCCGTCTACATAGAGATGGTGGGACAAGTGTTCACCAGAGACAGTCAGACAGCCACCCCCCACCCTGTCACCCCTGTGGCCACCACCCCTGACTCTGACTCAGACCAGAGTGAGGCCATCTATGAAGAGATGAAATACCCACTGCAAGAGGACAGGGAGTCCCATAGACACCCCCCAATTAAAGTGAGACACTCCAAACACTTTCATGTCACCCCTTCCTCATCCAGCGGCTCCTCCTCTCTGCCACGCCCTTCCTCTTCCTCTCCTTCCTGCTCCAAACCCAAAGCTGCCGTGATCTCCCATTCTTCTCCCCTGCCTTCCTCTGTCTCCTCCACCCCTGTCCCACAGGTCTTGTCCACGAGTCCACACACCCCACGGGCTCCCACACCCTACTTGCTGCAAGGCAGTAAATCTGAGCCCGAGTCCAACACAAAGATCCCAGCGCCTTTCCCAAATCTTCTGCAGCACCGTCCCCCACTGCTTGCCTTCCCCCAGCCAGCGGCAGCTTCCAGTGGGGTCGGGGTGCAAAACAAAACATCTGCATCTTCTAAAAGTGGAACTCAATCATCCAGCATAACAGCTCAAGCCAGCACTTCCTCTTCAACCGCTTCTAATATTCCGGTATCCCAGTCGAGCTCCAAGGAATCATCGGGAGGAAGTGTAACCCAGCAGGACAAACACGGCAGAGACGCCCAGCTATGTCCTGCTCCTGGACTGAGAGCCAGGAGCCACTCCACACCTCTGCCGCCCTCCTCTAAATCAACTTCCCCTTTCTCCCATCACCACCATCATCCTCATCATCGGCCCTCGCACTACCATCACTACCGTAAGCCAGAGAGAGGAGATTCCCCGGTTCCAAACAAGAGCAGTTCTCAGACTTCTACAGTCCAAACCCAAACATCAAGTACAGTCAGGGAAGCCAAGTCTGTTAGCTTTCTCTTGAAGTCTGACAAAATAGATAGGGATAAGGATAGAGACAAGGATCGGGACCGGGACCGAGAGAGGGATAGAGAGAGAGACAAGGACAGGGACAGGGACCGAGAGAGGGATAGAGACAGAGACAAGGATAGGGACAGAGACAGAGACAGAGACAGAGATAGAGATAGAGACAGGGATAGAGATAGAGATCGGGATCGGGATAGGGATAGAGAGAGAGATAGGGATAGGGGTAGAGAGAGGGACAGAGACAGGGACAGTGACAGACGTAGGGATAAAGACAGGGACAGAGACAGAGATCGAGATAGGGATAGGGATGGAGGCCCACGCTCTTTACAGTTGGATCTGGGTCACTCCACTAGCAGCCAAACATCGCAAAGCAACACCAGCTCAACCCCTACCCCATTATCATCATCCCATCGTCCTCATTCTCGCCCACATCTTCGTTCTCACACTCCTCATGGCCTGCCAGCGTATAAGCCTCCATCCTCAGACAGCCCCTTGCTATGGACCTACCCCTCCGGTGGGTTTCGAAGACCTCCAGCTTATGAAAGCCTGAGAGGAAGCTCGCAGACACAGTCTCTGCAGCAGCCCTCTAGTCTCACCGGTGTAGGTGAGGGGGGATCCAGGAGTAATGGAGGGTCTGCATCCCTCCAGTCCAAAGTTGGCTTCATGCCCTGGGACAGCAGTGCCAGCTTAGCTGCAGATGAGGGACGTTACTGGCCAATGCAGAGGAAATTGTCCTTCAGCCATGGGAGCAGAGAGACCGAGAGTAAGTCAGAGCTCCTTTCAAGTGCAATGCTGTATTGAAAGAAAAAAGACTTTTGGCTGTATTTTTAGTAAAACATTGTTTAAAATATGTTTATTTTCTCTCTATTTCCTGTCTCAGAGGATGAAGGACGAGCGTGGAATGGAAGTGCTGATGCCTTGTTACGGATGGATAAAGAGGACTTGGGTGCGGCATTGCGAGGAGGCCATTCAGACATCCCGGTCCACTACAGTGGTGCCGCCAGTCGGACTCAGAATGAATCCTTGGCCGGTGCGGATAGCAGCCCCGGCTTTAGAGCCCTGCCCAGACCTGGCTTGCCTCTCCCCTGCCAGACATTCCCTGCCTGTCGCAATGGCGGTAGGTAAAAAAGCAAACTATAGCAGAGCTAACCGTCTCTCCTCCATCACATTCCCTCCAACTGAAATTAGCCTTTCCCTAAAAACGTAAAAGCTTACTTTGAAAATGTGCTCATCACTTTTCTCTAAGTTTCCATCATATTTTTTTTTACTCCCAACTACACATTCTGTTAGATAATAGGAAATACCTATAGTTTACAGATTGGAGAGCAAATGAAATGGTGATATAGAAACAAGTATCTGTGCAAATGTGTTTTTACAATTTAAAATAAAAGTGTGCCGGTTGTGTTGATCAATTGAGGGTTATTTTATAGTCATCTCACAGCTTGCAACATAATGAGCACAGGATGTACTAAAATCTTTGTGTCAGTCAGCGCACACGGGTATGGATAGGCATTCACATCCGCGTGTGTGTTAAAATGACAATTATATGCTGGTGTTCTCATTAGCAGGCACATAGTGTAATAATGTTTGCTTCTTTGCAGAACTGGGGCGGCTGGGCCGCTCCTCCTCGGCTGCTGGAGTGAGACAGGTGGGTGGAGGCGACATACAGAGACAGAGCAGTCTACCGGCACGAGAAGCCCTGAATCAGGTGAATATGTTACAACACCTCGCCTTATGATTATAGACTCCATTGACTTCATTAATGGTAATCTTTGAAGTGAGCATTTATGTTGTTCTCATTATGACTTCTCCTTCTGCTGGAGACGGTGCTCCAAAGAGATCTATTTATAGCTTCTAGATATGTCCACTGAGCAAATTCAGGTTATGCCCAGCCTCAGCAGAATAACAGCCACAAAGGTATGTAGGCTAATATGTAATTGGGAAATAAGGGAAATTTGTGGATGACAGAGCATGCTGCAGCTATGTCCTGTAGAGATGAGCTACAGTCTTCTAGCAGCACATTTCGCTCTGATTCTGGCTGCATAGCAAGTGCTGACGCAGTTTGAGTGTGCTGCAGAGACAGTCTTCATGTGGCTGTTTGACCCTCCCTCAGCCGGTCATTAATGAAGCAGTGCTGCATCCTGGTGGAAGTCAAGGGAAAGCGCAGATTTATTCAGCGTGCTAGGATTGACTGTCCCTGGTGACATCTTTGCAGTTTGCTACTGAATTGAAGTAATACCAGAAAACCGGTACATAAAATCACTGACTTGGGGTTTTGAAATGTCTTCAGCTTCACGGTCTGGCCCAATCTCAAGCGTCCTGCAGTCACAGCAGTCCCAATGTGTCCCGGCAGCAGCAGCAGCTTCAGCTCCACCAGCAGCAGCTGCAGTTAAAGCAGCAGCTCCAGCAGCTTCAGCAACAGCACCACCTGCAGCTGCGGTTCCAGCAGCTCGCTCAGCTGGCACAGGGGCAGCCTTCTGCAGGTGGGGGCAGCAGCCAGTCTGCAACGCAGACCCAGAGAGATGGCAAGCTGCTGGAGGTCATTGAGCGTAAACGCTGCCTGTGCAAGGAGATCAAGGCCCATAGGCGCCCTGACAAAAGTCTGTGCAAGCAGGACAGCATGCCCATCCTCCCGAGTTGGAGACGGACACCTGAGCCTCGAAAGACTGGTACGCCACCCTGCCAGAGGCCACAGGCCGTCGTGTGGGACACGGCGATCTAAGGTGGAGAGACAAGTGCCGCACTGATGATTGCAGTCATCGAGGAGAAGGAGGTGGTTGGACTTGTAATAAGATACAGGAGTAAATGTGGATTTAGTAGAGAGAAATGTGCTTTTATTTTGAGACATTTATCTGGGAATAAAGCATGTAATTGGAAACTTTGAACATGTTTTTGGGGGGGTACAAAAAAGTCTTGCTGAAAGAAAATAAATCAATATTATAATCAGACTATATCTTACCACACTGATTTGTACTTTCTCTCTATTACCGTATGTCCTTTTTTGACGTGTTCTAATTGCCAATGAGTTTTTAAACTTAAAATGCCAGATTTAATGCTCCAAATGAAGACCTCAACTCGACAATAAGAGGGTTGTATGTTTTCTGGCCTGTGTTCAGTGTTGCCAAATTTCCTCCTGACTACTTGAGATACAAAGGAAAGCCCGTTATTGTTCCAATACGCAGTTGTCAAAAAACACGCATAGAAATGACTCTGTGGATGAGAGAAGGCAAGGCCCATTGAAGTCGATGGAATGTTTCTTGAAATCGTGAATGCATAATGAGGCGTCTCGGTTTCAGTAGATCGTCATTGTGGATGCAAATAATCACCAACGAGGCGTAAAAGCTACCTACTGTATCTGTTTTGTAATGTACATTTATTTACTTTATGAACATTTCCGCAATTTTATAGCAATATGCTCCCACTTCTGGAGCGACATAAATAAAACTTGTCAACTTAGCCTAACATACATATCTAAGACTTGAATAAGTCATATTTACTGTGTCATTCTCTGCATGTCACAATAGACATACGGTGTTGTAAAAGAATATGTGTAGAGATGATCATGTCTGACTTTTACATCTTCACTATGATAACGTGGTTGTATAAAAAAAAGAAAATTAATATTCTCATTAGAAGAGGTGTCGCGACCGATGGCACATACCCTGCAGTCCAGCCAAATACAAACACAGATCAATGTTTCATCTTCATCCCTCATTGCTTATCCACAGTTGCAGATTAGATTGATACGCCACACAGAAGGAACATGCACTGACCCCCCCACCCATCAACTCAGACTGTACAATATGATGCAACTGATAAGACTGTGAGTATTGATCACCTCAAACAGAATGCTGGAACAATCTGCACAAAACATGGTATATGCGTAGGAGAAATAATCCCCAATGTACTGTAAATAGAGATGTACAACTGTATTGAAAATGTAGCAATGATTTCCATTTTCATACTTGTAATCAATACATATTATGTAGCATAAACTGTATAAACATAACTTTGTTCACTTCTGTTTTTCTAAAAGAATTAAGTACTTTATCTGCTGCAGCCAGTCCACACATTACTTGTAGTTTGACTAACAAACAGTAATCCCATGGCACAGTCCAGCCATTGTTTTTTTTTTTTTTTTACATTTATGCAAGACTCCCTTTAAGCTGTGTTTAGTATTATTTTATTTATGCATTTTTTTTGTACATTAGTTTTTATTTGTGTACAGATTTCACAGCAGCTCATTGTCTTGACACTTTGCTGCTATCCTTGACTACCGGTGTTGTTCATTCAGAAATTATTATTATTCTTATATGTGCTATTGTTACATATTTTCTTTATTTCTGAAAGACACATGAACTGAAGTTTGTACCTTGAAGAGTGAGACCTTCTGTAACAGTATTAAGGCACTTGAATGTTTCTTGGTTGTTGTTGTTTCCTGATAGTTAGCACCAAGATGTACAGTACAGTACCCCCCCCCCCCCCCCCCCTGTGAAAAGAAGACCTATCTAAATGTTTGAGAGTCACTGCTTTGGCCTTTTGTTTATGTTTCCACCCGTTCGTGTTTGATGGTCGAGGGTTTTTTTTTTTACAAGCTTACCAAGTCCATTTTCAAACAAACACAGATCAGGGTGAAGGAAATGGGCAAGTGCAATGCATGTAGAGATTCCTTACGCTGAAAACGTTTTAATACTATTGTGCCCAGTTTAATTTCGGATACGTAAGCAATCATTTTTAAAATGATTCCTTTTCATGGACCGATGTCGAACTCTAGGTATCATTTCCAAAAATAGTTTACAGAAGATGTTGGTTTTGTGTGTCTTCTAAAACAGTGGCCATTATATGAGTGCCATACTATATTGATATGGTAAGATACGGTGTACCTTGGAAATCACTGTAGTGCTATATTTGCATTGATATTGTCATTAAAAAGAAAATTTTATATAATGAACTTTACACAACAAAAATAACTGTTGCTTGTTTTTTTTATGCCTCGTGTTGTCTCATACTGTAGATTAGATGGTTCGAACGTGGACATCATGTTCAATTTCGTCTGTCTGCAGCAGGTGTTGCAGTACCCACAATGGTCATGTGGGGGCGCTGCACTTAGTTTACGCTGCTACTACTGTACTTCTAATAATTTCATCATTGCGTACTCAATCTGTTTCCGAGTAATCCTTTACATGACCCTCAATGTTGTACATTTTTTCTTCTTTTTTTTTTTTTTTTACAAGTTTTGCCTACATAAAGGGATTTATAATTGGAATTCTAACGGGAAGCACTTTTCACTTCAACACACAAATTGAGATATCCCTTTTCATATAGGCTCGATTAATTAATCAAAAAATAATCACCAAGTCTGTATAATTCCTCGCATTATTACCTAAAGAGCTCATTCATCCAGGATTATTATTTTTTTGTCAGGCCCATCTGGCCAGTGGATCTGATCTGATTTGCTCTCATGATGCTCTTTCACACGGAGGGCTTGTGATGAGCGGGATGCGGCGCTGGTGATTGGCCAAGGGGGACAAAGAAGGCGGAGCAACCGTGTAGGGATGGAGGATGAGACGGCGCAGGGGGGGGGGGGGGGCGCTTTACCGCAGTATCACTGGATTTCTGCACCACTCATCAAAACTCTGCGGCATGCAGACAAGAGCTGAGAGGGGGGGGGCAGGGGGACTGTTAGGTTAATGAAGCGGCCCCTTAGTGCTGTTAGTTATTATTAGAAAGGTTACAGTAGTGTTTTATTTAATTCCATCCTTTCCTCATTGAGGTCTCTCTCTCTCTCTCTCTCTCTCTGTCTCTCTCTGTCTGTCTCTCCCCCCCCCCCCCTCTCTCTCTCTCTCTGTCCCTATCTCCATCTCTCTCTCTCGCTCTCTGTGCTTGCTTCACTATTCTTCCCAGTCCTGTTGCTCTAGCGCTTTTCATTTGAGGGTCCAAACTTATATGACAAAATGGCAAAGGACGGAGAAAAGGGCACATGGAGGGATTATATATGGAACTCGAGGACGAGGGAGTTTTTGGGCAGGACGGCGAGCAGCTGGGGTAAGTGCAGCCCAACGGCAGCAATGCAGCATCCCCCCCCCCCCCCGGCTCTGTAACAGGTCTCTGTCAGTCTTTCATTGAGGTTCGACGTGATGCTTCAAGGTGGGAAATGAAATGATGATACGAATTCATAATTGAAGTCGATTCATGTCCCGTCGTGTTTCAGGCAAAGAGATGCTGACTAGCGGCTTAATGCGGCACCGCTCCTGTGGAGGGGGGGGTGTACATTAAACATTAAACATTGCCTTGCTATTCTATATATGCATTAATGTATGGCTGCTCGCTCTCTGCGCAACGCGCTCGGGTGGAGGTTTACGCTCCTGTTGGATCCAAAAATTGCTGCAGCGCGGCTGAAACCGGTTCCAGTGTGTCGCAAAGCGCACCAGATGTCTGCTGAAGTGAACTACACAGGTCTGCGTGTCTGCAGGGCTTATCTCGCGTTCTAATGAGCCTTCAACGTGACGTCATTTCCCACCCCAGCCTCTTGAACGCAGAGCTGCTGCCGTACCCCCGACAGCCCTGCGCCTTGGTGAAATGATAGGGCGCACACAAGACTGTTCTAAAGACACTGGAGCGCTTTAATCTGGGTAAAGCCGAGGGCCAAATGCTATTTGTATCACCTTCAACCCGGCCCCTCCCAGTGAGTGTTACTCAGTGAGGGATTTAATCCTAATCCAGTGACTTCATTGGTTGGGAAGATACCATTTCCCGGATGTGAAGTACGGAAGAGAAAAATGACTTCTGTAGGATCAATTTCTATGTTTAGATTTCCATGGCGACACCGATGTTTTGGTTCTGAAAGAGCTTTCACTTGGTCATTAGGCTCCATGAATGGAATGTTGGGAATCGTTGACTGTAGCTTTCTTTGCTGGAGTCCTCACTCAGTGTACGAATTAATCCAGCTCAGCGTGTCCCGGGTGCTTCAGGGTCTGGTGGCCTTTTTTAAGATGTGCTTGCTAAGGCTTGCAATTAGGCTATTTCTGTAGATCATTACTTAGATGTAGGTCTGCTAAACTTAACGTTTCACCTCAGCGCGTTCTCTAGGTTGGTTGTTCAGATGCAGATCTGAGCAGGATGAAGTGCGTTCAGAGCATCAGATCAAGGTTCCCTTTGAGGATGAAGCACAGAGACGCTTCCTTTTGTGTTCTGGTTTGTGTACAGATAATGTGATCAGGTATAGAAGAAACGATCTGCAGCCGCTTTTTCAAGGTTTGCTGGAGCCTATCCCAGCTTGCTATATGGGGGGGGGGGGGGGGGGGCGGTACACCTCGGACGCGTCGCCAGCGCATCAAGATAGCTCCTAATTAATCCTGTTAGAAAAGAAAAGAGGCTCGACCCGCTTTCTTTACCGAAGGATGCCCGGCCCATCCTGCGCCGGCGGCCTTTTTGTTCTTTGCTTTTAACGGCCGCCTGCAAACCAACCCGGGTTGAAAGAGAGACACTTCATCGCTATCCATCGTCGGTGTGGAACGAGAGGGCAGAGTGAAAACCTAACACCCTCTTTGCCAGGGGGGGGAATCCATCCGGCCTGCAGATGCACATGTGCATATAATAGTCTCCCCTGGGCGGTGTCATATTTTTGGTGAGCACAACAGCCCCTCTGGACGACAGAGGGAAACGCTTAAACCCTTTATTTTATCGCAGCTTGTCTCTCTCTCTCCGGCGCCTCTCTTGCTGTAGTGCCTCCAGCCTGGAGAGCTGACTCTGTATATATTTAATGACTCGGCTTGAGTCTTTTCCATGCAACAGACGGTATGCTGCATCTCATCTCACTCAGCCATTCAGTCATTTTTAACCTCAGATTCCAATACTGTACTTCTAGGAACTATGGGATGAACATTCACACATGCACATCAGGGTACACCGCTGTAATTGCCCCCCCCTGTGGATCAGCTTCCCCTTGACATTTTGTTGCTGCACGCCTGACCGACAGCAGGAAAGAGCTCTTTGCTTGTTTGTTACCTAACGCCGGCCTCAGGTGTTGATGCCTAAAATAAGGGATGTGTCATAAGTGTGTGTGTCTATTTATGCTTCCCCACTCTCTGTGCCTGTGATGTGACAGAACGACTGCTTCAGTTGTTTTTGAGAAACGTAGGAAACAGCATTTAATTGTGTTAATCACGTTGCCTGAGACGCTTTACAGAGACGGTTCATCCAACATCTGTGAACGAGTAAGATGCGACAGAGCCGTTCATTAAGGAGCTTTTATTGTTGATGAATTTGTCTCGCCGTTAATCAAGCGAGAGTCGTGAATATTTCATGACTCCAGCTTCTCAAATTCAGTTCAATTCAGTTCAGTTTTATTTGTGTGATGCCAGAACATAATTTATTTTTACCTCAGGGAACTTTCCATATCTATTTTTACAATTGATATCATGTACATTTACCATTTTGTTTGGGGGGGGGGGCGGCAGGTTATGCTTTGGATTCAGCAACAGAATTTAGTTTGAGGACTGATTCTGTATTCATTTTCTAATTTGCACGTCATTCTCTCTGTCTCTCTCTCTCTCCGTCTCTCTCGATTACTTTACAATTTTGAGACAAATGTGACACTTTATGAGTTTGAAATGGAAATGAGCAGAACTCAATTTCATTGGAGGAGTAGTGAAGTTGAATATTTGTCTGCCAAATGTACAAATTCATACAATATAGTGCATGTATGGTAATATATGTGTGAGTTTATCGTAGTTTTAGAATTATGTTACACGTAAAACAACATCTCTAATGTCCACCTAAAACCTCAGGAAAACGTGAAACAAATCGACTTGAAATGACGGCTTTTCTGGGACAGTGGTCTAAATAAACAGCAAATTCATGAATAATAAGTCATTGATGTTACATCTGCATGATTTAATAAGCTGTATTATAAACTATGGCCTATTTATTTCTTCCGGGATAAGAAACAAGTTTAAAATGCACAATGTACAGTAGGAATAAGGTTTTCTAACATCTTAACGCAAACGGTCGATGTTCTCTCGTCTCTCTGTCTGCAGGTCTCATCTTTCTCTTCTATGTCGTCTTCTACATCTTCTTGGCCGGCCTGTTTACGCTCACCATGTATGTAATGCTTCAGACTCTGGATGACCATAATCCGACCTGGCAGGACAGGCTCGCCACTCCAGGTGCAGTAACCGAAGAGACAACTGCAGGTAACGGTTGTGTCCTGGTACCTTGAACTCCCTGTTGTCTCTCTGTCCCCCACAGGCATGGTGATTAGACCCAAAGCAGACGAGACCTTTGAGATTATCTACGACATACAGAAAACGGAGAGCTGGGACCTGTATACTCAGGCCCTGGACCGGTTCTTGGACCGTAAGTTTGACACTCTGGCAAAGACTCAAATCGTCCTCTGCTGTAGATGATCCGATGATCATGTTACAAATATATATACTTTCACAAGGCAGCAAGATTGCACGTTTTATTTCTTCAAAGAACATACAACCAGTCCCAACCGTTTCCCTTCCAGCCTATAACAACTCGGCACAGGCCCAGAAAAACGACGTGTGCACCCCAGAAAAGTACTTCGTGCAGGAGGACAGCGGCGACGTGAAGAACAACCCCAAACGCTCCTGTCAGTTCAACCGCACCTTTCTGGAGAAGTGCTCTGGCATCGATGACCGTTACTATGGATACCAGGATGGCAAGCCGTGCATCATCATCAAGCTGAATCGGGTATAAAATAGAAAGAGCCATGGGAATCCACGGTGTTGCTAGGAGACATGGAATCGCTGAGAAAATGGATCTGGTTGGGAATGAGGAAGAGAATATCCCAGTAAAAATAGAAGGACGAGTGTCAGTTTCAAGAGGATTTGATCTATCGTTGATTTTTTATCATGGTTTACTGCCATTTTGAGAATTATGTTACACTGCCATCGATTTGAGTCTTAACTAAAATGAAAAGAGTCTCTGATATTTGATTTTTGTCGACAACCTTTTATCCAATCGTGATCAGTGAGTGTGATCTTTAGAAATCTGCAGGATATATCCATCCTGGATTGAGCTGCTTCCCCGTTGCTATGTCATGTCTGAGGAAGAGAAGAATTAAACTGTGTGGTCAAGTACCCCATAAATATATTACATATGTTTTCGTTAGCACTTTATCTTGACCTTAGAGTATAACGAGGTCGAGGAAGGAGGTGAAGAGGAAACCAGCATTGAGCGTTCATTCATAAAAGGCATGTTTTGATTGGTTGCTGCACCTGCAAGAGGGAAATTTGAACTGGGATGTGTTGTCTTTCTTTCTCCAAGGTGATTGGGATGCTGCCAGGAAATGATGGACAAGCCCCGTATGTCACCTGTGGTGCAAAGGCAAGCCTTTTTATTTCGGCCCATCCTCAGTCACCTGCTTGCATACTGCATGTCTGTCACCCATCTCCATTCCCTTTCAAGTCTGTTTTATATTGTTAATTTCGGTTAATATCTGTATCACGTCCCGTTTTGTTCCCGGCGTTCCTTCCATTCCATGATGCTTTGATTTTCCCACTCAGAGATACAAAGTTGGCAAAAATGAATGGGTAAGAATAGATAGTGGGTTTTTTTTAGGTTATGTTCAAATTTACGTAGACATATTGTAGATTGTGGTTGTGTTTATGTGTTTACCGTGATGGGTCTGGCCCAAAGTAGTGGATTAATGTGATTATCTCCCGTCCCACATGCAATACATGGAATCTTTTAGGCTTAACTGATGAAGTTATTTCACTCCCTCAGAGAGAAGACACTGAAAAAATCGGCGACTTGCAGTACTTTCCTCCAAATGGCACTTTCAACCTCATGTACTACCCTTACTATGGCAAGAAAGCTCAGGTACGGCGGTTTCTAAAGGATGCGCCTGAGAGAATACAGTGGCTACGGTACATAAAGACATCCCTGGATCTGTTTTGTTTTGGGGTTTTTTCTGCAGGTGAACTACTCTCAACCTTTGGTTGCCATTAAATTCCTTAACATCACTGCCAATGAAGACGTCAACATCGAGTGCAAGATCAACGCCGACAACATTCCCCTCGGAAGTGAGAGAGACAAGTTTGCCGGAAGAGTGTCCTTCAAGCTGAGGATCAACACTAACAACTAGGTTCACTTCGTCCGCTCGTGAAAACTACTGTCTTCATCTTCTGCAACATTGCACATACACAGAAACAAATGTCAGTGTTCACGCCCTTTATAAGATTGTTTAACCCCCCCCCTCCCCCCCTCCCAGGTTTGGGGGCTGAGGGGGGGTGTTTTGAGGTTGTGTGATGAGCTCAGGCGAGAGTAAAGGAGTGGTAATCCTGTCATTATTTCTGTCTGTGAGCTTTGGGACAAATTCTTTTTGTACATTAGTTTGAGGCGACTTCTATTTATACTGCATGACCAAGTAGAGGACGTAAAGGACGTAAAGGACGTGTTTTCAAAGTTTGCAAGGATCAGCAACCTTATCGCATTATTGCTGCTCGGCGGTGCCAGCCGGGGTGTCGAACCTGTCCGGTGGAGGGCCGAGAGGCTGCAGGTTTTCTTTCCAACCATCTCTCCAGCAGCTGATGTCACTAATGAGTTCCTTCTCTCAAATTGGAGAAGGTGTTGATAATTTAAATCACCTGCTTTAGTAACCGGCTTGAAGGAAAACCTGCAGCCTCTTGGCCCTCCACCGGACAGGTTTGACACCTATCCCTCTATATATAACGATACACAAGTTACAATTCAAAATGTGTATATCTACAGTATTTATATATCATAACCGTATATCAGTACATACATTTTTGTTGCACTTAGATGGATGGATGCAGAGATGAAGCCATTTTTGCATGTGTGTGTGTTGTCTTTAGCGGGCTATGAGGGCAGGAGGCTCCCATGTCCGACCTTCCTGCTGAGTGTGAAATAAAGGTTTCACTAAACCACTGACCACCAGGAGGGACCCCATCGTAATCTACCAGGCCTCAAGCACACAAAGTTTGTGTTTGACACAGAACATACAGTTAGATAGGCATCTCCAACAGAAGTGTGTGTGTGCGTGTGTGTGTGTGTGTGTGTAGGTGTGTGTGTGTGCGTTTCATTCAGCTCTCATTTCATATTGTAGGTCGGGAAGTTGCATACAATGTGCAATATTCATTAAGAGGCATGCATTATGAATGTTTGAGTCCGTTCTTCACATACGAAAGCTTTCATGAAATAATAATGATTATGTGGGTCATTTGATATTCACACTGGATGTTTGACCTGAAAGCAGACTGATTCATAATGCAGGTATCAACTGAAGTACATTAGGAGACTGTCATGTTTGAGATATTTGATTTCCATCCAAACTCAGTCAGTTTATGATTTCACAGAGTTTGCAGGCTTCCAAACAAGCATCTGAATATCAAACGAAAACAGCTCAAATTATTCTCCTGCTGTGCAGTGACATTAAATGCTCCCTGTGCGAGTGGATAATGTTATTCCTAAATCTAACCCAACAGCTATTTGCTTGTTTCTAAATTTGTAAGTATAATTCAGAAATTAACCTTAACATTTTTTTTGCATGTTTTGCCTCTATTTTTTCCAATCAGAAATAGATGCCATTATCAGATTTTTTTTTTTGCCCTGCACTTGAAGTGTGTTTTATTTGTGATGAGTTGAATTGATTTATGCACATTATGTACATTGTAGAACATTTGTGTTTGTATCCTTCATACCCATTGCCATCCTTTACAATATTCATCCAGGATTTCAAAGTAACTTTTCTTTTCAAAGTAATTAGAGTCTTGAATATGTAACTTGTTAGTGCAACAGCGTTTTGTTTTGTTTTTTAGGCCCATAGGAAAGTAAATCACACTGGATTACTTATTCTGCCACATAGAAAAATGTAATTGTAATTTTTTTTAAATAGCCTTGCCTGAATACTCTCTGCTGGACCTGAATGCAAGGTCATTGCAATAACTGGAGAGATTAGACCTGGATTTGGTGATCGATTTTAGTAAGGAAATTGTACGAAACAGTTTATTGGCCTGAGAACGTTGTGGAGTCATTGCTTTTAAACTCACGTTTTGTGGCACAAAATTGTACCGTTGTGACTGATCCTTCTGTGTCACTGCAGCAAATGTGGAACACAAACATCTGTTCATTTACTTTTGTGTCTGGATCAGATCCACCACTTAATTTCTACCAGAGCAATGTCTGTCTCATTATCCTTGCTAAAAGTCTCACACAGAACTAAACAGTCCCGATTTTGCTTAAAAAGAAATCAAATTAGATGTAATGATGTGTGTCAGAAGGGTTGTTGTTGTTGTTTTTGTTTTTGAAGGATGCACTCAGCAGTCATCTGAGCCTTTTTTGGTTCTCAATACATTTACTAACTCGCATGCATTCTGCTCTGGCATTTCTGCAACGGTCACTTCATTTCACTGTAATCCCTTAATCTGGGGCTAATCCAGGGTTGGCATACTGAATTTCTTTGCCCTACTTTGTTGCTCCTCCTCCTTGTGTCAAATGGCCAATTCTCTGTCAAAGTGCTCATAAAGCAAGTTTTAATTATTTCAAATACTTACATTCAAGCATGTCCCTCAGATCCAATGCTCTTAACACAGCACGGATTAAAATTCAATGCGTTGCTTCATCACCTCCTCGGATCATGTTTCGCCGATGAGCATGGGACAATGAGTTCTTTGACCAAAGATCTTCTCGACATTTTGAATTCCATCTGTTAGTGCTGCACTGAAATCCTCGGCAGCCAATCCGCGTAAAGATAAACATCCTGTGGTATTTAAAGGCCTACTCTGACGTAATAGTACTGCACGCACAAAAGGAACGTTTCACCACAACTCAACAGTGCCTCCTGGTGGACAGTCAGTGTTGCTCCCCCCTCAGTGTCGCAGTGTTGTTGCTTTCGTCTCCATTTATCTGTTTACCAGTGATAATTTGGAGATTTCCTCTAAAAAGCAATATATTTATTTATTTGTCTGTATGATATATTTATTGTAAAGGCATTAACAAAAGCAGTGCAACATGTATAATCAAGAGCAAGAAAGAAGAAGAATGAAAGAACGTACAGATACTGTATTGCTTTCAGGCAAATTTTACCAGTGTGCATTGTCATTAATGAAGGGGCATAAAAAGCTACCGTTTTGTTTATAAAAGAGTATTTTTATTGCTATTTTGTTGTAAAGAGAAGAGAATGTATGAGCTTGGTTTTCATCTTTAACTCAACAAATGGCGAGATTGGTTGGAGATTTTTTTTGTTTTAAGTACTTTCTATACCCTACACTCCTAAACAAGATCACAAAACTCTGGGATTGACTGGATTAATATTAAGCCTATTAAAAACAATTGAAAGTGCAGTGAATACATCAGAATGTGCTTTCAGAGAACGTCCAAACAAAAACCTTCAGAAACTTATCAGAACAAAAACCAGAAAGAGGACCAACGTCAGACTGAGTCCACTATTCGTGTTTCAAAGTAAGAAATAGCTCCAGCACACCTCATTATACTCCCACCAAACCCCTCATGTGAATTCACACTTGCCTAAAATATTGGTTCAAGGAACAGTTCAAAAAAGAAATCCATGACATTTGTTGCAATACTAAAGGATGATAATTCAATTCTGGATCTTAATTTTATGCTCTGACTGTATGTATATTTTTGCTCATGTTTATCGCAAAAACAAGATAGAAAGATAAAAAATAATAAATGTAATTTAAAGGAACACAGACTCACATCATTTTTGGCTCTATCATTCCCGTCATCTTTCCTAGGATTATAAATGAATGAAGCAGAATGTAATGCTGTCTGTGTAGAGGATGGAAAGAATCTGGCCAGGGCCGAAAGTAGCACAAGGCGGATATAATCTGATGAATTGTAATCTCATTCCCAAGTAATCCACGCGGCCGCCGGCACCAGTGGATGCAAGTGTGAGCCTGTGCACGGATGTTTGTTTTTTTTACAAGGGAAAAGTAAAAACAGGAAAACACAAGTGTCATTTATCACGCTTGACCTTAGGTAAACTTGTGATAATCTCTGTACTTAGTTTCCATAGGAGAATGAAGCAGCATTAAATACATATAGTAACATGTCAGTCTCCTGATAACGGTCAAGGGTCAAAGATTAAAGTTCAGGATGGGTTCTCGAACAATCATTATTTGTGCATAGTAGAAAAAAGTAAAATAAGGCTAATCACAGAAACACAATTTATTTTTATTGGACGTTTAGTTGTTTTATGCAGCATTAGAGGCATTTGTTGGTTTTGCCTGCATTGCAGGAGTCTACTACGCGCATCACATTTATTCTAATCATTAATTAACTGCAATATGGTTTGTTATAATTAAGATCTAGTATCTAATATTTTCTTATGACCAAACTAATATCAGGAGGGGGGGGGGGGCATTTCTTCGACTTCATATTTCATTTATAAGTATTATTATGATACCACCACGATGTTAGGAGAAGTGGATCCTCTGCTGGATGGTGGGTAACATTACACAACTCCAAAGTCAAAGTTGTCGCGTTACCGAGTCGGACAACATCAGGAAATATGCGACTAGTTCAGACATGGGCAAACCCAGGCCCGGGGGCCATATGCGGCCCGTTGGTCTTTTTAATCCGGCCCGCCAAACTTGTCCAAATGATATCATTAAATAAAATTGTATTATAATTAAACCTCATTCATTTGACCTTTTCCCTGTAATGCTACCTGTAAAAGGCCAAATCCTTTAATGCAATAGCTTTCATGTGTCATCTGTATTAGCTCACACAAATACTCCATCCATCTGTTCTTGGTTCGGCCCCTCTGTCAAGTTTTAGAACCTATTGTGGCCCGCGAGTCAAAAAGTTAGCCCACCCCTGGACTAGATTCTCTTTTCTCTTTTTTGTTTTTCAATCTTCAATTATTCAGGCCTACAGTTTTAAACAAAAATCCACGTTCACACGTCGCCCTTTGTTGAGCACGTGCTGATTGTGTGTGTTGAAGCACTTCTATTCCGAATAGATCGCGCTCACATTTCAGCACTATAAGACATTACCCAGGCAGTAGAAGCCTACCAAATCACCAAATACTGTCTAGAATTTTCAATACAATTTTGAATGTGGAAAAACATCACTTATTGTTAAGGTGAGGTTTAAGCGTGAACTGTGCAATCTGATGCAACCCACTGTGATACACTCTCAAGAAGAGCATAACAAGCTTCACTATGTGCTGTGTCTGCATGATTGTGTCCTTTTTAACTGTTTGTGTAGTGAACAGTGTCTAACATAAACGCATTGTCAGCTGCCTCATAAATGAATCTACCAGAGATATGATCCCATAAACGCCGATCAGCCACATCTACACACTGGATGCAAACATTCTGTCTAAGATTGTTGGCACGGCACTTTGGTTGGGAGGAAAAATACAGCACTTCTCTTTTGTATGATAACAAGGATCTCATGACGACTGAGGCAAAGGTTGTCAAAACAGTAGCGTTTCAAATGTCCCCTAAGGCAAGTCTAGCATGCCGTGCTCCTCCAGGGCTCTCTGCGTCCTGTTGTAAACCTCGCCTGTCGCTTGAACCACTTTGGTGAGAACTCTACTCAGGTCCTCTTGATTCTGCACACACAACAGCCTGAAGAAGAAATTCCGCTCGGGCATGGCGATGAAGGCAATCTCGGCGGCCCTGCGGACAAACCAGCTGTGGTGCTTTGCCAGGGTGATCTGATAGGCCTCACGGCACAGCTCCGAGGGGCTCTCCAGCCGGCCGGCCGCCGGTATCTCAGCCAGCTTCCCCAGAAAGAGTTTCAGCCAAAGCAGGGCCCGATGCAGACGCAGAATGGTCCGGCATCCAGAGTCCGTCTGGCGCTCAAAGTCTACGAGTCCTTGGTCCAGCTCCATCCGGATCATGGAGCGAACAGAGTGGTAGCCACCAGAGTCTGGCGGTGACTCGGCCTGCTTGCCCACAGGGTTTAATGAGAGAACCCCCGGACCCAGCTCCGCTTCAGGGCTCTTTTCTGCCAGCAGGGCCAGTTCACGGATTATAGAAGTCTTGCTTTGTATCTCCTGAGATATCAGCCCTACCATCGGACCCAGAGCTTCCATAAACCTGGAGGAGCAGCACAGATTGGGATGAATCGTCTCACAGAGTCCACATTATAAACAGGTAAATCATCTTATTCTTTTCAGCGGACATTAAATGAATCTCTCTTGCTCTGATCAGATTTATCTGACGGCCTTACTTCACAAGCTCGTCCCAGCTGGAGAGGTAGGGCTGCAGCAGGACGTCGGAGGTGGACGCCGGTGCAGCCAACAGGTGGAAGACCAGCAGTGACACCTGGAAGTTCTGACCGGGACACGTCTCCAGGACCCCGGTCCCTTTAACCACATTGCTGTTGTTCAGCTGGTGAGGCTGGGGGGGGGGGGGGGGGGGGATAGACTCAATAAAATTAGCCATCTGCTTAAGAAAATCATCCTTATGGAGGAAATGCAGAGCGGTAACTGCATTGTGATTTGCTTTGTGCTCTTACGTTGTTCTCCTGATTGTAAGCTTTTAGACAAGATTCCCAGTGGTAATCCAAACCGCCCTCTGCAGCGGGACATCGGAAAGACAAACAAGAGAACAGTCGGTTTCTGTTTGGAGCGATGTTCCCTCAGAAACAGACACTTCTGAGGTACTACAGTTTAAAGTACAAAATATTAGTATAGAAATGTATTTTCACAGGTTTAGCTCGAAGGTATTGGAACAGATTGTGACCAGTTGAACTCTGAACTCTCCTCATCTATTCTAAATCTCTCCGATTTTGGCCACTGAAAATGTAGCAGAAAAAAAAGAGGGAACCAGTATTCAGTTTATTCATTCTCGCCGTGCGTCGGTTTAAAGTGATAAAACTAAATCATGGTCACAAATATTCAGTTCCCGTTCTTAAGGTCCCTGAAATGCCAGATGTTTTAACCTTGTTTGACCTCACATTAGAGACCGCTTTACATACAAAAGAAACTGCACATCTGGTCCACCAGTCACAAAGTCGTCGAACTTTCTGTCAAGGAGCCATCAAATTCGCTCAGTTCAGATGAAACCTGCTGCCAGTCGATGGTGTTTCTAACTTGATGGTTTCCTCCTGTAGATCTAGAACAGTCAGAAACTACACTGAAGTTTTCTGGTGTTGCTGAGGACGAGGCGGAGTTGGCTGTTCTCACCTCTGCCTGAAAACCTTTAAGTTCTCTTTGCAACTCTGACCCACATCTCTCTAAATCTCAGAATTGAATCCAAGCTCAAGAAAAAAAGATCACATGATCGGGGCTGAACTTTGTCACTGCAGTGTGCACCAGTTCCAACAGAAGGCTCAAAATCATTTCATGGAGTTCGGACAAAGGATTCTTTCTGTTTTTTCCCCAGATGTAACAATTCTTTACTCTGTGAATAATAATTTTAGCTGATCTGACTCAAAACAGCTCAAATGCTCTCTCATATTCTGAGCGTCAAATCGCATAAAGTACATCTGTCATGTTTTGAGAGTCCTCTTGGTGATGCGATCATCGTGCCTCATTCTGGGGGCCACTTCCCAGTGTGACACATTCCGTATCTGGAATGTATGCATTTCAAACAAGAAGGGGATTGTTGGGAATAACAGTACGGACTGCACACACACACACACACACACACAGAAATACTCACGGAGCCACAGGGAACCGAGAAACAGCAGCAGGACTAGGATAGCTGCAGCAGCCTTGCTCTTTACTCCCATTCTGAAGTCCAGTTTTGGGTCTGACGCTCCCTCTGTGTCCCGATATTTCAATTCCTCTGTCTCCCACGAGTCCTTATCCCCTTGCACTGGCTGACACCAGAAACACTCTAATGACCCTCAAACCTCCCATGCTCTCTCCCAAAACCCCAAATAAAAGCTCTCTCAGTCAATGTGTAACTCAAAGTGATCTTCTCCCCCCCCCTCAGCTCGCTGCCACAACCACATGGGTGTCGTGGCTCCTTCTCCGTCTTCTGTCTTTCTTTTACTTTTCTTGATTGGCGTCTTCTCCCTGTCTAGCCATTGTTCTGCTGCAGGCCTGTGGCCGTTCTGCTCGGTCTGAGGGTCCAGAGATCAGAAGCCGCTGGCTGATAAAGCAGAGGCGGCTCAGCTTGTTCGCTGCTAGAGCCCTTCTCCACCATTCATCTTCTAGGTGTGCGTTATATTCCTGTTCCGTTTGCGTAAACACTTGCTCCCTCTCCTCCCACCACCCACTCTCTCTCTCACTCTCTCTCTCATTCAAACATATCATTATGAGCACGTCCAGCGCCGGCACACATTTCTGAGAGCACGACGTGGACTAAACGACCCTCCCCACCCTTTTTATCCATCGTTGCTTTATTAAAGTCGTGACAACCCAGCAGCGATAATGATTGAAGGCAACCTGTACCTGGTGACTGAACAGAGATACCACATTCATGCTTGTCAATGAATAACAAAGTGGGACGAAGCGAACCCTGGCAGGCAGTGCAAACGGAAGTCAGGAAGATACCGATTTGTGATGATCTATTTACAGACATAAGAAAGAAACCCGTAGATCCGGAACAATCAGAATGTAAAAATAGAATTTCCTCTGTCTTGTTCATTTATTCTCTAACTGGTATCACGTTAATGGTAATTATTTGGCGACTTAAAGTCTAAAGTCTGAAACAGAATCCAGTACGAGAGAGTTCTTGTGATAATCACTATCAGCGAGTCTTGCTGCTGCGGCGGGGAGGCGGACAGACATTGAACTCCACACTAACACCAAGCGCCATGTGTGCTTGTGAAGACTTAACAATGGTATTGTTTGTAGTGGAGGAGCGGGAGAAAGTGAAAGCATGGGCGTTAATGATTTGGCTGGGAGGAGCCGGTCATGAGGCTTTACTTTGGGCAACCAATGGATGAGCCCATTTGAAAAATGCAGCAACTGACAAGGGGAGACTGAATCCCCCCTGAAAGCACGTGACCCTTTAAGAAGGCTTGAATTGATACTCAACACAACAGGTCCTCCCTAAATGGTCTAATTAAATAACATGTGTTTCAAATTAGATTTAATTATTATAAATCTATGCTAGTTGGATTCCTCTTGCATACTTGCACACTACTAAAACACATGGAATGAATACAGAATATAGAGTCTGTAGATTCAACCGCAGTGTCAGAATTCTACTAATTAAAATAAATAAATCTAAAAAAGAAATGCTTTTTTCACCCTCTAGAATAGATTTACATCAGAAATGTAATGAGTTCTGTCCCGCCCCAAGCAAGTTTGCCTCTCGTGCCGGTCCCATGCCAGAATAAAGGAGGGTTGGGTTTTCTGTACACAGGGAAATACCAAATGTGCTACATGATATCTCCTCGTTTAAAAGAAAACTTAAAAAACAGGCCTTTTATGCATTTTAATATATTATGATTTTGTATGCCTTATCCAGTTCTACCTCAATAGCAGTAAATTAAATGGGAAATAAATACAATTTACTCTTCAATGGTTTGACCCCAAGCCTCCCTGGATGGGACTATATTTAAAAATGATAATAATTCAAGCTTGACTGACATTTTCACCAACAGAATTCCATGTCATTGGTATAAAGGGTTACCGAATTAGATCAAGCAGAGTGGGTCAATTCTAGTCAATGGCTTTAATAGAATAAACTAGAAGAACAAATGATGGACTCCTTGTTGTGAGGAAACTCTAACTTAAATTAATATATTTCCAGATGGTTCCTTAATTTTAAAACATCCAAAACGAGTGTAATGTTGCAGCTCTCCTTGTAGAAGTGACTATCTGTGAGGCAGGACGGAGGCAGTCCTTCTGCTGCCTGTGTTCTAACCGAGTGTGAGACACACAATCTGCTTTCTCCGGGCTCCAGTTACCTTAAAGAAGCTCATCTCTGTTTCCCTAAATGTATATTTAGAAGATCGCACACTGTGCAACTCACATACCGCATTCCAAAAATCAGTTGGTCGTCCTTGTCACTGCGTGGTGAGTGACACTACTTTTATTACTTACAGCACTTGTGATAATAGTTAACTTGGGCTCTTAAATCCAACAGTCTGGTGTTTACCTTTAGTTTTCAGAGCTGCGGCGTTTTGGCTTGTTACCCGACCTGGTGCAGATAGAAGTAGTCTCTGTCTCCAAGGACCCCATTCAGCCCTCTAATCTTAACATACAGTGGTCCAAATACATTTTTAAATTACCCCTTGGGGACAAATAAAGTGCTTTGAATTGATTTGAAATGAATTGAATTGCATTCTCCCCCTGTTGGAGTCTTGCTCTCATAAACTCCAGTCTATGCATTAACTCTCTGTAGACACAAGCCTGGATTCACCCTTGGCCAAACATTCTGCTAAGACACTGACTCAAATGCAGGAAGTATATCCGAAGGTGAAGGAATATCTAAAATTAACCTTGAACATGTAGCTCTAGTGATTTTCTCATTAAAAGAAAGAACCATAGTAAAATCCTGCAATAAATTGTTGACGCCACATATCGTTTATAACACATAATAAATGGCGCATTTCATACAGCTGGTGTCAGATATTTGTCATCTAATGATCATGATGATGGTTATTGTGAGTGACCCGAGTGTGATTTGAAGTCCTGTCTTAGTTCTTCAGCTGTTGTGTAATCTGAGCTACGGATAGGAACAGCCGGGATGGGTGACAGTCGGGGTGTTTGGTGGGGGGGGATTTAGGGCTCTTCCTGTCTGACTTTATTCTCACTCTCTCACTCTCACTCTTTACATCTCTCTTAAACTTAAGATCTGTATGTAGTGAGCAGGGTGCCGTGAAGAGGTCTCGGAACATGACGACGGCAAACAAATTCGGGATATTTTTCATAATTGCAACTCTCGGGTCTTTCCTGTTTCGGGGTAAGTGCAGCAGTGATTAAATGTTGGCTCGTCTTTGTTGTCTGTCTTCTTATTTCAAGTTCAGGCATGAGATCAGGGAGACAAACTATTGTATGATTTGACACCTTTGCATTAGCTTATAGATTTTATTCACAGTCTCGCACGTCTGATTTGGGTTTGGTATGCGATAAGCATGTACAAAACAAAGTTGGGGTTTAGTCTGAGACTAAAGTTTACTTTTAGACTGATTTTGACAAGGATCAATCTGTTCTATGATTTGTTCGCTGTTTTAGTCTTTCTTTGGCTACAGTTAGTGCAATTTGTTTCCTAGGCATAGAAAAGAAAACCATTAATAATAATTAAAAAAAAGATTTGAGGTCATCTTCATCACCAGAGCAGCAGCAATGGCATGTGAACGTTCTGGATGGCACAAATGAGGTTCAGCAACTGGAGGGTAACAGCAGGCCACGAAGCCTACAGCTGCAGCAGAAGCAAAAGGGAACGATGATGAGTTGAAGTTTAAAAGAAAATATGATTGGAGGGTGCTTATATTATTCTGCAAATACATTAGTTGACTCAAGATGGGAGAAGCGTGTCGATTCGCTTTGCTCCGGAGGTGCCGACACTGACAAGATCGACCCTGGATATTATCTGTCTGGCATGATTCCCACGTTACTTGAATATCACGTGGAGCCTGGGAACGGTGTTGTTGGATCGGTGTCCAAACACTGCCCTCCTCGCATTAGGATACTGCAAGTAAGACGTCTACACCTCTATATATAAAAGCATGGAATCATAGGATTTATCAAGATGATGGGGGGGGGGGCAACAACAACAACAACATTCATTCATAACTTTTACATCAAGTTGACCGAGTTTGGATCAGAACGTGGACAGGAAACGAGTGATAACAGGGGCGGTTTTGGCCTGAGACATGGCTCATGACCGATCCACACTGATTAATGGAGTACGGCCAGATAGGGCGAGCTTGGCTTGCTTTCGCCACTCAAACACTGATGTAATGTTTACCTGCGCAGTCATGTTGGTCTGACCTGTTGTGATGTTTATCTTCTGCTCGCCTTCAAAGGCAGTTCAGTTAAATGATTTTCTCATTTGCAACTAATGCTATCCAATCATCTAAATCTACAAAACCTTTCAGACAAGCCAACCTGCATCCCCTCAGAGGTCGCCTCACAGTTAAAAGTCTTCCTCTCCCTGTCACTCGAGTGTGTTCTATCTTATTCCGTTTGGAACACCCGCTGCACTACCCTACACTTTTTTGCTGACAACAAATTTTGCTTGCTTCCCTATTTTTCCTTTATTGTTGATTCTTTTTTCCATTTGTTACTCATTGTTTATGTCATTCATGCTAAATCAGTTGTCTTGCAATTAAGAAGTGAATAAGGCTTTTTAAATTGCTTTTGTCAAGGCAGAAATGTCCTGTATTGTCACACAGACAATGACAATAACAACAACAACAACAACTTGTGCTACCTGACAAATCCCATGTATTCCTCTAAACTCACTCCAGTTCCCCTTCATTTCTTTCCACACAGTGCAGTGCAATGAGGAGAAACATCTGATCGGTGACTTGTTCAGAAACTACTACAAGAATATTCGGCCGGTGGTTCACCCTGATGACAAGGTGGATGTCCAGATCACGCTGACCCTCACTAACCTTATCTCTTTGGTAAGATCTCACTCTTCCAACCTGTTGCAATAAAATCTGGATGCAACAGCTCCGAACAGCAAATTCACACAATTGGAACACAGGATCTACGCCACAAGTTCATCGTTGTGACAGGAGGACATTTAGTTTTGGATATGAACAGTTATGGCTCTGAGGCTGCTGGAGTTGTAGCGTAGTTATGTGCACGATTCACGCGCAACAGCTCAAATACAACTGCTTCATTTTTTTTTTTTACCACAGAATGAAAAGGAGGAGACTCTAACGACCAATGTGTGGATTGAGTATGTAAGTTAACCCGCTCCTCAAACTTTTTTTGGTTATGTTTAGTTTTTAATGTCACAGGGAACCTTTCTCTCAAATGTCATCTGCAGGCATGGGTTGATCATCGTTTGTCTTGGAATGCATCCGATTATTATGACATCGATATCATTCGTGTCCCATCCAAGAGTATTTGGCTTCCTGACATTGTCCTGGAGAACAAGTAAGCAAATGACAACGGACAAAATTGCGCGGCCCCTGCTTGCAATCTCATTAAAACAAAAATATTGCTGTTCTTTTTTTGTTGTTGAAAGTTTGGCAGCAACTGTTTCTGTCCTCTATTCTCAATCTGCAGCATTGATGGCAAGTTTGATGTCTCTTACTACGCTAACGCATTGGTCAGAACCAACGGTTTCATTACCTGGCAGCCTCCCGCTATCTACCGCAGCACTTGTTCCATCGAGATCACCTACTTTCCATTTGATTTTCAAAACTGCACACTATCATTCAGGTGTGGTAGAATTCTATAATTTCAAAAATATATACTTGATGAATAATTACTTATTTGTGAGTTTGTTTTAATTCATACATGCTTTGCCCATTAACGGATGATCGACCCCATCCAGACTCTGCCTTATCCTAGCATTGAAATGGTTAAAAGGTGGGGTCAAATGGAATATATTAAAGGAATACTGTACACATATGCTGAAAATTACATCTGCCAGAGTTACATCTGATAGCTACTAATTTCCATCATAACCCTTAGGTCCCAGACGTACAGTGCTAATGAAGTTAACCTCCTATTGCCCAGTCAAGAAACAGGGGAGACTATCGAGTGGGTGGACATCGACCCTGAGGCTTTCACAGGTACAGCACATCCCAGCCCAATTCACAAAGGTTCACAACTCAACCCCAGCTAATGCTCATATCACTCCTCAGAAAATGGTGAGTGGGCCATTGTTCACCGTCCTGCCAGGAAGGTGTTCAACACGCGGTATTCCCCAGATGACCTGGAGTATCAAGAGATCTTATACAATCTGATCATCAAACGGAAGCCCCTCTTCTACATCATCAACATCATCCTTCCCTGCGCGCTCATCTCCTCACTGGTAGTACTGGCCTACTTCCTTCCTGCACAAGGTCTGTATAGCTAATGGATTACAGTACAGATTATCACTGTTTCAGATGGAGCATTATTACAGGTCTCATTTTGAAACACAAAATTAAATACTCATTCATCACAGGTTCACTGGCAACTATTTAAAAAAAAAAGGCCAGAGTCCATAAGTGTAATATAAGCAGAGGTTTGAGGACCCAATCCGAGATGTTCTGTGTGTAGAATCCAGAGGGAAACGATGGGTGGTCCGCTTCTTCCTATATCTCTGTTGTCTCCGTCACAGCTGGCGGACAAAAGTTGACCGTGTCCATCTCCGTCTTGCTGGCTCAGACTGTCTTCGTATTTCTTATTGCTCAGAAGATCCCCGAGACATCTCTGTCAGTCCCTCTCATTGGCAAGTGAGTCAGGATGTGAACTCTGGCATTGTCTTTGGTACGTGCAGCTTGAATGTCCTGTTCAACACAGATGTTCTATAATGTCTTCCTCAGGTACCTGATCTTTGTTATGTGTGTCACTACTCTCATTGCAACTAACCAAATTGTGGTGCTGAACTTCTCCCTGCGGAGCCCAAGCACTCACACCATGTCCCATGCCATTAAACACGTAGGTACATCCTGCGCTGTTGAGTCAAATATATTCAAACCTTTTAAAACCCAATTCCCCCCAAAAAAGTTGGGACATTTTGTAAAATGCCAATAAAAACAGAATTCCATGATTTCCAACTTCTCTTTTTGCCTCAGTGCATTTTAATGCAGAGTACGGTAATGAAAAAATATTTTATATTCAAATTGTCAACGTTGCCTTTTTTTCAATAAATATATGCTCCTTCTGAATTTGATGTCGTAATTTTCAAAACACTTGAATATATATTTTTAACAACACTCAGGAAGTGTTTGGGAAGGGATGGCATTAATTGTTGAAGCAGATTTCTGTCCCATTCTTTTTTGAAGCATCACCTGTGGATATTGTCCTGTCAAGTGATTTTTTAGAATCCTGGAACTTTCACAATCTTTTGTTGCCACTGTTCCAAATTTATTGAAACACATTGCAGGCATAATAAGCATATATTTATTTAAAAAAAAATTACATTAATGTGGTACAACTTTAGACATACAAATCTTCAGGAAATGATTGCATTCTGTTTTATAATGTTATACAGAGTGCCCAAACTTCTGGTGAATTGGGATATACGTTACTGTATATGAAATAACTGCTGCCTAAACAGCCCTGTCCTCCCACCCCACCCACGCCGGCGCAGCTGTTCCTGGAAATGGTGCCTCGCTTTCTAGGCATGTCTCCTCTGGTGGATGACAGTGACGTGACGACAGAGGCGAACGGAGTGCGAGAGCGGCGGCGGAGCTCCTTTGGCCTCATGCAGAGGGCAGAGGAATACGTACTGAAACAACCTCGCAGTGAAATGATGTTTGACAAACAGCGAGAGAGGCATGGTCTCACGCGATCAATTGGTAAGATGACATGTTTTAAATCATTCAAGTATATTGAAGTATTTACTACCCCTCCCCCTTATTTCATATTTTGTATAAATGTCATATGAAAAATTTTCAAGTTGTTGGTATCTCATTTATTCACATTCCTTTAACTAGCCGCTCATCTGCGTGTCATAATTGCACCGTATTCTGCCCAGGAAATGTTGTGATGCCTGTATCTGACTGAGTTTATGTGGTGGGATGCTGTTTTTTAATAGTCAGTTTCTCCTTCCCACTAGTGGACAATATAGACATCAGCAGCACAGCCAACCTGTATAAGAGTTTAGCACAAGCTGCACCTGAGATCAAGCAATGCGTAGACGCCTGCAACTACATTGCTGAGAGTACAAGACAACAAAATAACATTGGATCTGTGAGTTACTTTAGAATTCATCCACCTAATAAACAGATTGTAGGTTGGCAGTTTTCATGATTAGCTATCTCTCTCTCTCTCTCTCTCTCTCTCTCTCTCTCAGGAAATTGAAAGCTGGGTCCTGATCGGAAAGATGATTGACAGGGTTTGCTTCTGGGCTGCCATCCTCCTCTTTATCCTTGGCACATTGGGGATCTTCTTAACAGGATTCCTCAACAAGGCACCCGAATTTCCATTTCCCGGAGAAAACAAAAAATATGTCCCAAGTTAAAAATATGTTTTTTGTTTTTGTATTTTGCTCTGATGAAACCTCAACATGGGTCACTGTGATCTATGCTGTCTACGCAGTCCCAGGCTCAGATGAAGGATTAGCACGGATTAATTTAGAGACATTTAACAACAAATCTAAATGTGTTCACACGGCTCACACGTTTCTTGGTCGAGATCTGTCAGACAGCAAAATGGTTTTCATTCAAGCGCTCCATTTTAGTGCTTGTACACTGAAAGAGCGGATACTGTCTGGAAACAAGTAATGTTTTGCATAACTAGTATTTCTTGTTATTAATCACAATCACCCAAATCCTTATCATAATAATTAAACATTAGAACAGGTCTAATAATTATTTGCATATGTCAAAGACTTAATAGTGTGTGTTTAAGCACGTTCTGATGACGTGCCAAGGCAAGTCACCATGTATGAAAAATGTATTTCTTGGTACACGGACGAATTCCTCAAAGCAAAGATATGACATCTGTATGTATGATGGTGTCTTAATTGTGCCAAACTGTATTCAGAAATAGCAATCAATAAAAAAAAAAAAGTTTTATATTATATATATATTTAAGGCCTAATTGTGTTGCATCTGGGCAGTATGTATGTCGACATGAAATCAAAGGGATAAATGCAGTGAATAGTTCGTTTTTTAACCATATTTTTTATTATGTATGTATTGAATATATGTCTAATAAATATATACAATTTTCTGTAAAGTTAAATAAGTTAATATTTGATGTTACTTTAAATATTGATTTCTTTCACAAATCATCCTGCTCAATCTCGCTAGGTACTGCTGAAAATGAGGTCACAACCTTTGGTTTAATTGTTGTGGTGGTTGAACGCCTCTATGTGGTATGAACAAGTACTACACTGAAGTAGAGAAGGAACTCTTACCATTAAATAAAATAGTCTGTTTATTTGTACTACACCATATTTGTATACCGTAATATAGTACACAATATATCTCAATATGTTAACATGGTCTGAACCTTTTAAAGGAGCTCATTTAAGATAGGGAGGAAAACTAAAAACAGATCTATGGTATTTGAAAGAAATTTTCAAGGCACTTTTTCTTTGTAAATGAAGAACTTCTGTTAAAGTGCAGCATGACACTTTTTTGTCCAGCTTAATTGGGTCCAGATTTCAACTCACATCCCAAGATACTTTGCGATTTCATCGGGGTGTGGTTGGAACTACTTTCGTTCCCAGCAATAATGACATGTAAATAATTCCTTAGCTCAAGAACAGTTTGCATGTCATCACAGCCTTGCCCTATTCTAAAATACACCAAAGCGTCACAACAGTTGACGTCACGAGAAGTTGTACACAGAATGTGTGATGTGTAATAATAAAACTATGATATTGTCGGCCCCTGAAGACCGTGTTGCTTTTGCTTAGGTTATGGATGGTTGTGATGTTTATCACAAATAGTGTATTTGCATATAAATACACAAATCAGAATTGAGTTCAAGGATGAGAAAGAAAATCCTGAAACCTGTGCAAGAGTTTTTGCTAACAAGATTTTAATTCATGTGTGTTGTGTGCTTTGTATTTCTGTTTTTCTTAAACTTGATAACTTTTCTGAAAGGGAAAAAATAAGATCTGACGTAGTAACACGTGTGGAACAATTTAACTAGTGAATTAGTAATTATAAAACGATAGTAAAAAACAGTTAATTTCTCACAATAAAACAAACAGGGTCCTAAGCGCTGAAGTCTCGCGATATATTCCGAGATTCCGGTTGAATGGTCGAAGTATCGCACCAACCACCGCCCCTGTCCCCCCCTCCAGAGAAGAGATCCTTCTGCATTCCTGACGGCGCTCGGTTTGGGCTTGTCTCTGGAAGTCTTTCATGTGTGCTTCATGTCTTTGTCTCATTTCACCTGTTTCTCTACACGCAGCCGCGCAAACGTGGGACAAATCGTTGCGCTCGCTCGACGCCAACTACGTTTACCTCCAAATATGATTAAATTCAACTGAATTGAATTCCAAAGGTGATTAAAATGTGACACAACAGGGGCAGGGCCTGTCCTTTTGTAGCCAAACTGCCATTTTTCAGGACATTCCCTTTTCTTTCTGTCCCGCAAGGACAGATGGGAGGGACTGAAGTCTCCCGGGACAACGAGGAAGTGCTGGCTGGCGTGCAATAAATCTCTGCCGTTAGCTTGAATGCTAATTTTGGACTAGCTGTACATGTTGATCCGCGGCGGTGTCTGAGCTCGGGGTGAGTATCGTGTTATTGATCATGTATTTGTCTCTGAGAAATGAATGCGACGTATTTTGACGTCACGCTGTAGGAAACCAGGGAATCAGCGGAGTCTTAAAAAAAAAACACACACCTTTGAAGGGTTTACGAACTCCACAGCCAGAGTAACATTTATATGTAGACTTTTAAAACGACATAACAACTAGAACAAAACGGACAGTTGAATGCAGTCCTTCTTAAATGTGGGAAACATTGAGTCATGAAGACCGAATTCCTTTTTTCAGGCGACAACTGTCCACTCAGCAATGTTGTTTTTAGACACGCAGGAATTTAAGACGCATTCAAGTGATGGCTGCTTTTTTAGAAGTCTGAGTCTGTTAACATTTTTTTTTTTAAATACTACAATAACTTTCACTATTTTGTGAAAGTTTTGTGATTTTTAGACACGTGGATAATTCTCTACAGAACAGTAGTGGTTGTGTGATCCTGCTAACAGACACCATTGTTTCCACCTCCTAAGGGTCACCAAAGTTTTCTTTAAAGAGGAACTGGACCGTGGTCCAGCAGCCTCGTTTTACTGGGGGGGGGGGGGGGGGTTTCTCTCGTGAAGGTTTCAGGTCTGTAGAAGTTGTCATGATGCAGAACGAAGATGAGCGTTTAAACCCCCACCCATGGATCTGCCCATGAGGGCACTGCAGTAGCCATTGCATACGGGGTGGATAGTGACACCTGTATTTATTTCCTGTTTGTTTGCTCTAGGGAAGCTGACTCAGCAGTAACAGTTATGACCAGCGCAGAGGATGCCATTGAGCCGGAGGCTCGAAGCTCGGCGGCCCAAAACCTGGGCCAAAGGCGCTTTTTGCACGACCTGCGCAATCTGAGTCCAGATGAGATAGATGGCCTCATGTCGAGCAGCGGTAAGATGCAGTCCCTTTTTTTTTTTATAAAAACATTGAACTTCATGTATGACGTTCCCATTAAAGCTATGATGGCTGTATTTAATGAATACACGTTTTAATTGAAGTGTTCTGATCATCCCAATCACAGAGGGCCGTCCTTTCCTTGTGGTACACCATCTTCCCGAGCTAAAGGAGAAGGGCGTACCTTACTTGATGCCTGGTGTGCCTATTGCATGCAGGGTGGACAACACGGAGAAATACACCACTCGCTCCAAGGTTCGTGGTTTTCTCAAGGTGGAGGTCCTGATGATCTTGTAACCCTTCACCTTTTTTGACCTCAGAGGGGAACAGGGTCATTTGTGGGGGGTTGGAGGGACATTATAATTCCATGTTTACACCAAATAATAATCTGGTTTAAAGATACGGCTAACCAGTTATTATTTTAGAATTTGAGGTGGTGTTACTCAGAACTTGCTAAAAAGATTGCTGATGAAAAAGATTATGTGAATGAATAATTAAAACATATTTCTGTGTTACCCCTCCAGGTCCGTGTGGGTACTCTGTACACAGTGCAACTAACACATGGCCACTTCCACTGGACGGTAAAGAGAAAATACAAGCACTTCCAGGAGCTGCATCGGGATCTTTACAAACACAAGATGATGCTTCACTTGCTGCCTCTGGGAAGGTTGGTGCCCCGTTAACCCACATGTAAAGCCTTAACATTCCACAAGATCCACAGACAAATCTAAACTCTTTGGTCAGAATCAAAAGTTCAAGATCAGTATAACCTTAGAAAACATGTTTTTAGGCATAAATCAAGAATCAGTTTGCTAATTATGTAAACCTCACCCTTTAAAGCTTTGCTATCCACTTCGGGCTCACTGTTGGTGTTCGCCATTGCACCATGTTATCAAGCTGTTCATTAGTTACAACATATAGTGTGAGTTTTGACACTTCTGCGAATTGACTGGTGCAGCGAGGCAAACTAGATTTCATTGTATTGAATATTACATTTTCATTTCGAGGTTTACAAAGGACAGACAGCAGCTGAGAGCCATGTCAGAGGAAATGCCCAGCCTGCATGGGACGGAGCGAACCAGAAGGACCTCCAGCAAAATGGTATGAGAAAAAAAAAATCATAGATGATGGTGCATCAAGTGCATAACGGCGAAGCCTGGGCTCTTATTTTGGCTGACCAATACATTAATTTTACATTCTGAACAATGGAATATTCTAGTGCTCAGATATGCCAATAATATCTGTTTTATTTGTGATATAAATATCTTTTTGTTAATTTTTGTAACATTTAAAAACACGTTTTTTGCAGAAATACCTGGAGGAATACCTGAACGGCCTGCTTGAAAACGTGTTCTGCAAAAATGATCACAGCATGGTAATAACTTTAAAACACAGCCGCACATAAATGTGAGTGATGCGTAACTGGGTGACGTTTTCTCCTTTTACTTTTCTTTCAGCTGGAATTCCTCTCTGTCGGTGCTCTTTCCTTTGTCACTGATCTTGGACCCAAAGGCCTGTAAGCAAATTCCTTTTTGAGTATGGGGAAAGTAGCGTTAATGACAACGTGCACGATGGAGATTTATTGTGGGACACGTCATTTTGCCTTAGGGAGGGACCCATCTTCAAGAGGTCGGGGGGTCATCGAATTCAAGGACTAAACTGCTTCGGCCATCATCAGTTTTGTTTCCGCTGGTCACGGCGCTGGCTGGTGGTGAAAGACTCCTTCCTCATGTACATGAACCGAGACAACGGAAGGATCAACTTCGTGCTGCTCTTTGACCCAGAGTTCAAAGTGAAAGTGGGCCGCGCTTACACAGACACCAGATATGGCGTTTGCTTCGAGAACTTCACTCGGTACGTCTGAACCGAGGTTCCCTTCGCCCTGATCCGTCCGGTATCAGTGCACATATTTTTTTTTCATACATGCATGGCCTGTTTGTTTTTGTTCAGGAATCTGGTCATCAAATGCAGCAGCTATAGACAGGCTCACTGGTGGAGCCATGAAATCAACCGGCTGGCAGACACCTGCGACTTTCTCAAAGTGCAACGCTTCCAGGGTTTTGCCCCGCCACGGGAGAACACACTCACCAAATGGTCAGACGTGCAGTCTGCCTAAGATTTAAAATGTTCTGCCTTCAGACTTTGTCTGGAATACTTTCATGGTTGTTGGTTTCTTTAGGTATGTGAATGGAAGTGGCTACTTTGCAGACCTCGCTGATGCTCTTGAAAAAGCCCAAGAAGAAATCTTCATCACAGACTGGTGGTATGTTTGATTTGTTGATGAGGCTTTGGTCTGATAAACAAAGGGTCACTTAATTTAGCTACATATAAACTAGTTTTACTGCGAACAATATAAATATTTTAGTGCTCTTTCCTTCCAGGCTCAGCCCTGAAGTGTTCCTGAAGAGACCAGCAACTGATAACTACTGGCGCCTGGATGAAATACTCAAACGCAAAGCAGTAACCACTCCCTCTGCCTCATTCTTCTCTTTAATACAATTTAAATACATTTAAAAATATCAAATTATTTACCGGTATGCTAGTTGTAGCAATAGGAATGGCTTGTATGTTTCTGGTTCCTTCCCGGACAGAGTTAAGTGATGCACAGAATGGTAAATGTGCTTGCCTTGTTGTTGAGGCAGCTGTTTTAACGGAATTGTTCTGTCATTTGGAGACACTAGTAAATTTTTCCAACTGGTGTCACCTCCCTTTGAAACCTCCTCCTGCAGGAACAAGGAGTCAAAGTGTGTGTTCTGCTGTACAAGGAGGTGGAGCTCGCACTCGGCATCAATAGCGAGCACAGCAAGAAGACTCTTATGAATATGCATCCAAACATCAAGGTTGGCCATATTTCCATATCTTTTTAAAGCTTGCCCATAGCTATGCAACTGAGAGAGGCCTTGGTCACGCTTTAATAATTGAAACACCCCGTGTTCATCAGGTCATGCGACACCCTGACCTGTCCTCCGTGGTGGTCCTGTGGGCTCACCATGAAAAGATGGTAGCCATCGATCAAACGGTAGCCTTTGTCGGGGGCATTGACCTGGCGTTTGGCAGGTGGGATACTAGCCAGTACCGACTCACCGACCTGGGTTCGACAGGCACAGCCAATGGGCCCAAAGAAGAGGTAAGAATACGTTGAATCCTCTATTTTATTCTTTACAGATGAAGCAAGAATATGTTTACAGTCGTTTATGAATCGGCATGTCTCTCTTAACCAGAACGATGGTGTGGCTGATGGTCCAAATCCATCTGAAAAGGATAAGCCAGAAGAGCAGGACCCTGATCTGACTGGCAACACTAAACTGTGGATTGGCAAAGATTACAGCAACTTTATCAGGAAGGACTGGGTTGAACTAGACAAACCCTTTGAAGGTGTGAAAATTAAATCTCCACCAGTCACACACAAACATGCACGTGAAATGTTCTGCTATGACATACTTCTACTCCAAATAGGACGCTTTTTACTCCACTAGATTGATTTGGTAACTTCAGTGACTTTACAGGTTCAGATTAATAATATAAAATATAAATCAGTGAAAGGTGTTTTGGATTGTGCTATCCAACAATTCAGTAAATAAAATGAGTCCCAGTGATGAATACACGAATTTATCAATAACTAGTAATTTTTTTGTCATTACTAGCTTTCATAAATAAAATATCTGAGTACTTCCTTCTCTATTAAATCTGAGTTAAGGATTGCTTTATTTATTTTTTCCAGATAACATTAACCGCACTCAAGTTCCTCGCATGCCATGGCGCGATCTGTCTGCAGCGGTTCATGGCAGTGCTGCCAGGGATGTAGCCCGACACTTCATCCAGCGCTGGAACTTCACCAAGGTCACACTCCACTGATATGCTCACTCTTTCTAAAGCTGCCTGGATTTGCTTTTACACAATTTTGGCCTGAATTTCATAGTGTTCGAAATAAGATTTTACAGGCTAGCACATAAGTGCTCTACTGAAATCATTTTTTTAATAAAGACTTCTGTTGGAAACCTGACCAAGTAAGGTTCAAATTTTGTCTTTCATTTGTTTCATCTTGTCTAGATTTTCAAAATCAAGTACAAGGATGAGTTCTACCCTTACCTTCTCCCCAAGTCTCACTGTACTGCCGATCTGCCCTCTTTCACTGTACCGGGGTCTAGGAAGGCCAAAGTGCAGGTAATAAAACACAAATTATGTCAGATATAGCTCCAGAGGCTGTGTTGTCCTATGGTTGTAGTGTCACAACACAACAGTTTTTCACCTTGCCTTTTCACCTGTGCACAGATTCAAAATATCTTATACTCATGCTGTTCCTGCATGTGTGTGCAATCACTTTCTTTCTATTCCCTGTGGGTGGCGGGTCTGCTGGAGCACAGTGACTAGTTGTGAAACCAGCTCTCCAAACATTGAAGAGAATGCCAGTCTCTGCACTAGAGCCAGCTAGAAACCTGTTCCACACAAATGATTGCAACGTAGAACACAGCGACACAATTTATAGATTTGTACATTTTCAACTGGAGTCATGCTGCTGCTTTTAGCCAGAATAATATAGATAAATTAATGATGTGTAATTACCTTAATCTAAGAAAATCAAAGGCTTCATTGTATGACAGGAAATCAGAGGTTTTGTCTCAGCTACATAGAGACACTGATCTGGCTTTGTGAATTCTTTATGTTGAAGTTAAGTATAAGAAATTTAGTTTAGTTTTGTTTGTAACGTATGAGGAAATTTGACCCGTTCTTATTCAACACCAAACGCTGTAGCTTGTAAGTGTTCAGACAGGGAGTTTTGAATGACAAAAGGCTGTATGCGTGGATAGTGGGCGGTGGCCAGTAACCTTAGCCCATGCTCCCTGTTGTGCTGCACCTTTCCAAGCAAGGTATTGTTGATCCCTTATTTAGGTTTCAGGGCGTGAAGTCTTGTCAAGCTGTATATTTTCTTTCCCTGAAAGAAATGCAGAACATTAACTTGCATTACAAAAAATGAAAACAGTTTCAAGTTTCTTATGAGTATATATCAACACCATCGCCATTTCACTTTTACGACTGTTTATTATATGAATATTTAGCATTAATAGTTAGCTGCAAGAAACACTTTCACATTTATTCACATTAAAATGAAATCCCATCATTTCAGATTGTACGCTCTGCCGATCGTTGGTCTACTGGAACCTGCGAGAGCTCAATCCTTAATGCTTACGTCCACACCATCAAGAACAGTGAGCACTTCATCTACATAGAGGTAATTCATAAAGACCTGACTGGTTACAGGCCAGTATGCGCCTCAAAGTGCAGGTGGTATAGTTGTAATGTCTCATTTTGAAATAATTTGCATTTTTAAAGTCCTAATGTGTTGCTCATGATGCGGAGACACAATCAAAGGGCATAAACTCTCACTATGGCCTCGAATCATTTCATAATGAACACCTGTGCTTTGTCATGAGTTTGAATGCAAACACAGCTCTTTGCCAGCTACCTACCAACCTGGCTCAGCCCTCACCCTCATGCCTTCTCTCTGCCCTCAGAACCAGTTCTTCATCAGCTGTGCAGATGGGAAAACTGTCCATAATGGGATCGGTGATGCCATTGTGGAGCGAATATTGCGTGCACACAGGTCTGGTTTGATTTCACGAGCTTGATTTAATCAGCCGTTAATTATTGTTTTTATACAGTTATTACTTAAAGAGCATTTCATGAAATCTTTAACCAAAGTGGACTAAGATGTCATCAACATCATAGTGTATATACTAGTATAGTATTTATATGTATAATACGTTCATATAACCTCAGACTGTTATCAACCTGTATAGTATTTATATTATGTAATTATCATTCATAATGGTATGTCCACCATGTTCATGCACATTAATCTAGAATAACTATATAAAATAAATTAAAGGAATAGTCTGCATATTAGGTGTTTAAAGTGTTTGTAGACAATTTGCAAATTGCCGTGTTGCCTGCCCTGTTGCAGAGAGCAGAAGAAGTACAGGGTGTTTGTGGTCATTCCTCTGCTGCCAGGATTCGAGGGTGACATCACTGCTGGAGGTGGAAATGCCATCCAGGCTATTCTGCACTTCACTTACAGGTTAGCCTTTCCTCTCATTAACATGCTCTCAGCCCACCGACTAGAATACGCACTAGTGAAATTCGATACAGTTTTCCGTTCCGATCCGATACTGAGTAAAAGTCAGGCTGGTATCGCCGATACCGATACTTTGTGCAAATACACCTAATGTGTCTGGTAAATTTAAGAAAAAGTAATTTATTTAAAATCATAGCTTCGTAAAAAGTATACCAGATATCAGACTATTTATTTTAAACGCAAAACTTTATTGTAAACTCCAAAGTATAGCAGCCTCATTTATTTACAATATAGTTGTAAAAAAGAGAAAAAGAGTAAAATCCTTAAACCATTAAAACAAAAAAATGGATTTGTTTATAATAAATATGGAACAATTCAAATACTATATGCTATTATATATAATTTTCTTATAAATTATACATTTTTTTTCCATTCTAAATATCAATCTAGTCCCTATTATACAAATATGTTTACAGACTAAATGCAAAAGTGTTCCGCTTAAATTGAATTGCGCCGATATTCTATCCCATTTATTGGTCTGTGAAAAAAACACTGCCTCATAATTTCAATGGATTTTTCATGTCCCAGGACCATGTGCAGAGGAGAGCACTCCATCCTGCACAAACTTAAAGACAGTGAGTTCTGAGCATCGGCTTTCCTTTCAATTAAAAATTCCACCTTTACTAAACGTCTCCTGTTTCTTTTCTAACATTTGTCTTTCTTTCTCCTTGTGTTGCACCTTTTAAACTGAAGCCACTGGTTTTAGGTATCTGCCCACCAGCCTCTACTTCCATTCTTTACTTCTTCACCTTCATTTCACCTTCAATGTTAAAAGTTGATGAAGCTCTGTGAGTCTCTTAAATAAATCTTCTCGTATTTTTGTTTTATATCTCGTGAATATTATGATATTGGTTTGTCCCCCAGTTGAAGATCGATGGAATGAGTACATCACGTTCTGCGGCCTGAGGACACATTCCCAGCTCTCCCAGTCACACGTCACCGAGCTCATCTATGTTCACAGCAAGACCCTCATCGCAGATGACCGCTGCTATCTCATTGGTGAGACACCCACAGTATTCAAATTCAAATGTCATTACAGTACATGTGCTGAATGCTGGTTTAACATGAGCGACGTCTCTGAAAGGGCAGCTTGTAAATGCCTGTACTTTCCCCACATGCACTAGGATCAGCCAACATCAATGACCGCAGCATGCTGGGCACTAGAGACAGCGAGATGGCAGTGTTCGTGGAGGATGAAGAGCGGGTGCCGTCCGTCATGGGAGGGGAGGACTACCAGGCGGGACCCCTCACGCTAGCTTTGCGCAAAGAGTGTTTCAGGTGCGAAGACAAGAGGCAATCTTGAAATGACATTCTGTCAAAGTGTGGTCATGAAGGCTGTTACTGTACGTCTAGATTTGATATAGATTTACTGACAGCTCGTAGAACAAGATGAGACATAATCCATACGTTTCATGCTTTAATACAAAATCTCCTTGGATACACAGAAGTGTTTAAAATGCGTATAACAGAGTTTATCATTCTCTGCATTAATGAAACGTTGTGTTGTTTGAATGCACTGTGCTCCCTGAATTGTTGGCCGTCACATACTCTTCCTTCCAGTGTTCTTGTTGGAGCTTCTTCAGACCCCAGAATCGATGTTGACGATCCAGTCAGCGATGAGTTCTTCTTCGGGGCCTGGAATGCAACTGCTAGGCAGAATGCCATCATTTATGACAAGGTAGGAATTCTTTCATTAGTAATTATTAGTATTCTTTTGTTTTAAATAATGGTAGTAATCCGCTTCAGATTTCTTACCTCTCCTGTGTTCTTGTTTTTACCTTTTGCTGTGATTATGCAGGTTTTCAAATGTCTGCCCCACAACTGCGTCCGCAACAAGATAGACCTGAAGGATTACTCTGGTCAGGAACGCCTCTGCGTTACAGACCCCGAGCAGACCAAAGAAGAGCTGAAAGCCGTCCGAGGGCTTTTGGTCCACTTCCCCCTCAAGTTCCTGCGCAATGAGAACCTGCTGCCTCCACTTGCCACGAAGGAAGGCATGGCTCCTGTAGGACTGTGGACATAACTGGTAAAAAATGACAGTCCTCCAAATTTTGGACTATCATAACGGGGCAGCCTCAAAAAAGCTTCTCCATAAACTGGATGTCATCTATCATACTCTGGGCCAGGTCGTCGTCATAAATGAGAATTGGTTCTCAATTAGGAAAGGAAAGGAAAAAATAACCACAGCTCGGTTCAGCATAGTCCATTCAACTACCGGTAGTTAAAACACTGACCACTCAGCTGTGAGGAAACAACACTTTATCTGTATTTGTCTAGCTCCTCAGATTTTTATATTGTCCTCTTGACTGATGAACGATTGGTCTGAACGTAAACCACTGAAATGTAAATATGACCTGCTAGAACAATAGATGAACAAAGAACAAGCCAGTTTGTTCGCACAGGCAGCATCTGCCAAACAAAGTGATTGAATGCATAAGAATTACAAGGTTGTATATGAAAAAACTATCATCACATCATCCGGGAACATAGTGTACAGTTACTGCAACATTTTAGGTGGGTGGGTGACTCTCTGTCTCTCTCTCTCTCTCTCTGCCTCTCATGCTCACTCTTCCTCTCTTCTGAGGCTTCACCTCTCTCGCTGCAGTGCCAGCAAATCTGTCAGAACATTTGTGGTTGTTATGGTGATGGATATAAAGAGATGACTGGCTCGTAGCTGAAATAAAGAATGGACGTAGCGGGAAAGGAGAGGATTGATAAGAAGGCTCACTCACCAAGTCAGGTTGTCGTGCTGGGAAATAGAAGGCGCTGTGTGGAAAGAGGACTGAAAATAAATGCAGACGCCATTTTAGCTCTTTTTGATAAATTAATGTGGTGTGAAGACTGGGTGTTAAAGAGAGGAGGGAAAATGATCAGTGTTGATGTATATCTGTTAGGTAATGAGAAGTGGCCTTATACTGTTTCTATCTTGAGTTATATTTTTGTTGGGCTACTAAACAGGATTTACCACTACTGTGCTACTACTTTTGTGTATCTAGTACAAATACAAAATTATCTCTAACAGTCTTGTATCAAAATATGTTCATGCAAATCTGTAGCTCCTAAACTTTGATGATTGATGTAAAAGTTACTATCAGGGGTAGAGAGCTAATAAATGCTCTTAGTCACCTGTGAACAGTTATGAACTACTGTATTTTAGTGTATATTACTTTTCTCTTCAACAAACTTACTTTGTTTTTCAATTTGAATACTGAGTAATACTGTTGTATACAGTATGTTTGTATTTTTCTAACTATAGGTAACTATTTAAAGAGAATAGGAAAATGTATTTTATGTAGTAGCATTATCCACTTTTGTCATAATTGTATTTGTGATGTAGAAAATAGCCTGATATCTTTATGTTTTTTAATCAAAGCGCTTTGCTTAATGGTGACAATAACCCACGTTTTTCCACCCTTCCTCTATCCTAGTAACATCTACCATGGAAACTGAGTGGATATATCTGGATAATTCAGCAGAAATACACTATATGCATTAGAAATGTGAAATGAAAATAAAACAATGAATTTTTTCAGGCCATTCCCATGTGAATGTCAGGCTTCTTGTCGCATACATGATTGTTTTCTTGAGCTCTTGGAGAACAGCTTTGGTAATTTATCATCCATGATGATGACTGTTATGATTTGTTAGAGATTGCCTTTATCCCAAAACACCTACATACATCAAAAGCTGACAACATGCACAGACACATCAGATAAAGCCACGAAAATGGCCAACGACTCTATGACGAAGCCACTCCGGTTACTGTCGTAGGGAGGATGTTAAAAGGACAGGTATGTCCGAAGATGGCCTCACCTACTCATCAGAAAAGCGAGCAGGTGCGCAGACTGCGGCGCGCTGCAATTTGGCAAGAAATTTGTCCCTGACGAAGCGCCGTAGCCATCGAGGAGGCGAAAACACTTGAGGAGTGTTACGTTCAGGCAAACGTCGGCGCGACCCCGCAGGACTACATTTAAGGCTGGGGGGGAAGCAAAACATGGCGGAATAGCGAGTTAGTTTGAAATAGCGCTGTATCTGTTCTGTATCCCTTGACGGCTTAGAGTTCGTATATTCGTATATTCGCCGGAAAGCGAAAAGCTGCGTTCGACTTAAAATAGTCGAGGAGCTCGCTTTAGAAGTATTACGGTGGCTGTCTGCCTGTCTGTCTGCCTGTGTGCCCCCCCCCCCCCACCCCCCCGGAAGGTTGGCAGTGCGAGGCGCGACTGTCAACACAGAAAATGGATGAAGACGGAAAGTTAATTCTGGAGAGAAATAAACCCGACCGTTTAGTCTGCTAGCCTAGCTGCGTATCTAGCCCCTTAGCAATGCGCACCTGACTTCGCGTTTGGGATTTATCGTGCGCTCTGATTTTGTGGTAGATTCTGACAGTCGGTTCCGGCGCGGCGCGGCGCGGTGCGGTGCGGTGCGGTGCGGTGCGGTGCGGACCCGGACGCCATCATCAGGTTCTCCTTAAAGACGACCGCTGCGTCGCAAAACGATAATTATTCATTGATACTTTATCGACGTAACGAGGACCGAGCCAGTCATATCTTTTCGGCGACGAGCATAATTCTATTTTTTATTTTTTTTAAACAAACATTAGCTTAGCTGCGATGTTCACCATCAGAGACGCGGATCAAAACGATGACGTGAGCTAGCCAGCTGGGTCTGCGATGTGCTAATGATCTAAGGGCTCCCTTGCGTTGCTACACAACAGACGAGGCCTTTCAAGTTCGTTCGCAGCAGCTACTATTAAAATAACTTGTTAGCTTAGCTAGCTTTCCCCAGCCATGTCTGAAAACGCCCCCACACGAAGCCTGGACGACATCGACCTCGCAGCTCTGAGGGTGAGTGTCGTTATTACGAAATGCGTGTTGCTGCTCTTTTATACACGCAACACGTTTCAGGCAGTGACTCATCTTGCATCCACAGTTGACCTTTGACACGCCCGTTTCTTCCCACGCAACACAAGTTGAGGAGTGGGTCAAGCATCCATTGCACCTAGCATTTTTTTTAAGGACATGCCGTGCTGTTGAGGTGAACCTTTCGTTATTACTGTGTAATAACAAACGATGGGTCAGTCTCCTCTCCAGGGGATCGTCATTTAGTTGTTATTCCATTGCATATGGAAATTAGAATGGCTCTTTCTTTTGAAAACTTGCGGGTTCAGATTTCAGTTGAATCCACACGTTCGTAGATGCTAATCCCTGGAATGTGCCAGATCTTTGTTTTTATTTATCGATCGGAGATCTTTCATCTCCCCCCCAGCAACAAAAAGCTGATTGGGAAGAAACGAATCCATATATTATCCTTGACTTGACTAGCGGGGAGTATATGCAGGAATGTAGTTTCTAAGTTTAAATCTTTCAATATGCCGTCACATTTAAGAGTGATCTAATATGCAGAAAGGAGGAGCTAAGAGTGCACTTAATGGTGAGTTTAATATGGACTTGTGCTTTTATTAAGTACCGGCAAGTGGCACGCAGTGAGTTTAGTGCGAAAGAAGAATCATGTGACGTACCCAAGGCCTCCTTCTGTGGGAACACATCCAGAGCCTGAAGCTGAATGCCTGAGTCAACAAAGAAAGTTGATGAACGCCATTGTGGTCCGCGTCATTTCTGACTGACTGAAAGAAAGAGAAAATTAATTCCCGCAGTTCCCACACTTCTTTGGGAATTGGGTTAGCAGACGTCAGATATGGTGAAGTCACAATGTTTCCTCGCATTACTAATTTACTGGGAACATCAGCGCTCTGGCAATGGAATTACTGAGAAATGTAGTCTTGTGATTTTGTTTCAGTGAAACGATAGTTCTGGTTATGATTGGTTTGAACGTCATAAAGATTTGTTTTTCTTTGAACAAAGCTTTTTTTTTGTCCGTCTAAAGCTAGCTCTTTTGCATCTTCACGTCATGACTGTTATTAATAAATCCAGTAATAAAACATCTTATTACAATCTACATGCTTGTAAATATTCTCCAACATTAAGCTCCAGTTTTTGATTGATTCAATGAAAAAGACATTCCCTCCAAAATAAAGTAACATTTTTATTAGGAATTTTTGCTCGGAAAGGCACTTCAAAGCACTCGAGGTAAACTAGAATGTCGTTCTGTGAAGTTATCTGGAAACTTCTGAGCATTTGAATCGCGGTCTTGACGATGGTGCAACCACAGATTTGACAGGCTATTCCAAAACGACTTCCTCTGCTCGCAGAGGAAGTCATTGAGGAAACGTGTGGTCGACTTCCGTGTGAGCCGTTTCCAGTGTTCATTTCCCATCGATTTAACGGGCAGGCTGGAAGCGGCTTGACATTTGGGAAGGATTCACTGAATAGTTCCCTGAGGTTCACGGAAATGCTGCTCTTAGGCATTAACATGGTGGCATGACATCCACATGAAGTACCACAGCTGCCACTGTTATCATTTAAACAGGCTGCCTGTGGATGTTTCCTCCTTGTGTAGTTTAACTGTGTGTGCTGACGCTACGCTGAGCATAACTGAACCCCCCCCCCCTCACTTCAGTCCTCTCATCCCACTCTGCACTGGACGTGGGTGAAGCTGCCGCCTTGTTCTTGCCACCCACGCAATCATTACATTATTCTCTTCATTCTCTTGCCCCCCCCCCCCCCCCCCTTCGTTTGTGTTTTTATACATAAAGTGCTTTAAAATGTGGTACCTGTATATGATCTTATGTGGATTTGCACCAAATAAGTGGAAATTGTGTTCATTTTCCTCTTTTACTGGCCTATCTGTCCTCTTTCCTCTCCTGCGCACGTTCCTTTTTTCACCGGATATTTTCCCCCACTACGAAGGCAATATTGGAAACTGCTGAACGCAGCATAGGTCGCATTCTACGCTGCAAACCCAAAGCTGTAGTACAACCACCCACACATCTTAAAGCCATGTTGAAATTGCATGAAAGTAGAACTGCTATCATTTCCCCTTGTCTCCTGGGGAGGATGCTTAATTTGGGCCGAAGCAGTCCACTCATTATTAGTGAGATATGTGTTAAGTGCTTTGGAACTTAAAACGAGGCGGCTAGAAAAAGGCCTTACATCCTGTCCTTGTTTCTGTGCGCTGTCTGTTCGTAGCGCACCGTCGATACGTGGTGTATTTGCTTGTCATTTTCCTTCTTGTGTAGCCTTGTGGGTGGATAGTGAGTGGGGGGGGGGGCTTGGATGATTGAGCTCAGGTGATTTGCATTGAAATATGGAATTCAGAATTGTATTTTGATTTGCTTTAGTGTAATGAAAGTGTTTCTTTTACATGCTGTGTAATTCCTGATGAGGCTGATTTGCTTCTGTGTGTTTATCATAGTTTTGTGGATCATCTGTAAACCTATGTCCAGTTACACAGAAAACAGATCCGAAATATGACAGGATGTGGTAGAGTTTATCGTATCAAAGTTTTAGTCTGTCTGGATGTGAAACTGAAAAATGATTGTCCTTTTTAATTGTTTGAGTGTGTTCTCAACAGGAGTTTTTGCTTTTGCCTTTGTGTCAACATTAAAGAAAGCCGATTGCAGCAGACACTAAACAGGGGCAGCTTAGCAGCATGTCTGGAGTCGGGTTTTACGTACATTCGGATCGGTACTAAAGGGTACCGGTAGGTGTGTAGGATTACAAAAAGAACAGAGCAACCATCACCCACTTAAAAACAATGCGCTGCCACAGATCTGCAAATAAGTGCAGTTTCCTTGAAGTGCCGAGATGGAGACGACGAATGTTCCCGGTGCGTCTGACCCCGCCGCCTGCATGCTGTCTGATTAATCCATCTGCCCGTGTCTCCTCTAGGATCCAGCTGGAATCTTTGAGCTGGTCGAGGTCGTTGGCAATGGGACATATGGGCAGGTGTACAAGGTGAGATCTGAATGAAGTGGGAGGTTTACCGATATACGAAGCATGTCTTTTTTTTTTGTTGTGCAGTGAGTTGCCGTTGTGTTAGATTCTCTGTTAAATAAAATTCTCTGCAGATTTATCTCACCGCCATGTCGGTAGACTTTTCAGCCGTCAGTTAGCAAGTTCGAAGTAGCCGTGAGAGAAAGATAAGAGGCTCCAGTGAAAGACCATTTTAAACCAGGAATGATGATGATGATGATGTGATGATCTGATTGGCCACACGTAATGGGTGAAATTCAGACCGTTTCAGAGGCACGGATTCCCAGTTCTGTTTAAACTTCGCCCGCCGATGATCCAAATTGTTCTCGTATCAGGGCCGCCACGTGAAGACGGGCCAGCTGGCTGCCATTAAAGTAATGGATGTTACGGAGGAGGAAGAAGAGGAGATCAAAGCAGAGATTAACATGCTGAAAAAATACAGCCACCATCGCAACATCGCCACGTACTACGGCGCCTTCGTGAAGAAGAGCCCGCCGGGACATGATGACCAACTTTGGGTCAGTCCGCCCTTTTACCCGCCGCACCTCTCGTCAGGCGTGCTGACCCGGCTTTGTGTTCCTCTGTGTGCAGCTGGTGATGGAGTTCTGTGGGGCGGGATCGGTAACCGACCTGGTGAAAAACACCAAAGGCAGCTCTCTGAAGGAGGACTGGATCGCTTACGTCTGTCGGGAGATCCTACGGGTGAGAATCCGCGGCCGCACTCCTCGAAAGCAATTCGCAGTAAAAGGCGAGTCCTTTCTGACGTCCTCGCTGTCTTTGTTCTGGCTGCAGGGCCTTTCTCATCTCCACGCCCATAAAGTCATCCACCGAGACATCAAGGGCCAGAACGTGCTGCTGACGGAGAACGCAGAGGTCAAACTCGGTAGGAACGGAAGCATTTCTGCCCGTCGAACTGACAAAGGAGGCGTACGCTCACGGATCTCTTCCCGTCAGTCGATTTCGGCGTGAGCGCCCAGTTGGACAGGACCGTCGGGCGCAGGAACACCTTCATCGGCACACCGTACTGGATGGCGCCCGAGGTCATCGCCTGCGACGAGAACCCTGACTCCACCTACGATTACAGGGTAAACGGCAGCACTCTGTTCGTGTGTGTGTGTGTGAGAATGCACTCTGGGAGGATGTGAGGGATGACCGGCACGCTCTCTCCTGTGTGTTGCAGAGCGACATCTGGTCGTTGGGGATCACGGCCATAGAGATGGCGGAGGGAGCTCCTCGTAAGAGACCATTCTTTTTTTTTTAATCCTGGATTTCTTTTTTACTTCATATCATAAGTTTCTGTCTGAAAATCTACACTTGAAGACGACGTGAATGATGTTCCTCGTTTTTGCGTTTCCGGCCTTGTAGAGTGTGCCTTCAGATGGACTGCTGACTCACTGTAATCAAGCTAGCGTAGCCGTGATCCTGCCCGTCGGCGTGTGGAGGCCGAGAGCACAGAACTCTTTGCTCTGTCTCTGCGGTCAGTTTAGCGGGGAGCTCTGTCTGCCGTGAGATTCGGCGTCGGATCCGACTTGGAGGCAAAGAAACCCTCGGTTCACAAAATAAATGACCATTGGATCGGATTTTTGCTGCTTTTCTTTGCAGGGTTTGAGAGTAGAATATTGATTTCTTATCATCAGCCGCTGAAGGAGGATAGGTTTTCCGTGCTCGCCTTCAAATCTCACTTTTAGGTGTTGGGCCGAGCAAAAAAAATTAAAATGTCTTCAAAGTGGCGAAATGGCTGAGGAGTGTGATGAAATGTGATATTACCAATTATAAACAAGTGCTACACATTGTAGTTTTTTAGAAGTACCTTGGCCTCCAAATAATGTTTCTTAGAAGTACAGACAGAAGCTGTGTGGAACAGGCTCGAGTGATCATCGCTTTGTATTTTCATTATTGAAACTGAACAGATAAAATAAGAATTCTCAATATTCAGAACTCGTATCATAATTGCAGAATCTGACACAAAAATATTCCCAGTATCTTAAATGCATAAAGCTTCATTGATGAACCGCATCAACTGGTTTTGGTTTGGTATGACTGATTGAACTCTATGGACCATGTTGAAGCTGCCGTGAATGTCATGAAGGCACAACTTTCACGCTGGTGTTATAAATTATGCAGTGTGTACTCGCTCCATCAGCCTCATTACTCAATCATGTTTTTGACGAGGCCCCGTCAAGGTATCAGATACTCACTGCACAATTATCAAAGTCAGAAGCCGAGACGGACGTTATGCTGTCGCCAGCGTTTGTTTGTCCGTCCGTCCGTCAGCAAGACGCCCACCATATCTATTCCGTGTTAACTGTTCGCGTTAAATGACGCGTACATTATCAGTAAATGGTTGAATGCTGACACCGACTGTCTCCTCGCCTTTGGCTACCTGAGTCACGTTGCACATGAGCTAAAAGCCTTTATACTGCCTGAGTGTAAAGCTCACCGGTCGGGTTTAGCTGCCTACCTACGCTGGGAACACAATGACTCAGAGTCCTTGTTCCTGTGTTCAGTGGAACAACAAGCCCGAGGCGGCTGGAAACGTTGGGCAGCAGCAGCTGTAACCGTGTTTGAGCATACAAAGAGTGTTTGCAGTGATTGGCAGTATATTCATGAATTATGATATGTCTCACATTGATTATTATCTGGCTGGTTGATGACACTAATACCCCCCCCCCCCCCCACCACCACTTTCTTAATTTGTGTAGCTTTGTGCGACATGCATCCGATGAGAGCCCTCTTCCTGATTCCCAGGAATCCCCCCCCGAAACTGAAGTCCAAAAAATGGTGAGTTATCAACCGCGCTGCTCTTGAGTTCCAAGTCTTATTTATACACAAATATATATATTAAGTATGCATAAAACTCTCAAAGCATGAGCATATTTCTAGACAGATTGAAGAGGAAATTGAAATCCCATCAGCAAATAGATGATTTTGAGTTTAAAATCTGTTGGTTTTATGGTGATGCCTCAAAGTTACGTATCAGTTTAAAGGAAATTCTTTTTTAATCCATTTAGGTAGATGGAGAAACTGTTTAAAATCGCATAAAGAAGTCCCAGCATTTGATTACGGACACAGGAACTTTACAATAATAATGACGTAGCTACAGCACATGTTTGTTCACAACTCCTTCATCATCCTCCAACCTCCCTCTTCCTCACAGGTCCAAGAAATTTATAGACTTTATAGAGGCCTGTCTTGTTAAGACGTATCCCAGCCGACCGTCCACAGAGCAGCTGCTCAAGCACTCGTTTATCCGAGACCAGCCCACTGAGCGCCAGGTCCGAATCCAGCTCAAAGACCACATTGACCGCACACGCAAGAAAAGAGGCGAGAAAGGTAAGCGGTGTGATCCGGCTGACGATAAAGTATGCCACAAAGCCTTTTCCTGTCACGTACGACTTCTCTTCATCGCATCTGGCTCAAGAGGAGACAGAGTACGAGTACAGCGGCAGCGACGAGGAGGACGAAAACCGAGGCGATGACAGAGAGTCGAGGTAAGTGCAGTTTATCAACTCTGGCAAGTAATACAAATCCTGGGTTTGTTTTTTTTCTGTGCATTTGGTTACCCACTTGCATTTCATGTCCCTCGTTTCCTCAATCCGGTCATCAGTTCTATCCTCAACGTTCCTGGGGAGTCCACTCTGAGGCGGGACTTCCAGCGTCTGCAGCAGGAGAACAAAGAGCGCTCGGAGGCTCACAAGAGGCAACAAGCCCAACTGGCTGCTCAGCGTCGAGACCCCGAGGAGCACAAAAGGCAGCTGCTGCACGATCGACAGAAACGCATCGAGGAGCAGAAGGAGCAGCGGCGGCGACTTGAAGAGGTATTATCAACGTGCACATGTCTACGTTTTTACGGAATATGACACGAAGGCTGGAAGCGAGGGAGAATGGCTATCCCTAAGCCTCTCTAAAGTTTAAAGGGAGTTGCTGAAACTTCTGGTCGAGCTGTTGCTCCACAACTACTGCGTCCAGATATAAATATTAAAAGCACATTTGACAATTGCACTCTTCGTATGCTTTATAGGAGCCTTCGGTGTGTACATTAGAGATAAAGGCTTTCTATAGACACATACAATGTAATTAGCTTATTCTTTATTTACGATTATATTCATGAACGACCATTTGGCGGTTGTTCATGAACGGCGTTTGCACGTCACATTACGGAACGGAATGGATTGTTACTGTGAGATGACTGAATGCGCATCAACCCGTAATCTTTGCCACAAAAGCAACAGAACTTGTTTTGACGCTTTGTCTGTTATGGAGTTAACAAGAAATGAAGAAAGACCTTGTTGGAAGCTCTGCCTTGAGCTTCATTAATCATGTTGCCACATACATTAAACACACATCTGGAGTTATGTAGGGTTTGAAATGAAACACACATGATGTATATTATTTTTTTTTATTCCTCCGCTACCAGAGATGTGCATTTGTTTGTTTCATTGTCTTCCAAAAAAGTAGTGAACAGCTTGAGTTAGAATTAAAACTGCTCATTTGAAAGATGATTTGGATTCAGTATGTATGTTTGTACAGAATGTTTGTGTGAATGACTTGTAACCTTCGTTTTCTCCCCTGCACCCCCTTGTCTTTTTCTTTTTCTAGCCGTTTTGTCCAAAGATAAGAGAGACTTCGTTTATGAGTCGGGCTTCCTTCATAAATGCTCCTGTGCAAACGGAGCCTCTGTGCTCATTTGAGTTTTTCCTGTCACCCTTCCCTCCCAGCAACAGAGAAAAGAGCGAGAGATGGTGAGGCAGCAGGAAAAGGGTCCCCATCGGAGACTCGACGATATGAGGAGGGAGGAAGACCGAAGGTTGGCTGAGAGGGAGCAGGTAACCAACCGCAACAGACGAGGGGGCTGCCATCAGCCAATCAGAGCGGTGTGTGTGTGGGGGGGGGGGGCACTGGCAATACTGTGCAAGTTGCTCCAGTGGTGAAATTCCTCGAGTAGGTTGCCATAGCAGCAAGGGTCTAAATTAGTGTATTTATTCCGAGATGAGTTTTCTGTGGGTGGGCTCTCTGCCTCTCTCATGCCGTTTCCAGTTTACCCTCGGTTACAAAGGAGTCTGGCATCAAAGCGCCGGAAGTGACAAATACTGATTTTAAATCAGTATGGCGTTTTGTGATCACAATGTCCCTCTGAGTGTTTTTGGTTGTTCTCACGTCAGAGCAGTTTCTCAGTCTGTGACTTTAAGCAGTGACGTTATGGTTCACCTCCTAAGGAGGGAAGGTTCACGTTTTGTCTGGAAATTCAGTCTTAGAGCCGTATAATAATAATTATATATATATATATTTTTTTTTGTCAGGGCAAGATTGTTCTCGTTTACCGGAATGATGCCCTGTGACTGCCGTCTGCCCCTGTTATCCACCCCTGCCCTTGGACTTTCATTCCTCTCTTACCTTTCCGCAGGAGTTCATCAGGCACAAGTTAGAAGAAGAGCAGCGACAGCTAGAGATCCTCCAGCAGCAGTTGCTGCAGGAACAGGCGCTGCTTATGGTAAATAGTCCTCACCGGTTCTTTTTGTTTGAATAAAAGTCTGATATGATAAATACTTCCACAGATTCAACGCGACCAGTATTTGTATGAAAAATGCAAGCACATTTAGAGCGTTTGTTTTATTTGGATTAGGATATAGTGTTATTTCTTCCTGTTTTTTGGGGGGGGGGAGAGAGCTTAATTGTCACTGCTGTATGGAGGAGACGGAGGTCACGGTGGCCTTCAAATGGCTGGGAGACGTGACTACAACTTCAGTGAGAATTCAATCAGCTGACTCGCTGTTTGCCTCAAGTCTGCGAAACACAAAATTGTCACTGCAGGATATGATCAAATCCAACAAGACGTTTGACTAAATAGACATTATTCAGCTTGATATTTCTACCTCTACCTGTGGATGTAGTTAGACTCGTCTGACATGCATGTTGTCCAGTTGGAGGAAAGCAAAGGTTTAACGCTAAATTTGTTTGTTTTTTAGGAATACAAGCGCAAGCAGCTGGAGGAGCAGCGTCAGTCCGAGCGGCTACAGAGGCAGCTGCAGCAGGAGCATGCGTACCTGATGTCTTTACAGCAACAGCAGCAAGATAAGAAGCCCCAGCTTTACCACTACAACAAAAACCTGGAGCCAAACAACAAGCCAACCTGGGCCCGCGAGGTAGTCGCGTGACCTGCGTTTGAGTTGTAACGACACGTCACAGCGTTGCACACTGGCCTCACGCACCACCCTTCTTTGTTCAGGTGGAAGAGCGCAGCAAGCTCAACAGGCAGGGCTCACCCAAGATCTGCACCACTGTCTCTGACACTGCCATCCAGTCGCGCTCCGATTCCATCAGCCAGTCGGGAGCTGCCCAGTCTGCTCAGACTCCACCAATGCAAAGGCCCGTTGAACCCCAAGGCGGGCAGGGGAAGGTGGGTGTAAAAACAACGTGGGATGTATCTGCTCCTGCTTTTCTGAGCCTAATTCTTCAGCTGCTTGACTCGTTCTTGTCCTCGCTCTTATTTATGCCTTCTTTCTCTTCTTTTCCTCTCCCTCCCCGTCTTTAATCATCTGTGATCACTTAAAATAACACACAAAATCACCTCGGATCATCAACACAACTATTCTCTCTCCAACTGCCTTGCCTTCCTCCTTCCTCCTCGGCTGCTCCTCGCCTCCGGCGCGCTGCTCTCTGTAGTTCCAGATGGCTCACTTGGTTCCACTAAAGCCTTACGCTGCCCCTGTTCCTCGCTCCCAGTCCCTCTGCGACCAGCCCACTAAGACCATGTCCGCCTTCCCCACCCAGGACCCTTCCCTTGCCCCCGCACCCCGTCCGATCCACTCTAGAGAACTGGTGCGTCAAAACTCAGACCCCACTTCTGAAACGCCGGCACCGCAGGCGCATCAAATGAGAGAAGATCGTGGACCTTGGATCCGACTGCCGGACGTGGAACTCCCACCGAAGGTGAGACCCTCTGAGTCTGCTGTCTGTCAACAAAATGTAAAGCAGACCTCAGTTTGCTTCTAACATAGTTACTCTTCAAACTGCTGGTGAACTATGGGATGTCTGTCCTCAGATTCCCCAGAGGACGGCGTCCATCGCCACGGCTCTTAACACCAACCTGGCCTCTGGCATAAGGCACCCAGTAAGAGCCAGGTACTGAGAAAGAACCTCTAATCAGTTTAATCCGAGTTTTTCTCTGTGACTGCTGGAGATAACTGATTTGTGTCCTGACGGCAGCAATCCGGATCTCAGTCGTAACGATCGCTGGGAAAGAGGAGACGGCATGAGCGTCATATCCAGTCTGCCCCAGACCGGTTCGCTCGAGAGGCATCGCATCCTCAGTGAGAGTCCCTTGCTCCCCAGTGCCATTCCTCTCTGCAGGCTGTGTTTGCAGTCTGATTTTAGAATTCTTCACTTCACGCTCCTTTGCTATGCGCAGGTTCCTCCAAAATGGATTCACCCATTCTCTCCCACGATAGCCGTCACAAGCCAGGGGAGTCTCGCACGTCCTCCCGCCCCGGGCGCCCTGCTGTAAGTGGTCCTTTACAAAAGGGAATCTGTTCGGGGTGTCCCCGTTATACCTCACATGTATAACTAGTTATGAGAGTACAGGATTACTGCATGCGACAAAAAACGTTCTCTCACGTGTAGGAAGGTATAAAATGAAAAGCACTAGCCCAAACTTTTGTTTTATAGCAAATCACCTGCTCTGTGAATTCAGGAAAGACATGAGTTCAATGTGTGCCAATCACATCGCTGCTCCTTTGCACGTCGTTTATTCCACACTGTTGCTGTTGCCCTTCACGATTCTTCTCTCAAATCCCTGTTTGTTTACTTTACCTCGAAAATGCAGAGTTACAAGAGGGCTATAGGGGAGGTTAGTATCTTTGTGTGTTTTGTAATGTTCAGTGTTCATGCATGACTTCATGATGGATCTGCATTCATAGTGTGTTGAGTAAAATGCATGCTGTGCATAGATCCAAGTCCAGGTTTTGTATTTGAATGAAATATTAAAGACCTTTAACGTGTTTGCATCTTCCCATTTCCATGTGAACCTGCAAGTCATGACAGGAAATCATCAATCAGGCTCTGAATCCTGCATTTTTGAAAGCGTTCCTGAAGTAAACTGCTGTGGTTTATTTTGCGTAGGACCATGGACTTTTTGCCAAGGAGCGTGCTGAGGAGCAGCCAAGGCCCCCGGTCAAGGCCAACGATTACTCCTCTTCTTCAGAGAGCAGCGAGAGCAGTGAGGAGAGCGAGAGCGGCGAGGGAGCAGAGGAGGAAGAAAGCCCCACTGATCGGTAATCTAATATTAATAGTTTGTAAAGCAAATGGCTTTTAACTTCAACTTTATATTTAAAATGGAATATTCTATCAAAGTCTGAAGTATAAAACTTCACATCCTCATCCATGACTTTGATCCTCTTTGATCTCAGACACAGGGACGCAGACACGGATTCAGTCAACACCATGGTGGTTCATGAAGACGAAGGCGAGGAGGGAGAGGGCGAGCAGGCGGGCGGCTACGGGGATCAGACCATGCTAGTGCAGAGGGTGAGTCAATTAGACGATTAGTATTATCATCAGGAAGCCACGTTTGTACCGCGTTGTACAGCGATCATGTCCTGCTAATCGGTGCAGCACATTAGCCTCAATCAAGTCTGTTTTCTGATGTTATGTAATGCAAGCTTCTTCTCCTCACCTCAAAGACCCCAGAGAAGAGGAGCCATAATGGGTACACTAACCTGCCAGATGTGGTCCAGCCCTCCCACTCCCCCACCGATTCAGCCACTCACTCCTCCCCTGGGAAGGACTCTGTGTATGATGTGAGTTTTACTGATGTCAAGTATAACGGTCCTAAATTCCTGCTTTATATTTAGGAGTTCCTGCGTGCCGCCATTCAGTGAAAGTTTTTGTATCAATCATTTCAGCCTTGTAGTGGAGAACCATCAAAAAATATAGACGTGAGAGTTACTATTTTCATGCAACATAGACTGAAAATGTTAATTTTTTTCTTTTTACCGTAATTGCTGAACTATTATGCGCACCTGTGAAAAAGCCGCACCCACTGAATTAAAAAAAATATATATTTTGTACTAAAATAAGCCGCACATATTCGTAAGCCGCAAGTGCATTAAGACAAATGCTATTTAACGGAACACGGCTCGTAACGATATCCGCAGCAGGTCTCCAAGGTGAACAGCGTCTGGCATGTTAGATCAAGGGAAGTCGGCAAATCAGATCCGTAACTTCGGGATAAGGATTGGCTCTAAGGGCTGGGTCGGTCGGGCTGGGGTGCGAAGCGGGGCTGGGCTCGAGCCGCGGCTGGGGGAGCAGTCGCCCCGTCGCCCTCCCCTCTCCGCCCGTCGGAGGCTGCGCGGCGCGCGCGCCCGCCTGGCGGGGTGTCCCCGTCCCCCTTGCCCCCGTGCCCCTCATCCTCCGTCCGCGGGAGCGTGGTGCGGCAGGGGTGGGGACGCCCGGGAGGTCGAGGGGGTGGGTTCCTTCCCCGCTACGCGGCGCGCCCGACGCCGCGTAGCGGATGGCGGACAGGCGGCGGGGACCGGGTACGGCGGTCCGGCGGCGGCGACTCTGGACGAGCGCCGGGCCCTTCTCGCAGATCTCCCCAGCTACGCGCAAGCGGGGCTTTCCCTCCGGGCGGGCGGGCGTTAATTTTGTAACGAAAATAAATAGGCTTTAACGAAACACGGCTCGTAACGAAAGTGGGAAAATATACGTAAATTTGCCGCGTCGTTGCATAAACCGCAAGGTTCAAAATATTGGAAAAAAGTAGCGGCTTGTACACCGAGAATTACGGTAATACACATTTCTACACAAAATGTTGACATTTGCCGAAACGACAATGAACCAATTTTCCCTCTCTTCTTTCCACAAGTATCAGTCCAGAGGTTTGGTCAAAGCATCTGGCAAGTCTTCCTTCACCACCTTTGTGGATCTGGGCATGTACCAATCACCAGGAGGTACTGGGGACAATATGTCCATCACTGGTGAGGCTTTTCACACCTGGAGTCATCTGTCTATTTCTAAACCAATTACAGTTTGCCCTCCAGTTTTGTACTTTTCTTTCCCTCCTCATTGAAGTCTTTCATTGCTGCCTCCACGTCTAGGCTCGAGGTTCGAGCAGCTGAAAATGGAGGTGAGGAAAGGATCCATGGTGAATGTCAATCCCACCAACACGCGTCCACCGACCGACACGCCTGAGATCCGCAAGTACAAGAAGAGGTTCAACTCTGAGATCCTCTGTGCAGCCCTCTGGGGTGAGAACGGATACAATTCCCAAGTTTAAATGTAAAAGATATCGAGCACCGAGCGAGATTTTGAATTACCAGCCTGACATAAAAGTGATGTGTTGGCTTCAACAGAGTTAGTTAAAACATGACCAAAACTAAAAAACCAGTGACTTTGGAAATCTGATTTAAGGTCATTGGTGTGGCCTGAATTAGGCACCGTGTGACATTCATAGCTCTCTCTGGGAGATCGCAGCGTCTCCGCTCTCATCATTGATGCTATTTTTAGCTTCCAGCCCCCTCTCACAAGCTGTTTTCGCTTTGATGATGAATTGTGAGGAAATCTGAAAGATGCGTTTGTGGAAATAGTTTAGGGGTGACGATGAAAACAGACAAATTACTCATTCAGTGAAGTTCCTCTTTATTTGTCCTTCATAGCAAAATATATGCTGGTTGTGATGTGGGAAAAAGACTGAACGGTAACAGTCTGTCATTCTGAGATTTAAAATAAATAAAAGATTTGACTGGGAATGAAGCAACAGGAATGTATTTAGTGGAGGACGAAAGCTGTTTGTGTTTCTGTCTCTCCAGGCGTGAACCTGCTGGTGGGCACGGAGAACGGTCTGAAGCTGCTGGATCGCAGTGGACAGGGCAAGGTTTACCCCCTCATCAACTCCCGCAGGTTCCAACAGATGGACGTCCTGGAGGGCCTCAACCTGCTCATCACCATATCAGGTCCATTACTGCAGCTCATCACCAGCCTGCCCCCCCCCCCCCCCCCCCCCCCATTAAGGCTTTCTGCGCTTAAAGCAAGACGCTGCTCGCCTTTAAGGGGACGCCAAATTGCACCCATGCCTTTTTGACATTGGACATCAGTGTCTCCTTTTTAAACAAGATTTAAAAGGCCATTTTTAGACCATAAAAGGATGAAATATCAATATTAGTGTGCTGTATGAATTCAGTTTGTTTGTTTTTTATCAGATACAGATATTACATTTAAAAACTGTCCACTCAGCTTCCTCTAAAGAATTGAACGCTTGTCTGTCTCTGCTCAGGCAAGAAAAACAAGGTGCGTGTCTACTACCTGGCCTGGCTGAGGAACAAGATCCTCCACAATGACCCCGAGGTGGAAAAGAAGCAAGGCTGGACCACTGTGGGGGAGATGGAGGGCTGCGTGCATTACAAAGTTGGTGAGTGATCGATAACAGCTGGGTTGCACACTGGCCTCACGCACCCCCATCCCCCCCCCCCTCTGGATGCGTTGTTTGAATGCGTATGCAGCAGTGAATTATTAAAAGACAAATATCTGATGTCTAATGGCCTCGCCGTTCTCCCATCCAGTGAAATACGAGAGGATAAAGTTCCTCGTGATTGCTTTGAAGAATGCGGTGGAAGTATACGCCTGGGCGCCGAAACCTTATCACAAATTCATGGCCTTCAAGGTAAGCGCCTTACTTAGAGAGAGAGAGAGCAGCCGACCAGACCCAGACGGGGGGCGCTCAGCTCATTCTGCACTCCTTTTGTAAACCAGTCCTTCGCAGACCTGCCACACAGGCCTGTCCTGGTCGACCTGACGGTGGAGGAGGGTCAGAGGTTGAAGGTCATCTACGGTTCTTGCGCTGGCTTCCACGCCATTGACGTGGACTCCGGGAACAACTATGACATTTACATCCCCGTTCACGTAGGTTGGGCAGCCTGTCAGACGGGAGTGTTTTTGCGGGACGCGATTGTTGCGGCTCATCCCTTTCTTTGTTTCCACGGCGGAACAGATCCAGAGTCACGTGACGCCGCACGCCATCGTGTTCCTGCCCAGCTCGGACGGCATGGAGATGCTGCTGTGCTACGAGGACGAAGGGGTCTACGTCAACACCTACGGGCGCATCATTAAGGACGTTGTCCTCCAGTGGGGCGAGATGCCCACGTCTGTCGGTGCGGCCCGAATCCAAATATTCCCTAACAACTGAAAGTGCTTAACGGCTCGCTTGCTTCGTGCTCATGTTGCGTTTTGCCTCGCAGCTCATATCTGCTCAAATCAGATTATGGGATGGGGAGAAAAAGCCATCGAGATTCGTTCTGTGGAGACTGGCCACCTGGACGGCGTCTTCATGCACAAAAGAGCTCAGCGGCTGAAGTTTCTCTGCGAGAGAAACGACAAGGTGAGAGAGAAGCTCGGGGGGCAGTTAGCTCGGTCGGGGGGCAGTTAGCTCGGTCGGGGGGCAGTTAGCTCAGTCGGGGGGCAGTTAGCTCGGTCGGGGGCAGTTAGCTCGGTCGTAGCCGCTGCTGACGCCTGTCCGTCTCTGTTTGTTGCGTTTCTCAGGTGTTCTTCGCGTCCGTGCGTTCTGGAGGCAGCAGCCAGGTGTACTTCATGACATTGAATAGAAACTGCATCATGAACTGGTGAAAGACCCAGATGCTCCAATCGCCGTGGAAACCAGCAGGTTTTGGAGACGGAAGGGCATCGGAAAATTCTCACAGCATGCATGCACACAAATGTGAACGGCTTTGTCTTTCTCTCTAGCCATCTCTCACGCACGCACACACACACACACACACACACACACACACACACACACAGAGAAGGAATCTCTAAATCCATTCCAGCCCATACAGTTTCTACTGACCCCCCCCCCCCTAATAACATCCTTCCTAGAGTCACCGTGATAAATCCTAATCTAGACTCATGTTAATCCCATCTATTGATTTGTACTGTATATATTCACGTCCTGATTTAAGCTACTTGGTGGAGCCGTGTTCATTCGTGACTATTTAGTTGTTAGTTGTTAAAAACATTCCTTGATGGTTCTGCTGTCGGTTTTATTTACTTCTACTGTATGTCACCATGAAGCCGTAAATAGGTCGCGTCTGCAGGCCTCTTATCTCGCCTCAATCACGGACGCCGAATAATAAATACCGGAACGTCCACCTACAGCCTTTCGTGAACCCCCCCCCCCCCCATTGTTTTGGGGCTCCCACAGTTTCAGAGAGGCTGAAAGGAAGGAGTTAGCACAAAACATTTTACACAGAATCCAGGGCAAAGTAGCGTGTTGGCTTATTTTTAGTTCTCTATCATAGCCTGTAACCTGAAGTCTCTGCTTTCACTAACCTTTCGCTGGCTAAAGTTGTTGCTACTCTTAATCCCGGAAATTAAGCCTTCAGTGCTTTAAATGTAAAGAAGAAAAAAAACAATCAATAAGAGGAGGAGTTGGGAGTCTTTAAAGTGCAGTACAGATGATCAGTGCTGTGAAATCTCCTGCATTGTTTTCTATGGTTTTCTGAAACCATCAGGCTTCTATCGAACATTTTCTGCTTTCATAGTTACGAGATGTTTTATTTATCTGTTGTGATTCTGTATATTGCTATTAGCCTACTGGTATCCTTAATTTTACTGTAATTATATTGTAATATATGCTGTTCTTGTGGGGGCTTTGTTTGAAGAGCGAGTTCCCGTGTTTTGATGATGATGATGATGGTAGAAGGACGGCGTCTCTGAGATGGCCGTTAGTCACGGAGGATCTTTGATCCTCTAACCGCAGTGATCGACTCTGCTCCACTGCTGTGGTACAGTTTAGATCTGCCGTGGACCAGTGGGCAGTTTTAAAGGAGGGCTCCGTCTCATTGGACGCTTTGGAGAACACTGCTGGAGCACGAGTCCGATGATATTTTGTACCGAGACATCTGCCAAAGTTCACTGTTTATTCTCCAGTGGGGGGTATTAAGCAAGGCCAAAGGGGTATGGAGGAGGAACGACCCGAAAGATCGGCTGACCTTCTTGTTAATTTGTGCTTTATTGGCTGCTTTGGGTCACTTCCTGCCCCGAGTGTTTGGTAGTAACGGCGGAGTCCGGTTTGCTGAGGAAGCTGTAAGAACGAGAAGGTTGTGTGTTCTCACACGCCGGGCAGTACAGCAGCAGGTAGTAGTGGTGGCTTCATTCACATCTCGCCGCCACAGCCCTGTGGATCAACGGGTCGACGTGTTAAAGTCGCATTAGCATGGAGTTGTTGGGGTAATGTATAAAAAGAAGAAGCTCTGTCTTGAGGTTCTTTATTTTTATTTTATTTGAATCTATACATGAGTCTTTAGGACAGTTTGCTTGAAGATGGTTCTGAATCTGAAAGCGGCGTGCGTTCAGATTAGGATTCGGGATTCAGCGGTTATTTGGAAGATTATACTAACAGGTTTACGGTGGGATTAAATGACAATCTGTTAATGGGCATGGATTGCACTTTCACTTCAGTGAGCATACATTTATATCTCGAGCAGATACTTTGGTGTGCATGTTAACAATTGAGTATAAAGTACTGTATCTAAATTGTTTCCCCTTCTTGTGAACGTGTTTTATTCTTGAATATCTTTTATGTGCCATTACCTAAAAACATTTTTTTTAATCAATCAGTCATGTTTACAGTTTAAGCAGTGCCTTGGATTTGGGAAGGTGATAGATTTATGGAAGCCCCTCCTCCACTTGTCTCTTACTTGAAGAGGCACAACTATATTTGTTCCCTCTGTGTGCCATTTAAGTGCACTTATGTCAAATCCAGATCATCCTGTAGATGGATTTTGCCTGGGGGGGAGGGGGGGGGGGGGGGGGGTTGAGGAAGTTGCAATAACAAATGAAATCGTACCAATTTACCCAGAGTTCAAGGATCAGCTCAGAGAAAAGCCATAAGACGTGTTCATGGAAATGTAGGTTCCTGCAGCAGACGAGACGAAAGCCGTTGTTCCGTAATGATGTTGGTCGTGTGATCTCGTAGATTGTGGGAAGTCGGCTTGGTGTATTCTGAAAAAGCTATTTTATAAAAATATGTAAATTAGTCTATATTGAGAAATCAAAGTGAATGTACAACTCTAAGACAGATTTGTATTTATATATAAAAAAGATGTGTGCCGTTCTATTAATCAAAGCACAATGTATTGATCGCTGGTTGGTTGGTTATAGTAAATGTATAGTCTGTTCAGACGGCTGATTTCATGCAGATGGTGCGGATCAATTCCTAGTCGGATAAAATACGTCTGTCCACGTGTTGCTGGAGGCGTTTGATCTGACCTGGAGTTTAAAGGGCCTGACGGAAAAATGTTCAATCGCTCGGGAGGCGGCGGCGATCGTCACGCCAGTGGAGCAGCGGTTTAAGAAGTGAGACGATAATCAATGAATCTGAATTACACAATGATATTCAGTCAATTATTTATTGATCATTTCAGCTTATGCATGTTGTTTGACCAGATGTGGAAAGGATGTAAATGCGACGCAGGGATGGAGTCTCGCTTCATGAGGGCTCAGCACCGTAAGCAAGGATCATTAGTTGTCATGGGAACTTGTGATGTCATGATGAGCTCTACTGTACATCAGTAACGTGCTCGGACTCGAGATGAGCAGTAAAAAAACACTAGTGTCCATTACCCAGAATGCAACTCGGCAGCAAAGTTGTCGAGGCACCCCACGAGGCAAACATTCAAGCCGCTCCCCATCTGCTTGCACGAAAAGCTTCACGCAGCATTTTTTCCCTTCTGCATGTCGAATCCAGAGGTCTGTGTGAAATCAGTGGACCTCCCCTTTAACAGACCCCCTGCAGTGCAGAGGTCTGTGTAAAATCAGTGGACCTCCCCTTTAACAGACCCCCTGCAGCGCAGAGGTCTGTGTAAAATCAGTGGAGCGCCCCTTTAACAGACCCCCTGCAGCGCAGAGGTCTGTGTAAAATCAGTGGACCTCCCCTTTAACAGACCCCCTGCGGCGCAGAGGTCTGTGTAAAATCAGTGGACCTCCCCTTTAACAGACCCCCTGCGGCGCAGAGGTCTGTGTAAAATCAGTGGACCTCCCCTTTAACAGACCCCCTGCAGTGCAGAGGTCTGTGTAAAATCAGTGGACCTCCCCTTTAACAGACCCCCTGCAGTGCAGAGGTCTGTGTAAAATCAGTGGAGCGCCCCTTTAACAGACCCCCTGCAGTGCAGAGGTCTGTGTAAAATCAGTGGAGCGCCCCTTTAACAGACCCCCTGCAGTGCAGAGGTCTGTGTAAAATCGGTGGACTTCCCCTTTAACAGACCCCCTGCAGTGCAGAGGTCTGTAAAATCAGTGGACTTCCCCTTTAACAGACCCCCTGCAGTGCAGAGGTCTGTGTAAAATCGGTGGACTTCCCCTTTAACAGACCCCCTGCAGTGCAGAGGTCTGTGTAAAATCAGTGGAGCGCCCCTTTAACAGACCCCCTGCAGCGCAGAGGTCTGTCTAAAATCAGTGGACCTCCCCTTTAACAGACCCCCTGCAGCGCAGAGGTCTGTGTCAAATCGGTGGAGCGCCCCTTTAACAGACCCCCTGCAGTGCAGAGGTCTGTGTGAAATCGGTGGACCTCCCCTTTAACAGACCCACTTTGTATTTCTACCTCTGCTGCGGTGCCCAAGCTTCATGTGGCACATCGAACTTCTGCTTCTGCAGTTAAAAGACAAAATGTCTAAAACAAAGAAAATAGACTGCAGCTTCATATTTATTCAGCCGTTTTTATTGCCTGACTTGTTTTGGTTTGTAGATTGATCTACTGGACAAACCAAACAAATATTAGAACATTTGCTGACTTGATAAACTTGAGATTAACCCTCGCGATAAATCTGACACTACTTTTTGGGTGAGGAAAGACGGCGTGGGGTGCAGGCGGAGCGTTGTCACCCCCCAAGGACAAACGCCCGTCTTCTTAAGAGGCAATAGAATCATCTGAACCAATCAAAAATGCTCTCCATCTCGGCGTGGCTTGCAGGAGGTGGTGTTTATGGGCAGGCTGGATGTTCGTAGGCACTTTTCTTTTTTTTGTTTTCTTATGAAAAATAATTCTAACCCAATCACAGTTCAAGATGTTTGTTCTTGTTTTGCTTGTTACCGCTGGGCGAGAGGTGGTTGGAAACGCTGAAGTATCAAGGATCTTTAAGCAGAACTACAGTATCTGATTCTTTTTGATTTTTTAAGACGGTAAACATCGTTTTAACGTGTGTGTGCGCGTCTGTGTTACTCGTGAGAGGTTAACTTCGGATTGTATTTCATAGACTGATAAACTTTAAACTTTCAAAAGATTGTGTTGAATGAATTCGTGTCTTAATACAGAACTGTTTAAAAAAATAAAATGCCTTGATCTCACTTTAGTCTGTTATTTCTTTGTGTCTGACAATTAATTTACATTAACTTTAAGTTATTAATCCTATAGTACCCCCACCAAGGGGGTGTCAATCAAACTGTACACACCCCCACACAAGGGGAGGCATCAGTCAGCCTGAGGTTCCGACTCAACTGCACCCTCTGGTGGCCCGAAAACAAAATTGCAAAGAAGAAAAGGCTGAAATTGAAACGTTTCATTTCCAATCAGTAGAGGACTAACTAGTGATTACTACCAGTTAACTTATTAGTAATGCTCTTTCCTGAACTATCGGACTCTTAACATGAGTGACGGGTCCACCATATCGCTATGAGCTGCGCACACACTTTTTTTTTTACTTGTGCAGTAGAGAAATCGATTCATAACTCTGAAATCTAAAATGAGCGAATTTGCATATTTTATAGGTCGTTTTTTTAGAATTTACTAAAAGGAATGAATCAGGAAAATGAACAGCATGTGCCCCAACAGAGAGAGGGAGAGAGAATATTGAAACTTCGAGACTTGTAAGAAACATTCACTGGCAGGAGAGGCTATAGTTTAATATGTACAATTTATACCATCATAATGTCCAGATAATACATCGACAAAGCCAAAGTATGAATACTGGCTCCTGCTTGTTTCAGATGCGTCTTCGGATACTTCTCTTTTCCACCCTCCTGAGTCGCAGATCTTTTATTTTTTAATCATCATTTTATAAACTTTGAAGTGGATCTGAGGCACACGGGGAGAAGGTGAGTAAAACAAGCGCAAAAACTGGGGAGGGAAAAAAAAGTTAAACTTATGGATGAATGTGCTGTGTGTGTGCGTGGGGGGGGGGGTGGGTACTTTTCTATAAAAAAAAATAAAAAAAACAGGACACGTTTAGAGCCAGACGAAAACAAGCGTTCGTATTTTCCTTGGACTAAGACGATCATTGGTCCAACCATCATTCTGTGTGTGTGTTTTTAGCAATGATGGACAATTCGCTTCCACATCCATTTCTCCTTCACATAAAGCATCACCGAGCTTCAGACGGAGGATACCAAGACAAGCTTCAGACGGAAGGTACCAAGACAAGCTTCAGACGGAAGGTACCAGGACAAGCTTCAGACGGAAGGTACCAAGACGAGCTTCAGACGGAAGGTACCAAGACAAGCTTCAGACGGAAGGTACCAAGACGAGCTTCAGACGGAAGTTACCAAGACAAGCTTCAGACGGAAGGTACCAGGACAAGCTTCAGACGGAAGGTACCAAGACGAGCTTCAGACGGAAGGTACCAGGACGAGCTTCAGACGGAAGGTACCAAGACGAGCTTCAGACGGAAGGTACCAAGACAAGCTTCAGACGGAAGGTACCAAGACAAGCTTCAGATGGAAGGTACCAAGACGAGCTTCAGACGGAAGGTACCAAGACGAGCTTCAGACGGAAGGTACCAGGACGAGCTTCAGACGGAAGGTACCAAGACGAGCTTCAGACGGAAGGTACCAAGACGAGCTTCAGACGGAAGGTACCAAGACAAGCTTCAGACGGAAGGTACCAAGACGAGCTTCAGACGGAAGGTACCAAGACAAGCTTCAGACGGAAGGTACCAAGACAAGCTTCAGATGGAAGGTACCAAGACGAGCTTCAGACGGAAGGTACCAAGACAAGCTTCAGACGGAAGGTACCAGGACAAGCTTCAGACGGAAGGTACCAAGACGAGCTTCAGACGGAAGGTACCAAGACAAGCTTCAGACGGAAGGTACCAAGACGAGCTTCAGACGGAAGGTACCAAGACAAGCTTCAGACGGAAGGTACCAAGACAAGCTTCAGACGGAAGGTACCAAGACAAGCTTCAGACGGAAGGTACCAAGACAAGCTTCAGATGGAAGGTACCAAGACGAGCTTCAGACGGAAGGTACCAAGACAAGCTTCAGACGGAAGGTACCAGGACAAGCTTCAGACGGAAGGTACCAAGACGAGCTTCAGACGGAAGGTACCAGGACAAGCTTCAGACGGAAGGTACCAAGATGAGCTTCAGACGGAAGGTACCAAGACAAGCTTCAGACGGAAGGTACCAAGATGAGCTTCAGACGGAAGGTACCAAGACAAAATGACCTGAAGTGCATTTTTGACTTCATTGTAAACAAAAGACAGAATCGTCCAATAATGCATTTTCCTATTTAACTGGAGGAGCAGTGGCTCTCGGGGGGGGGGGGGGGGTTCAAAGGCTTTAGGTAAAAGGTGAAATGTGTGTTTTTATTCAAGCAGCTGACGATCTACCTGTAGTTGGTCATATTTGTACACTTTACTGGTCACACTGTAGTCTTGCTGCTGTGCACTGATTAGCTGTTGGTGGAGGGGACGTGTGTTCCGGTGTTTCCTGGTCCTGCAGTGTGTGTGCGTGTGTGTGTGTGCGTGTGTGTGCGCGTGTGTAAACTCATACCTAAGTCATAAATATTATGTACAGTACAATGTCTGTCGAATCTTACATACAGTGAATACAGAGGGTTCAAATGGTGGCCCAGGATGGGAGGGGTGTCTGTCCGCTGGACGTGTGTGTGTGTGTGTGTGTGTGCGTGTGCGTGTGCGTGTGCGTGTGGGTGGGGGGGGGGGGGGGGGGGGGTGCACACGGATCAGTTCCAGATCTTAAGGAAGCTATCCCAGGACCCGGTGGACACCGCCATGCCGTCATCCGTCACGCCCAGACAGCTCACACGATTGTCATGACCGGCCAAGACCCCTGCAGGACAGAGGGACAGAAGGAGACCTGTTGAACTGATTCAACAACACACGGGGGTGCCCTTTGACCCCCCCCCCCCCCTCCCCCTCCCATTTCACCCACCTGCTCTATCGCCCTTCATGGCATCCCAGATGTTGCAGTTAAAGTCGTCGTAGCCGGCCAGCAGCAAACGGCCGGAGCGCGAGAAAGCCACGGAGGTGATGCCGCAGATGATGTTGTCATGGCAATAGAGGCTGAGCTCCTGGTCCGCACGGAGGTCAAACAGCCTGCAGGTGGCGTCGTCCGAGCCTGTAGCGAAGGCGCTGCCGTTGGGAAAGAACTGAGGAGGAGCACAGGGAGTGCGGATGAAAAGCAGGAAGTGCGTGGATGACTGTGAACAATGCGGCTTCATCGGGGGGGGGGGGGGGGGGGCTGTTCCGCCCATCACACCCGTCAGATATATTCTGTGTGGTGCATTTAATCCAGACTCCAACTGGACCCTGAGTCTGGATAGCCGTGCAGGATGTTCACATAGTGGTGCTAATTCCTAATCTTGTTAATCCTCGTGTGTTGCTAAATCTCTCCCGAAGCCGGAGACCAGACAGTGAGTGTGTGTGTGTGTGAGTGTGTGTGAGTGTGACAGAAGAATTGGTGCTATTTCCAGTGCAAAAACCACTAAATTCTAGACTAAATAGCATCTAACCCCCCCCAATGTTTGACACCTGTAGAAGTAACCAGAGATAACCCGTTTAAACGTTTTACAGGCCGAGTCGTTCCTACCAGGATGAGGGTAAAAGTTCCTGGAGCTCCCCTCTGCACCGTCAGCGACCCCCCCCCCCCCCCCAGGTCAGAAAATACTGTGACTAAATAGCACACAACTGCCACTCACACAGATGGCGTTGATGTCCGACTCGTGGCCCGTGAAGGTCTGCCTGCACATGCTGTCCCTGATGTCCCACAGCTTGACCGAGGCGTCGCAGGCTCCCGACACGAAGGTGCGGAGGTCAGGCGACAGGGACAGGCTCATGACGTCGCCGCTGTGGCCCGAGAACACCGTGGTCTGCTGGCTCGTCTCGATGTCCCACAGTGCACTGGGGGGGGCAGAGGAGGCAGAGCTAAGACACGGGTCGGCTCAGGAAGACGTGCGCCGGCGGTTCCGAGTCGGCCGCTCACCACGTGGTGTCTCCTGAACTCGTGATGATTTGATTGTCGTCGATGAATCGGCAACACGACAGGTAACCTGAGAGGAAAGAGGAAGCAGAGAGAGGAGGTGACATCGTCTACTGCTCTTCATTCGGCTTGTCCCCTCGTCTCCACTTCACCCTGCCCTTTGCATCGTCCTCCCCAACACCAGCCTGTCTCATGTCCTCCCTCACTACTTCCATGTATCTTCTCCTGGGTTGTCCTCTAGCCCTGTTCCCTGGCAGTTCCATCCTCAGCATCCTTCTACCGATACAGTCCCCGTCTCTCCTCTGGACATGTCCAACCCATCAAAGGTCTGTCCTCTCCGACCTTAACGACTTGAGCATGAAGATCAAATTGTGCCTTTAAACGTTACAGCGACGTGCCCTCTCCTTAATTTTAAAATGTCTAGGAAATCGTCCTTGTTTGGTGGTTTTTCGCAGATTTCCCATGATTCCAGGGGCCGGCGTCCGTCCGTCTGAAAACAGACGTCCTCTCACCCGTATGTCCAGGTAGTTCCCTGCTGACCCTGACGTTGCCCTCGCGAGTCTTCAAGCAGTAGATGGAGCAGATGTTGTCAAGGCCTCCGCAGGCGACGTAGTTGCCGGAGGGGGCGTATGCGCAGGTCATCACCCAGGAAGACCGCAAGGGGATGGCGTGTATCTGGGGGGGGAGGGAGGGAGGGAGGGAGGATGGGTCACGTTACAATAAGTCCGCCGCGAGTTCACCTGAGATGCAGACGCTCTCCTCCGACTGACCCACGCGTGAATATTTAGCTCACGTTACCTTGTTTGTGGTGTAGCTGTCCCACACGATCAGTTTTCCGTCCTGAGAGGCGCTAACCAGAAGCCTGCAGAGACAAACGCGAAGCTCTGTGGCAGCTCATCTGACAAAAAAGCATTTAGGATCTTCTGATGGTGTCAAAATGATCTGGATTAGTCCAGAGGGGGGGGAGGGGGGGGGGGGGCCTGAATGTTTGAGCCGTCCAATAGCTGCACAGACATGTAGACTCACCTGGAGTCCGAGCCCCAGTGCATGGCGTAGATTTTAGCGAGGTGGCCCCGGAGGGTGCGTCTCGTCCTCATCTGGATCCGCCCCACGGGATCCAGACCAGCGGTGATCTTTGTTAGCGGGGAGGATCAATCAAAGATCAATTAGCTTTGCTGAAATTGGATGGAAGGTAAACACAACGGCAGCCAAGAAAGAAAATGCATGTTCAGTGTACAACCAGCAGGGGGCTGCGCTGGCCATTTTGGTGTGAATGGGGTAGATAAAATGAATAATTCTGGAGGTATTCTCTAGATTTTGTATTGCAAAGTAAGATTAAATGTAAATAAAAAAAGAATTTCTCTATCAATCAAAAGTAAACCCCCTTTTTTTCTTTAAACTCATTTTATTGTAATTACCACACCAAGAGTAATCCTTAGAATGAAGGCTTAAATACTGTGGGATTACAGTAACTGTGTGTGTGTGTGTGTGTGTCCCCCCAGGATCTTTTCCATTGTACCTGTGTCAGGGTTGAATCCCCACATGCTTTCCTGGCATCCTGATGGACAAAAGAAAAAGTACACAACAGCTAAATATCAGAGTATTATAATCCTTAAACCAAAAGCAGAACTACAGAAATGTCCGACTCACTCTAATCTGGTTCCGAAGCTGCTCTGCCTCCTGACGAAGCTGCTCCAGCTCGCTCATGTTGGATGGATCCGACTCACCTGTTCAGATTATCGGGGTCTGCTTTACATCAAGTATGGCCGTCCCGTCCCCCCCCCAGAAGCCTGCTGGGATTAGCACAGTTTCATACCTGCTGCTAATCCTCTAATCCAGGAATCTACTTTCATTAAAAAACAAAAAGGGACTAAATTAAGGAAAATAATTTGCCTAAAACGCCGTTCATCCTGCATTTGAGAATGAAAACGATAAAACAGAAACATTTTTAATCTTCCGGGTTTATCACAGTGAGGAAAGAACTCGTAATCTGTTAGTCTGCGTTCAATAGAGGAGATTAATCTCAGTGTGGAAGCGTCCACCGAGGTCACGCTTTAACCTCACGCCACGCTCCATCCACGGTGAAGCTGCAGCAGCAAACATCCACGCAGAGGAACAGCCATTTATCGATCAGTTCCCAGAAGGGCAGCGGCCCAAAACGAGGCGCGTCACGTGACGTCACGGGTCCGGCTCCTGACACAGCTGCCCCCCCCCCCCCCCACCCCCACGCGGCGTGGCTCCATCTGCAGCTGGAGGATGGAGTGGAGCCCCCCCGGCGCCCCCCCCCCCCGAACACATGCACGGACATCTAGAGACGTCACGTCTGCGTGATTCACGGGCCCGATCCACGCAGGCTGCAGCGCATACCGATCAGCAGCCCACATATCGATTAGCTGCTGGAGGCCTCCGACCATTCCGAGATCTCTCACGGTGCGGATGCAGCGATTTTACATTTTGGTCGAAAATAAATGCTACGAAGGGGCGCATCCGTCTCCCGGGCCGTTCCACGCTGCGTGGTGCCGGGGCCGGGGCCGGGGCCTTGCAGCGGCCGTCGCCGCGTCCGATAAATGGGCGGCTACCTGTTAGTTCTCCCGGTGATCGATGATCGGTGATCGGTCGCCCCCTTTTTCTTTTTTCTTTCTTTCCTCCTCCTCGCCGTTGCAAAATGCAAATAGTGGATCGCAACTCCAGAGTCTTCTTCACGCCGTGGAGATCAAGTTAAAGCACCGCGCGTGCGTGCGTGCGTGCGTGACGCGTCACGATCACGATGTCTCCAGATCCGTTTCCATTTCTCTCTCTCTCTCTCTGCCTCGGCGGAGCTCCGGGAGGGATGGAATCCGGTAAACAACCGACGCGCCGCAGCACCGACTCAGTCCGTTTTACTCCGGTTTGCTTCTCGTGACGTGACGCTCGTTTCCTTCCTCTCCGGTTTCCTCCTCTTCCTCCTCCTCCTCCCTCCGCCGACGCTTCCACGGAGAGTCGACGACGGGTTAGGGAGGAAAAATAGGTCTCATTGACTGCGGGGGGGGGGAATAATCGGATTTTTTAAGATCAATAAACACGGACAGCGGATGTCTTCTCCCACGACGCGCGTCCTAGCGCGGTCATTCCACGCGGCTCCTCTTCGTCTGATCCGAATATCATCACTCAGAAACAGAAGCGCTCCTCGCAGGAAGATCCTCAAAGATCTGTGAGCGATGGAAGCGCGTTTCTACCGTGACGCGCCGTGACCCCCCCCCCCCCACGGGAGCCTCTCATCTGTTTCCGTTTCTTCTATCCTCGGTTTTTATTTTATTCAACATCATTGTCCCATCGTTCTGTGTTTATTTTAATGAGAAATATTCAGGTGAAAACGTGAATGACACTCACAGCGCAAAACACAATTTGCCCACTGTGTGGCGCTAGAGGGACGCCCTTTAAATATACGGTACGTTCTTCTGCGGTCAACGTAAATGACTCTTATGGACATCTGGGTTTTGTTTATATCACTTCCTGTATTATCTGTTCCTTTTTTTGGCGCTTTTATTTTGAAGTACTTCCGGCTCGGCGCTTCAGCGCGTACCTTCTTGACGGCAGCTTAACGGAGGCAGTTCACCGAAAAGTGAAGTTTTTTTCCTTTCTCGCTGTATTTAAGCGCCTGGATGGAGGTGAGAACGAAGTATTTGTCTTATAACGTGTTTACATGAATGTGTTTTCTTACGTTTCGCTCAGGATGAGCGCTTTTACAGTGAACTGTTGACTGCGTTGGTGTTTTCTGTCCATTATTTAGAGAGCTGTGTTTGAATTGTTTCTCAGCTCTTACTGCAGTCCTTGATTATCACATCAATTTCTATTTCAGTTTCTCTGTGCTCGTCAAATTTGTGATATTTAGCACTTGTGACATCATCAATAATTTAGCCAATCGCAACCCCATTTTACACCATTTAGACTATAGCCTAATAAAGAAACGTGAAATATTAAACACTTTCATGACAAATATTTGGAAAGCTTTTGAGCCATTCGAGAAGGGCGATTAGTTCTTGATTACTCCGTATAATATGTGCTAAAATATAACACCTGTCATAGTTTTTATTACCTCCGTCGAGGCGGCGGCTGCGTCATTCCTGGCGATTGGTGACTTTTCAGTGTGGAAATAAATAATGATTCTTTTGTGTTTTTAACATTGTATCAGTTAAATGACATATTGAACCTTCAGGTACTTGTGTTGGTAGAGCTCAAGCACTTAAATAATAATAAGTATTCAGAAATGAACTGTGAAAGTTTATAAACCTAACAGGGTGGAATTTTTTTAAATTAGCCATTTCTCTATGAAAGAGCAAACTTATCTATCTGTCTCTCCAGACTTAAACAGTACTTTAGTCTATAGATCAAACATGTTTTGGAATTTTTTCAAATGTGGTTTACTTTCTTCATAATTTAGACTAATAGGGTGGAAGTAGGACATACAGATTAACACCATAAAACTGGCACAAAAAAAAGGCAACAGATTTATGTACTATGACTTTCAATGGAAACAAGACCGCAAGGGCTTTTTTGAAATGCTCCTCTTAGACAGGATGTTTGACTTTATTATTACTGTAATACATGCTACTGTGTGACTGTACTTGTACTCTAACATTCTATCTAATAAATATATTCATCTTCATATTCATCATTGATGCTCACCTTACTTTTCTCCTTGAATTTCCCTCCTAAAGAGAGATTACACTTCCTGAATGTTAGTTCATGGGAATTGTCGTTTTCTTTCGTTCAGAAGGCTAAAAACCACAAACTAACAGGGTGGAACCCAATTTCTGGGCACACTCAATAAATTCAATAAAAATAATAAATAACATTAATATATCCATTTATATATATTTATAATTAAAGAGCTTTTAACTTGAACTACACAATAATAAAGACATATTTGTACTTATTTATAATTATATTGCAAAAACAACCTACTTGGCAGAGGTAAAAAAAAAAATCATCTTCTCAGTTCAACCCAGGATGGATTGTCCTCTTTGAGGAAACAGTGACCCCTAGAGTCGGGAGAAACAACTACAGCCCTGAACAAGTCTACATCAGACACTAACATCCATAATTCAACTCCTTACTACACCGTCAGTGTCTGTTTGTGGTTTCCTCTAAGTACACACCTCTGATAAAGAACCGAAACGACTTTCTTCCCCAGGCAGCTGACTGGGGCGCGGTTCGTTCTTTTTTAATAAGCACTACCCCAGCGGTCCTGCCCTTCAGACAGTCACATGGGCAGGTGGATGGTGTAATTAGTTTGTTTTTGTTTTAATGATGATGGCGCCATGTTTTAATAACACCATCCACCACCTCAGGAGCTCAGTCTTGTGCACGCCGGCTTCCACGCCTGACACCGGGAGAAAGAGACTCTGGAAGAAAAGGACGACGTGTTTGTGACTGTCCCGGCCGGTTCAGAGGGGTAACAACATGGAGTTTTGAATTATTTGACTGATTTGTAAATAACTGCACCACCATCGGGGGGGGGGACAGGAGACGCGAGTCTAGCATACGTTTTTTATTCCATTTCGTGCATCTGTTATAGCTTAACGCGTTTTGATGAGATCATCCGGTGTTAATTCCACAGCAGGATTATGACGCGTTAAAGAGTTTGGGTCTCGTTCTTTCAGTTACCACCCACATTTATGTCAAACGGACTTGGGAGTATAATACGAATGTATAATGGTAATTCAAGGTGGTACTTTCATGTCTATTGACAGTATTGACGTACTAATTTGTGGTATCGTGCATGAAAAAAAAACAACAACCTAAAATCCCGTCAGGCATTTTGAGTATCATACCATGAGGGATTATGTTTAAATATCCTTGCTCCCGGGCGTATGAACGTTACTCCCGAGAACGTTTGTTGTCTCTTGACTCTTCATCCAAATTATACGACATAGATCGAGAGGAACAGGTTATTGTAATTAAGCGACAAGGAGTACACGCACACGTTTCAGCAACACAACACAGCTGGTTCTTCAGATAAGGCAACAGAAATCTTGACATTTAAAGACTGATTTTGTGTGTGTGTATATTTATATATATATATATATATATATATGTTTTCAATGTAGAGAGTAGAGACAACACTGGCATTAGTTGGCATGAAATTTCTTTCTGAAAGTAGTTGTGCGCTTTCCCTTTACAGTGCTAATAGATGCTGGATTATCTCTGCGGTTACATTAGCCAGATCTTCGTCCTTCTATCTAAACGGAGGTTCCTCTGACCTTCCTTTAGATTTTCATTTGATTCCATTTCAGAACTTCCCGAGAACTCTGAGTGACTTTGAGGAAGAAAGTCAGGTTGTAATCGGTGGTAAATCTTTAAACTGACCATCCATCCATTGTATTCTGCTTTGCGGGTCGGCGGGGCACATCCCGAATACGTTTTTGGAGCTATATAATTGAATAATCGTTCTCATATCTCCACTGCTAACTTACTGATTTTTTGTGTGTGAACCTTGCCATGGGGCTTTTCTCCTTGGGAACATCCCCAGAACAAATAAAACATACATTTCAAATCACGCGACATCTGCTAACGTTTCACGAGTTTAGGCCCTGAAAATAATCAGTTCATGTTAGACACTAATAATTTCGTGCATTCTAGTATGGCCTTTAAATCAGTCAATCAGTCAACTTCACCTGCGATGTTAAACATAACATTGCTACTGATCAAATATAAGGCCTAATGGATAAATCACCGTGACAGTCAAGTGTTTCTTAATAGAGGCCTCTGGATTTAATCCTCTAACTTCTCTGATTAATCTTTTGTCGCAAATAATATTTGACAAATACAATTTATTTCACTTTGATTTGACCCTAAAACGGAAGTGGTTCACATCCTGAATGACGGGGCGGGGCAAATACATGCGATTGTTACCCAATCTGTTACCTGAATCGAGGTTAAGAGCAACCTGCAAACGTTACAGTAGAAAACAGAATGTCACTCAGACAAGCTCTACGGCAGAGCATGTCACTTTAGCTTGTCTAGCCTGTACCCCACAACTCCACAAAGTTTTGTGGGAATTGTATTAGTATTAAAAAATATATATATACAGTATATATATATACATAAAACAACTCTATTGGTGCATTTACTTTCAGTGACAGTTTGTTTTTTGTCATAAGAACTGGAAGACATTTTTAATTCCCCTCAATTATAACAAACCTGCTCGACTGACTGACAGAACGCCAGAGATCCATTACATGCGGAAGCAAAGTCAAATGACGAATGTTTAATGAGCACATGCAAACAAAGCAAGAAAGCATCGACGCAGCGTTATAATATTGATGAGCTCTGTCTGTGGTTTGATTACTTTATGACGACAAGTCGGTGAAGGAAATGACTCAGTCACATTTTCTTTGTATGATAACCCAGAGACATGTAAATGCAACACTGAATTGTTTTTCCTGACTAGGTTTCGGCTTAACAAAAACAAATGTCCTCTAACACTTTTGAGATTAAGTGGATCAATGAATTGACTGAGCAGTAAAATATGGCTTGTGGTGCATCCCCGTGTGTTTGATGGATCTAGTAATATTTTCAGATTGCCATCCACAGATCAGATCTTCTTAAAATGAATCTTTCCTTGCAGTGAAGTTGTTTGTGATCCAGTATTATTTCCTGAGGTGGCAGAGTGTGTGGTTTCTACTTCCATGTTCATGGATTTGGTAATAGCAACTTTCAAAAAAGGGAAAATTCCTATTATAACCATTCGGCTTGCACACTTTTGTGTTATCTTTGGGATGCAACTGTTATCTGTCGCCAAAAGAAACCCTAGCCGTAAAACTTCACAATCGAACAAATCAACAATTTATAAACAGAAGAATGGGAATATTGTGGCTAAAAATGGTCCCAAATGTTTTTGTTTTGTTTTGCAGGACAAGAAACTCACGGTGGTTTAAAACGTTAAAAGGTGTTTACTTATTCAAGAGATATGGTGCTTCGTGCCATACCTGAAACGATTGCAGCTATTAGTGCGCTTTGTTTTTCTTGAAGCGCTGAAGGTGGAACACATGTCTTTGTTTTTAATGACGCTAAATCACTGAGCTAAAGGCCTTTGTGTTCAAAACCAGTTCAACCACTATCCCACTGACAGCACTCAAAATGTGACTGACTGATCCTCCGTTCCTCCATATATTGTTTTGGATATATGCTATGGAGCAGATGAGCGACCTTTAGAGTCATCTGAGAATCATCTTTTCACTGCAAACTAAAAAGAAGGAAAAAAGAAACAATAATCTTGCAAAAAAAATCTAAGTTGCAACTTCTGCCTGGTTTCAGGTTTCATTACCAGAGGACATTACTTCTTCAAGGAAAACAGCCAAGCGGTGATTTTCTTTTCATGGTTACAAGTTAAAATTTGATTCATGCTAAGATTTGATTTTTCTCAGATGAATAGAAAATGTGGCACTGCTAAAATAAATGTTGTGGAGGCGCCTCTTTTGATATTTTGGTCATTTTGTTTAACTTTGAAAATCACATTTTTCCCCAGACATGAAAAAGATTTGAAATAAATAAGGACAACTCTAACACCTTCTTTCTGTCTTTCTACGATGAAATGCTCCTGCGGAGATCCTGCGTAGTTCATGTTATCACAATGGCAGAAGACTTGGTGCTGTAATCTGAAGTGTAAGCAGCTGCAACAATGCTGGATGTGTGTTTTCCAGAGGCCAACAAAAGGCTCTTCTCACCAAACATGTCAAAAGAACACTCCCCTGGGCCTGGGGTGACGGCGGAGGTATACAGTCTGTCTGCGACCACGGCAGCACACGGCTCAAAGTCAAACGATGGCCCTGATTCCAGCTATAGCGCTCCAATGAAGGAGCCTCGGAAACTGAACACCTTCTTTGGGGTCATGGTGCCGACCATCCTCTCCATGTTCAGCATCGTGCTGTTCCTCAGAACAGGTGAGGACAGAGATTTTGGGCTGTAAGCAGAGGGTGTTTGTTTAAAGCTCTCATATTGTGAGTCATTGCATGGTGCACTTCTGACGAACAGTAACGTGATCTCTCTTGCAGGGTTTGTAGTCGGTCAGGCAGGACTGTTGGAGGGTCTGGCAATGCTGATTGTAGCCTACATCATTATAGCTCTGACGATACTGTCCATCTGTGCCATTTCCACCAATGGTGCTATACAAGGGGGTGGAGCTTATTGTATCCTTGGAGACCCAAAATATTTTCTTTAGTTTTCTGTAGTCCCCTCAATCAAAACATCAAACTTAACAAAATGCAACCAGACATGATCAGCCGGTCCCTCGGCCCAGAGTTTGGTGGAAGCATTGGTTTGATGTTCTTCCTGGCCAAAGTGTGTGCGTGTGGAGAGTATGTTCTTGGTCTAGTGGAGGCAATACTCGATGCGATTGGTGTGGACCCTGGTAAGTTTTTACAAGTTTCCCTTGTATTCTCATTCATTCTCCAGATTCTCAGACTGGGTTTCTCTTTCATAGAGTCACCTGAGGGGGTGCAGGTGCTTCCTCAGGGTTACTGGTACACACTGCTGTACTCCTCAGTCATCCTTCTGCTGTGCCTGGTTGTGTGTCTGGTTGGAGCTCACATCTACTCTCGCACTGCCCTCGTCATCCTGGTGATGATCACCATATCCATGCTGTCCATTTTCATCAGTTCAATTGTAGTCAAACCTCATGAGTTTTCCATCACCCACCATGGATCTGGCAACCAGACCGTCCAGTTCAATGCCAGCTACACGGGCTTCAATGCCGGCACCCTGAGGAACAACCTGGGCCGTGAGTGTCGGGGGCATGAGGCTGATAGTAGTGTTGTTAATGCAGATCACGATTAAAGCGTTTCATAGTTTTGCTGTTCCTGTTTTCTGTCATTGCAGCTGGATACACTTTGGATTACAGCACCAACACTGTCATGTCTTTTGCCAGCGTGTTTGCTGTTTTCTTCACCAGCTGCACAGGGATCATGGCTGGAGCCAACATGTCAGGTGAAAGCTTGTTGCCTTACGTATCGCTTAGCAGTAAAGGCCATCATTGATTAAGAGCACTGTCGATATAATGCATTTTGTAGTTTCAGGTATTTGAGCCTAGAAAAAGTTCTAAAAGTTCTATTTATGCTTTGCACTAAATACTCAGGAAAGGATCTCCACAGACCCATTTCATTGATCGTAAACAGAAAAACGAATCTCATGTCTGAGAAAAAGTTGCTTTTGGCACCAGAGTGCATACTCACGCTTATATTTGTATGAACTCCACACGTCCTTGAAGGGGATCTGAAGACTCCGAGTGTTTCCATCCCAAAAGGCACCATCACAGCTGTCCTCTACACGTTCATAATCTATGCCCTCTTCTTCATCTTGGTCAGCGCCACCTGCGACAGGTCTGATATGTTTCTTAAATGTTTGATATTCATTCTGAAAAATAATACGGGGTTGAATTCATGACACAAATTACTATAAATCTTTGTATTTATTTTTACTCCAGGACTCTGTTGACCAAGGATTATGGATTTCTCCAAAAAATAAACATCTGGTCTCCGTTTGTCACCGTTGGTATTTGCTGCGCGGCGCTGTCAGCTGCTATGTGTACTATGATCGGGGCATCCCGGATCCTCCATGCTCTCGCTCTGGATGACCTTTTTGGTGAGGACTGAATGTTTTGCTCATATCATTGCCTCAGAATTATTTATAATGTGCAGTTTTTTTCTCCCTTCAAGGTTTGCCTTTAGCCCCAGCCGCCATCACATCAAAATCTGGGAATCCATGGGTGGCGGTGCTGTACACCTGGGGTCTGGCACAGGTGAGGGGAGTTAATAATCATAATACATTTTATTTAAAGGCGCCTTTGTCGGCACTCAAGGACACCGTACAAATATGTATATACAGTAGTCCCTCATTTTCGGCGGGGGTTACGTTCTAAAAATAACCCGCAATAAGTGAAATCTTGCGATCTGTTTGTATTTCAGTGTGTAGTGTTTGCAGGCCAGCTCAATGCTATAGCAAGTTTGGTGACTGTTTTCTACCTGCTTACCTACGCTGCGGTCGACCTCGCTTGTTTTGCTCTTGAGTTGGCGTCGGCTCCAAATTTCAGGTAATGAAATATCAATCAATCCCCAGAAAAATGAGAATTTAATCATGTCTACTCACTTCTGCCAACAAGATCTTAGCATGACATCAAAATTGATCAACAGCCTTTGAGTCATTTTTCTGGAATAAATTGGTGTAAAAACAAAAAAACATTCCCTGTCTAGGTAAAATATAACAAATGAAATTATTTTAGACTTTTAGTGGTATTGATTGGTGTCCAAGACTGGTAAAAAAAAGAAAAAAAAGAAAGAACATTTCCCATATTAGAATGCTTGAACTGTTTTCTTTTCCTCATTAGAGAAGTAAAACATGAGATTGGGAAGTCCATTTCTTTCCACATATTTTACATTTGTCTCTGCTTTACAGGCCGACCTTCCAGCTCTTCTCCTGGCACAGCTGCCTGCTGGGGATTGTGAGCTGTTTAGTGATGATGTTCATCATCAACCCCATGTACTCCTCAGGCAGCATTGTAATCCTGCTACTGCTGCTGCTGTTCCTCTACTACAGATCGCCCACCAGCAGCTGGGGCTATATCAGCCAGGCTCTCATTTTCCATCAGGTATCTGGACTCCTGCAGAGATGGATACAAAATCAGACATGGACTTTACAGATCTGTCTTCCTTTTGGTTTAGGTACGTAAATATCTGCTGATGCTGGACGTGAGGAAAGACCACGTGAAGTTCTGGAGGCCACAAGTGTTGCTAATGGTGGCCAACCCTCGCTCTTCCTGTCAGCTTATCCAGTTTGTCAACCAGTTGAAGAAGGGGGGGCTGTTTGTGTTGGGCCATGTGCAGCTGGGAGATCTGGGTAATTATCTGTGGATGTCCTGTGACGGCCACCTGCTGCTAATAGCATTCAATTATTCTTATCTCTGAATCATTTTCCTCTGTGGTTTCACTCCCCCCACAGTGAAGCTAAAGTTACCTTGAGTCCTGAGGCGACCTCTTCTGAGGCAACCTGTTGGGCTTTCACTTTCCATCTGCTGCTTCTCTTGCATTATTATATATGTATATGTGATCTTTGTGTGTGTCTGTGTGTGTGTGTCTGTGTGTGGGGGGGGGGGGGGGGGGGGGGGGCAGAGTTTAAAACTCATCAATCTTCATCAAGCTATCACTCAGTGGCAATGATGTTCTTGGTGGTTCAATTTTTTACCTAGTTTACATTTACCTGAGAAGAACCTCAGCATGACATCTACCGCAGTTTAATCGCCAAGGTGATGCTTCTACGAAATGAAGCCCCTTATTGTTTCAAATCCAAACAGTGAATTTCATTCTGCCTTTCCTGTCCTGCAGACGCCCACCCATCGGACCCGGTGCAGCAGCAGTACAACTTTTGGTGGAGTCTAGTTGATAAACTCGGGGTGAAGGCCTTTGTGGACCTGACGCTGTCTCCCTCTGTCAGGCAGGGAACTCAGCATCTTCTGCGCATCACGGGTTTAGGTAATCTCTAATTTCTTGCACGTATCTAGTATAAATGTTCATGTTTTATCTGCACTGGATGACCCTCGCATGCTCTGCTTTGCTGCTTTTCTGCTTCTCTCTACAAGGCGGCATGAAGCCCAAAACCCTGGTCTTGGGTTTTTATGACAGCTGCACTCCTGATGACTTCTTCCTTCAAGATACTGCATTCTGTGACTGTTCAATGGGACGAGCGGCAGAGGACAAGTTACATTTTGGGGTTGACTTGCCTTCATTACAGGCTCATTTCCCTCCAGTTCGGCACGTTGAGAGCCCACGGTGGCTGTCACCAGAGGAGTACGTGGGGATCATTTCCGATGCCATTAAAATGAGCAAGAATGTGTGCCTTGCTCGCCATTTCTGCCAGTTAGAGGGGGAGGGTAAAGACAGCAAGGTGGATGGCTCGGAGCGCACTATAGATGTGTGGCCGCTCAACCTGCTCCAACCATGCAGTCGTGAGTATCAGGACGTGTGCAGCCTCTTTTTGCTGCAGATGGCCTGTGTGCTCAACATGTCCAGTAAATGGCGGCGTGCGAAAATGAGAATCTTCCTGAATGTGGAGACTGAGTCCAGTGACCGGGGCTGGGTGGTGAACGAAGAGACTTTCCAAGAGTTGCTGAAGAAGCTGAGGATCCGTGCGTCAATAAAGATCGTGCCCTGGGACTCTGTGGCGAAACACCATATCGCTCTGGATAAGGAGCCCCCAGGAGCCCTGTCCGAGGACTTCCTGTCTGCAGTGAACTGTATGCTGATGGAGCACAGCTCCCAAGCTGCTGTTTGCTTCCTGTATTTGCCTCGACCTCCTGTTCAGCACAGCCAGTCGCAACAGTACTTGTCTCACGTGGAAGCAGTGACCAAAAGTTTGGGACCAACGCTCCTCATTCATGGAGTCACGCCTGTCACATCCACTGACCTGTGAGCATGTTTCTGTTCTTTGATCGTGTTCATGCTTAAGTGTAAGGATGGAATCTGGTTCCAAAATAATTTAAGAACTAATGCAATGAAGAGTAAATTCTGAGGTGAAGTATGTGTAGCACCAGTTCTTTGGCTTTTGTTGATTTGCCACTTGTGGGTTTTGTAGTCAAATAGAATATCCTCCTGTCTTGGTATGCTCGATCAACACATGAAATAGGTAGCGAGCCGGTGTTATTTATAGACATACAAGCTCCTCTTTGCATTAATATAAGACTGACAGGGCCTTTATTCATGGCCAGGCTCAGAATGAAGAACTCCATGATGCTGCCACCCTTCAGGTCCACCACTTGCAGGGACAGGCTCTTCAGAATAAACACATAGATGATGTAAAATATCCATCTGAGTTCCAATGCAGACTCAGTTGGGACCAGTCAAGGAAGATTTAAACAAGATTGAAAGCAAGAGCAGGTTGTCACATTTTTAAAACAATGAATTTACCATGGGCAGCATGGTGGTGCAGTGGGAAGTGCTGTTGCATCACAAGAAGGTCGTGGATTCGATTCCGCCTCTGGCCTTTCTGTGTGGAGTTGGCTTGCTCTCCCTGTGTCTGTGTGGGTGGATCTCTCCGGGTTCTCCTGCTCATCCCACCTGCAAAGACGTACAACATGGTGAATCGGACACGCTAAACTGCCTGTAGATGTGATTGTGAGCATTAGAGTTACAAGTTAGGGTTAGTGTTGTTTGTCTATGCATGGCCTTGCGATGAACTGCCGACTCATCCAGGGTGCACTCAGCCTCTTGTCCGTAGTCAGCTGGGATAGCTGTGACCTGCATTTCGGAAAAATCCCCGAAGACGAGATGATTACAGTCCTCTAGTCTTTAAGAAGAATAAATGAATGAATTTACCATTGTTACCATTGTTACAATAATTTTTATTTTTTTGCTGCAGTTCAGCCACATTTATTCTTCAGACAATACGTTTTTTCTTTGATCGCAACAGTACTTATGGAATGGAATGATCAGTGATGTCAAATCAAGTAAAAGATGTTCCCTATTGTCAGCCTGCAGAATGATGTAATCTGTGGCTCTCTACAAGATCTATTGCAAATATTGTTCCTCTCAACAACCTGAATGATTTGCTTGGTGATACTTTTTTTTTTTTACAGCGCTTTGGAGATTAATAATGGTGGAGTAGTAGTTTACAAAATGGGTCAGACATTGTTCATAACGGATTGGTCCAGCGTAGGTATTTTTGTGCACAGGCAGTTTTGAGATTGTAAATGGAAAGAGCTGGATGTGAGTGACATGTTTATAATAGTTCATAATGGAAGGGCAGCAGAAGGTAGGCGTTTAAGAGGCTCCTGAATTTAGTGGATAGAAGGTCTGTGGCTACAGTAGGACATGAACAAATGCGAAATTCTTTGAGAGGTATCTCAAGCTAAGAGCAACAAAATGAGTTCATAAAGTTAGGACAGTAATTGAAGGATGAGAGGAGTCGACTGGAGTCATGATGTTGGATTTGGTATTGTTGACTTTTGTTAGCAAAGATAATAATGACTGCTCATAGTCTTCAGTAGGGACAACATGTAGAGTCATAGCTTTTGATTTTACAAGCTGTTAATTGAAATATACAGAGCTCTAGGGTTCTGTAAAATAAGCTGTTGATGCATCTTTGATTTTCTGATTCAACAGACTCAAGAGTTCTTTCATGCACATTAAAATGTATCCTCTTCCATGTGTCCTCATCCCTTCGGCATAATGGATCCATGGCTAATGTTTGCTGGCCAGTACTGTCCTGGTGGTAATGGGTCACATCTACTGCCAGAGAACATACATGTGTTCGTGGTGAGACGTTGTGCCTTTGAATATCTTTTTGTTTTCCACTGTTGTGGCAGAAATGGTTTAAATAAAGATCAGAGTCAAGCAGATTTGTCTTTGTCTATTTTCATTTAATTATCAAAGTTAATCAAAGAGACAGGTCATGACAAGCAGCGGGCTGGTTGCAGGGCTGTGTGATGCATACAATACAAGTGTACATACAATATTTATATCATTCTGGATGAGGTGTGGGAACATGTGTGTCTAGCATAAACTTTAAGAGGCGAGGGAGGGGTGTGAGCGATACAAGGACCAGGAGAAGGTGAAAGCGCATCTATTCATCACTGTCCACTTGAAACATGAACACTTGACAAGGCTGTCTGGAAAGTGTCCCGTTATCTATCTAGGAGCACAGAGCGCAGGGAGTATCCGGTAATCTGAGAACACTTCGTGACAGGAAGGCAGTAAATTGTTTCAGGAGGTACCAACATAATTCACACAGGTGTGGGCGTCATTCTTGTCGCAACAGTGACCTCTAGTGGGGGAGAGATGCCAGTAAATTGAACAGTGCTTACACGGGGCGTGGTTAATTATGACCCCCGTACGTAAGCAGCACATCTCTGACAGCATCCAATTGTTTGTTCGGTGTCACCTCCCACGGGACATTTAATTCCAGAAACATCTCGTTGGGACTGAGAGACTCGGCAGACCACAAAAAAAGGAAGACAATCTGAAGCCGGAAGTGGTGAAAGTGTCCCGGGAGGTTCAGCCGGGTAAGTTTGATTCTGCTACGCGGTGTTTCTGAGAGATATCGCGGGGGGGGGGGATTCGCTAAATATCCCGGATGTTTCCGTTTGAACGGCGTCTCGCCGGGTATCGATCACCGTGAGCCGTTCTCTGACAGCCGGGCGGACCACTTCCTGAACTAGAGTCCCAAAAAGGTAAACAGACAGCCTCCCAGGGTGCAGCAGAAAAAGAGGCGTATTTATTTATTTATTATTATTTATTATTATTTGCTTGTTTTGCCCCTCGAAAGACTTGATTTTTGCCCCTCGCATTTAACAGACACTGATGTATTGTAGAAAATGTTTTGTTCTGAAGTAGCGGACGCCGACACATCTGAAGGCCTTTTTTTTCGTGCTGTGACGTCAGAGATCGTGCGTCACAAACAGCATCCTGCAGAACATGACCGTGGCAAAGTGCTGAATTTATTTCAAACAATTACACATCATGTGTGTGTGTGTGTGTATATATATATAAATAAATCTGGATATTATCTGATCATTGCTCAAACTTTTCCAGAGACTTATTGGTTGCCAGATTTGAGAATGTTTTGCTTCTATTTGCTTCACGTCATATTTAACAAAGCATGACTGGAATTTAGACGGTCACATGATGAACATTTAGCATGGACATTTTACGTGGTTGAAGATTCATCTCTAAAATAATCAGCAGTTTATCTCTCTTATTGCCGTTGAAGCATGCGTCACACTCCACAGACATTTCCACCGGCTGAATATCACCCTTTTAAGAGACCAGTTTATTTATATTTTAAATAAGGGTCAACCTCCCTATCACAGCCACTAACATACCACTTCATCACGCAGTCCGAGGGGTATGTGTCACTGCTGGCGTTGTGCAACTACATTAAAATATAAATATTTTAATGTAGTTTATTTATATTTTAATGTAGTTGCACAACGCCAGCAGTGACACATACCCCTCAGACTGCGTGATGAAGTGGTATGTTAGTGGCTGTGATAGGGAGGTTGACCTCTCAAGAACAGAGTATATTTAGCGTATATATATATATACTGTATACGCAGAATATACTCTGTTCAGCATAGAGCTCTGCATCAATAATTGAGATAAACTGCTGATTATTTTAGAGACCATGTAAAATGTCCATATTAAATGTTTATCTTGTGACCGTCTAAATTCCAGTCATGCTTAGATAAATTTGACGTGAAGCAAATAAAAGCAAAACATTTTCAAATCTGACAACCAATAAGTCTCTGGAAAAGTTTGAGCAATGATCAGATAATATCCAGATTTTGTTAATGGCTAATTCTTTGTTCATTATTTCAGCTTTGCTGTCAAAACAGTGTAAAAAAAAAAAAAAAAGCATTAGTTACTAAGTGTAAGGGTGAGCTGATGGCCCTTAAATTCCTGTTATGCTTTGTTGTTAGTTAAAGTTCCCTATTAGTTGGGGTTTTCCGTCATATTTTCCTGTTGAAGATCTAATAAAAAGTACGTGTGTGTAGGTTTTCAGTCATCCAGGTTAAGTTAAATCAAGAAGAGCAAAAAACAAAGATTCTACTGGCCTCGTTTACGTTTCACCTCTCATCTGAGAGCCTTCTGAAGAAGCCTTTTGGATGAGATGAGAAATGTTTTCAACCAAACTTAAGCAAGTCCAGTCGTCTTCATTTTTGCTCTTCTTTATAATGAACATGTAGGATTGTTGAGAGAACTCTAGCTTTGGCGTCACAGATTAAAAGTGCCTCATGGAGGAAAAATATCAAAGGTGAATTTTTGGGGCAGAACCAAGGCCCACCTGTGCATAGAGAGTAACGCCCAGGCTGCTCAGGAGAGATGTCGGTTTGCTCTTTGGTGCAAAAACAGGCATGTTGCTGTGAATCAACTGACTGTAAATTCCATGCAAAGGTGTGAGCCGCAGGTTTTATGAAGGAGAATGCGTCACAACCTCACTTTGTGCTCCTTACTGAACACGTTTCAGCATCTTCACTGCTTGAGAAAACAGCAAAATAAACGATGCTTCAAGTGAACTAAAACTCTATATGTTAAATGTATAAATGTAACTCATCATATTCTCATTTTAAAAAGGGAAGACGGGGAAACAAAGATGAACTTTGTTTTGTTTGAAAAAAGGGATCTACATGAGAGACTGGGTGTTACTGCCCTTTCTCTTTTTAATCTAGCTTCCTTTGTTTCGTTTTCTCTCAGACCAAGCACACAGAGACATTTCTGACCGATCATGTCAAGCGAACGCACCCCCCTGATCACGTCAGGGGTATGCGGTCTGACTATGACGTGCGGCACGGAGTCAGATGCCGCCCCTGAATCCGGCGCTCCAATGAAGGAGCCTCGGAAACTGAACACCTTCTTTGGGGTCATGGTGCCGACCATCCTCTCCATGTTCAGCATCGTGCTGTTCCTCAGAACAGGTGAGGACAGAGATTTTGGGCTGTAAGCAGAGGGTGTTTGTTTAAAGCTCTCTCATTGTGAGTCATTGCATGGTGCACTTCTGACGAACAGTAACGTGATCTCTCTTGCAGGGTTTGTAGTCGGTCAGGCAGGACTGTTGGAGGGTCTGGCAATGCTGATTGTAGCCTACATCATTATAGCTCTGACGATACTGTCCATCTGTGCCATTTCCACCAATGGTGCGATACAAGGGGGTGGAGCTTATTGTATCCTTGATTTGATTTGATTTGAATGTTTTATTTCGAATATGCTATTAACAAAGTCAAATAGAAAAACAAGCAAACCAAAAACAATGATAATAGTCAAAATAACAATAACAAAGTCAAAACAATAATAATAATATGAACGCAGCATGTCCGAAAAGGAGTCGGATGAAGCATTTGCTTATCTACGCCTACCCCCTCTCCACTACTCAATAAACCATATCCCACATTTTCAGTTTGCCCATTTCAGTAGCGATCCTCCCCATTAATTCCTGTAAGTCCTCTCCAGAACAAAACATATTGGTGTAATCTGCAAATAATACTAATTTAAAAACTTTTGAGACTTGGCAAATATCATCTATGTACATTATAAAGAGTTGTGGACCTAACACTGACCCCTGTGGGACACCACAAGCAATGTCCAAGCATGACGATGAATACTCCCCCAACTTCACAAATTGTTTTCTACTGCTTAAATAACTTTTCACCCAGTGCAATACTACCCCCCTGATCCCATGATCTATAGCGTTTGTGATCTCCTCAATTGATTCTGTCAACGCTAGTGATGTTGAATTATTTGCTCTAAACCCGTATTGACTGTCAGGAAGTAATCTATATTTGTTTATGAACTTGTCTAATCTGAATTTTGGAGAATTGTGGAAGTAAAGAAATAGGCCTGTAATTTGTGAAGTGTCTATTTCCAGTTTTATGCAGCGACACAACTTTAGCTATTTTCATATTGTTGGGAAATGTACCGGTTTGGAATGATAAGTTACAGATGTATGTTAATGGTTCTGAAATCCCCTCAATGACCTTTTTTATGAGATTCATATCAATTTCATTTGAATCACATTTACATTTATTTACAATATCTATTATTTCATTATCTTCAACTGCTGTGAGAAACATTGAACTCAGATTTCTCGGTATAAAATTATCAATCATATCATTAGATAAAGAATCAGGAATCTTTCCTTCCAGGTTTGGCCCAACATTTACAAAAAACCTATTCAAACTATTGACCACATCATCCATATTTTCCTTTTTGATATTGTTTTCAATGAAATATTGAGGAGACCCAAAGGAATTATTTTTGCTTTCTTTAGTCCCTTCAGTCGGAACATCAAACTTAACAAAATGCAACCAGACATGATCAGCCGGTCCCTCGGCCCAGAGTTTGGTGGAAGCATTGGTTTGATGTTCTTCCTGGCCAAAGTGTGTGCGTGTGGAGAGTATGTTCTTGGTCTAGTGGAGGCAATACTCGATGTATTTGGTGTGGACCCTGGTAAGTTTTTACAAGTTTCCCTTGTATTCTCATTCATTCTCCAGATTCTCAGACTGGGTTTCTCTTTCATAGAGTCACCTGAGGGGGTGCAGGTGCTTCCTCAGGGTTACTGGTACACACTGCTGTACTCCTCAGTCATCCTTCTGCTGTGCCTGGTTGTGTGTCTGGTGGGAGCTCACATCTACTCTCGCACTGCCCTTGTCATCCTGGTGATGATCACCATATCCATGCTGTCCATTTTCATCAGTTCAGTTGTAGTCAAACCTCATGAGTTTTCCATCACCCACCATGGATCTGGCAACCAGACCGTCCAGTTCAATGCCAGCTACACGGGCTTCAATGCCAGCACCCTGAGGAACAACCTGGGCCGTGAGTGTCGGGGGCATGAGGCTGATAGTAGTGTTGTTAATGCAGATCACGATTAAAGCGTTTCACGGTTTTGCTGTTCCTGTTTTCTGTCATTGCAGCTGGATACACTTTGGATTACAGCACCAACACTGTCATGTCTTTTGCCAGCGTGTTTGCTGTTTTCTTCACCAGCTGCACAGGGATCATGGCTGGAGCCAACATGTCAGGTGAAAGCTTGTTGCCTTACGTATCGCTTAGCAGTAAAGGCCATCATTGATTAAGAGCACTGTCGATATAATGCATTTTGTAGTTTCAGGTATTTGAGCCTAGAAAAAGTTCTAAAAGTTCTATTTATGCTTTGCACTACCGTAAATAACGGGCCTGTTACAGAGCAATCGGTACCTGTTTTACCGAGGCCGTGGTTAGGGATGGGTTGCTGCCCCAAATACAGTAGTTCAAATGTCACAGGGCTGTGAGGGAAGACTGGAGTGGGAAATTGATAGACAGATCAGATTGGATCGTATATTTGCTGTTTATCTTATTTTTGACTGTTATAAAAAAGGTAAAACAAATAATATTTTATGCACACATTCAACAAATTATAGTACATGTTACGGGTCCCGGGTTGGTGGCCACAATAACAAAAAGAAAGTCTGTAAATCCAAATGCAACGTCAGAGCAAGAAACACACACACCCTTTCTCTTCTCTTCCGTTCGTAACTGAAGCATAAACCTGAAGCCGGCCGCACCCTGGGCACTCCGGGGTGACCCGACACAGTGCTAAAGGCTCTGCCCAGCTTCCACTATTTTTACAGGATAACATCTCAAAGATGTAAAATAATAATTATTACAATTACGTTAATATTCTCGTAGCTTACAGGCTACTAAATTGGCAATTTTTAATTATGTTAAATATTAATCCAAATGTGGTCGCACATACCTGGGTGCGCCACATACACACAAAAAATAATAATAATCACATGGTGCACCGTCATCATTTTGGCAATGCGTTTATACACATATTCTGCAGGCCAGAGTGCATACTCACGCTTATATTTGTATGAACTCCACACGTCCTTGAAGGGGATCTGAAGACTCCGAGTGTTTCCATCCCAAAAGGCACCATCACAGCTGTCCTCTACACGTTCATAATCTATGCCCTCTTCTTCATCTTGGTCAGCGCCACCTGCGACAGGTCTGATATGTTTCTTAAATGTTTGATATTCATTTTGAAAAATAATACTGGGTTGAATTCATGACACAAATTATTATAAATCTTTGTATTTTTATTTTTACTTCAGGACTCTGTTGACCAAGGATTATGGATTTCTCCAAAAAATAAACATCTGGTCTCCGTTTGTCACCGTTGGTATTTGCTGCGCCGCGCTGTCAGCTGCTATGTGTACTATGATCGGGGCATCCCGGATCCTCCATGCTCTCGCTCTGGATGACCTCTTTGGTGAGGACTGAATGTTTTGCTCATATCATTGCCTCAGAATTATTTTTAATTTACAGTTTTTTTCTACCTTCAAGGTTTGCCTTTAGCCCCAGCCGCCATCACATCAAAATCTGGGAATCCATGGGTGGCGGTGCTGTACACCTGGGGTCTGGCACAGGTGAGGGCAGTTTCTGTACTGGTGTGTGTTTTCAGTATTACAAGGTCCTGAACTGTGGTTTGTGATCTGTTTGTATTCCAGTGTGTAGTGTTTGCAGGCCAGCTCAATGCTATAGCAAGTTTGGTGACTGTTTTCTACCTGCTTACCTACGCTGCGGTCGACCTCGCTTGTTTTGCTCTTGAGTTGGCGTCGGCTCCAAATTTCAGGTAATGAAATATCAATCAATCCCCAGAAAAATGAGAATTTAATAATGTCTACTGACTTCTGCCAACAAGATCTTAGCATGACATCAAAATTGATCAACAGCCTTTGAGTCATTTTTCTGGAATAAATTGGTGTAAAAACAAAAAAACATTCCCTGTTTCAGTAAAATATAACAAATGAAAAAAAAGAACATTTCCCATAATATTAGAATGCTTGAACTGTTTGATTTGAGATTGGGAAGTCCATTTCCTTCCACATATTTTACATTTGTCTCTGCTTGACAGGCCGACCTTCCAGCTCTTCTCCTGGCACAGCTGCCTGCTGGGGATTGTGAGCTGTTTAGTGATGATGTTCATCATCAACCCCATGTACTCCTCAGGCAGCATTGTAATCCTGCTACTGCTGCTGCTGTTCCTCCACTACAGATCGCCCACCAGCAGCTGGGGCTATATCAGCCAGGCTCTCATTTTCCATCAGGTATCTGGACTCCTGCAGAGATGGACACAAAATCAGACATGGACTTTACAGATCTGTCTTCCTTTTGGTTTAGGTACGTAAATATCTGCTGATGCTGGACGTGAGGAAAGACCACGTGAAGTTCTGGAGGCCACAGGTGTTGCTAATGGTGGCCAACCCTCGCTCTTCCTGTCAGCTCATCCAGTTTGTCAACCAGTTGAAGAAGGGGGGGCTGTTTGTGTTGGGCCATGTGCAGCTGGGAGATCTGGGTAATTATCTGTGGATGTCCTGTGACGGCCACCTGCTGCTAACAGCATTCAATTATTCTTATCTCTGAATCATTTTCCTCTGTGGTTTCACTCCCCCCACAGTGAAGCTAAAGTTACCCTGAGTCCTGAGGCTGTCATGAAAGGCAACCTGTTGGGCTTTCACTTTCCATCTGCTGCTTCTCTTGCATTATTAATGAGTGGATATCTTTGTTCTTTGTATCATTTTAGTGTCGTCCAGATTTTAAGCATTGTTTATCAGAAACAGAATATTTTAATAATCCCATAACTCAAACTGCTAATCTGAGTGTTAGCAGTTCACAAGGCCCGAATGTTCCTGGTAGGCTTGATTTTCCTAACTTTGTAAGTACGTCTGTAATGTAGGAAAAGTGACACCAGATGGTGCAAAGCCAGCAGAACTAAAACATGCTAATTTGTGATGTTTGCAGTTAGAATGCTTTCTTTTGCACCTCCTACTTTTTTTTTTTTTTTTTTTTTTACATCGTCAGGCTCAAGAAAAGAACCTGAGCACACCTTCCACTCAATGTTAAATGATGCATGATGTTAAATTAGGAATTGCATTACTGTTTGTTGTTCAAATCCAAACAGTGAATTTCATTCTGCCTTTCCTGTCCTGCAGACGCCCACCCATCGGACCCGGTGCAGCAGCAGTACAACTTTTGGTGGAGTCTAGTTGATAAACTCGGGGTGAAGGCCTTTGTGGACCTGACGCTGTCTCCCTCTGTCAGGCAGGGAACTCAGCATCTTCTGCGCATCACAGGTTTAGGTAATCTCTAATTTCTTGCGCGTATCTAGTATAAATGTTCATGTTTTAGCTGCACTGGATGACCCTTGCATGCTCTGCTTTTCTGCGTCTCTCTGTAAGGTGGCATGAAGCCCAACACTCTGGTCTTGGGTTTTTATGACAGCTGCACTCCTGATGACTTCTTCCTTCAAGATACTGCATTCTGTGACTGTTCAATGGGACGAGCGGCAGAGGACAAGTTACATTTTGGGGTTGACTTGCCTTCATTACAGGCTCATTTCCCTCCAGTTCGGCACGTTGAGAGCCCACGATGGCTGTCACCAGAGGAGTACGTGGGGATCATTTCCGATGCCATTAAAATGAGCAAGAATGTGTGCCTTGCTCGCCATTTCTGCCAGTTAGAGGGGGAGGGTAAAAACAGCAAGGTGGATGGCTCGGAGCGAACGATAGATGTGTGGCCTCTCAACCTGCTCCAACCATGCAGTCGTGAGTATCAGGACGTGTGCAGCCTCTTTTTGCTGCAGATGGCCTGTGTGCTCAACATGTCCAGTAAATGGCGCCGTGCGAAAATGAGAATCTTCCTGAATGTGGAGACTGAGTCCAGTGACCGGGGCTGGGTGGTGAACGAAGAGACTTTCCAAGAGTTGCTGAAGAAGCTGAGGATCCGTGCGTCAATAAAGATCGTGCCCTGGGACTCTGTGGTGAAACACCATATCGCTCTGGGTAAGGAGCCCCCAGGAGCCCTGTCCGAGGACTTCCTGTCTGCAGTGAACTGTATGCTGATGGAGCACAGCTCCCAAGCTGCTGTTTGCTTCCTGTATTTGCCTCGACCTCCTGTTCAGCACAGCCAGTCACAACAGTACTTGTCTCACGTGGAAGCAGTGACCAAAAATTTGGGACCAACGCTCCTCATTCATGGAGTCACGCCTGTCACATACACGGACCTGTGAGCTTCTGCGGTCGGGATTTGCGTTCATGTTCATGCATATTAAATATTTTCCGTGCTTCAGTGCAAGTATAGACTCTGGTTACAAATAAAATTAGCATATAACTTGAAAAGTGGATGCCAAGGCAAAGTATGTGTCATCAGTTAAACTGACAGCTTTTTTCTGGGGTCATTTTACCAAAACTTGAGCTTTTTGAATTCAAGATAGATATTTTCCTGCTTGCATATCCTGAATAGACAAAGCACTTCAGAATACAGGTGTGAGCGGGATTCATATTCATACAACCTCTTTGCATTAATCTCGTGTCTTTCGAAATTTTGGCAGAAATAGGGAATATGGCAAAGTATCTTCTGAACAAAAACCTTTATATTAAGCAATGCAGGTTGTGTCATACGTTGAATGTAAAATGTTCATGTTTATTTGCAAGGTCGGGGATGAAATCATGAAATGTGTGTTTGCTGAGGAATACTGACTGCAGACTTTTTCTCGAGACTGCTGGTTGCTGGACCAAGTGACCCAAAGATTTTGTTTCTGATCTGAATTTAGGTTAGATGACTGTGTTCCCGTTACAAACCATTGCTTTTTGCAGTTAACTGTTGTTTTGTTAATGCTAAATGTGCTAACTTGAAAAGTACACTGGGCTTTTGTCCTTTGTGTTACAGTCTGTACAAATACAGCACAAAGGTTTACACTATTTGCTCTGGATTTCTTCCAGAGCCAGTCAGAGATGACTTGGCTTTGTAACTTTGTCGTTTTTACGTCTACTGCGAGGTGTCAAGTGAGGAATCACGAAGGGTCCACGCTGGTGTACTGAAGATCTGTAGATGTAAATACTAAACTGATGCTACTGGATTAAGCATATACTAAATGTGCTCTGTGTTATCTTTGTAAAGGTAATCTATTACAAAACATAAGATATGTATTTAACAGATTGCTTTGATGCACTTCCATTAGGATGTATTTGTTTGTGTCAAGTGTAATAATGCAAATATGAATAGAAACCATATATATGAGAATTCTGAATTCGTCCAGAGTCTCAATGGGTCCATTTAGCTCCATATATCCGTACAGACTTAGTGCAGTAATTCAGAATAAATACATCTACAAAACTAGTATTTACTATTTAACTGTATAGTGATAAATAAATGTTAGAGAATAGTTTTATTTCACAGAAAAAAACAATCACATTTTTATCTGTCTCCCGAATGTGCAGATCCAGGCACATGACTATTCCTCCTTTTCAGTGAACTTCTCCTTTTCGTTCCACGTTCTTCCTTCATATTTACTGACTTTTGAGCAGTTTCCTAGTTTTCTGACAACAGTGGATGACATTCGAAGCCACTCTGGGAGGAATATTGTGAAAGCCAGGTTCTGAAGGATAGTGGGGGGGTGGGGGGCAGAGGGAGATATGCTGATGAGCTGCAGCTCCAGAAAATGTGTCAGTAATAATGTAGACGTGTTTCATATCAGTGACCTGAAGGGCATGGGACAAACAGCCGCTTGTTTGGATGGAGTGACCAACAGTATTCAAGGCATCTCGAGCGAACCCTGAAGCGCTCTTTACAAAGCAATTGGCTCTTATGCTGTTTGTCATGTTGGTGGACACCAGGAAAGGGACAACACACTGAGGAAGATCGGGGTTGGACAAGTTTAGATGTCCTCACGTCATCATTATTAAGGCTAAATATGACATTTGAAGTATTTTAAACCTACCGTTGGATCACATGTGAATGAGTTTTTGGAAATTTGGGCAAGTATCAAATGCTTTACCTGGACTATAATTCCCTTTGACTTGTACTCGGCATGCAGACACCGAGAGAAATGAGTTACAAAAATCTGAAATAAAGAGCAAGATCAATGTCACCAAGGAGACAGACTCACTAGATGCTGAGAGTTGTGTGTGACTTTGAATGAAGGCAAGCATTTAAATATACACAATAGCTGCGTGAGAAAATACCTTAGTGGCAGAATACATGGTCAGCAAAGGCTGTGGATGGATACCCAGTCCAGAGGAGACATTGATAATGAGTCCTCTCCCTCTACAAGCAAATTGAAGACAAACATATATCTACAGGACACACATGAATCCATCCTAGATTATCTTTACTTCCTATCCATCTCAAACTTCTATGTTTGAGGCAATACCTTTCAACCATGCCTGGAAGAACCAGTCTGGTCATCTGAGTGAAGAAAATATCCATTAGCATCTTATGTTATACAACCATAAGATGTACGAAGGACTTTCAACGGAAACAAGCCCGCAAGGGCTTTTTTGAAATGCTCCTCTTAGACAGGATGTTTGACGTTATTTGTACTGTAATACATGCTACTGTTTGACTGTACTTGTACTGTAATACATGCTACTGTGTGACTGTACTTGTACTGTAATACATGCTACTGTGTGACTGTACTTGTACTCTAACATTCTATCTAATAAATATATTCATCATCATCATCATCACCAAAAGCCAAAATGCTGTCCAGATACTGTCCATTTTTAAAATGTGATTGCAGAGTAAAACATTTATAGCACACAAACACTCTCAGTCATGGTGTAAATAGTTCAACCGTTTCTTACCTGTGGGACAGACAACATGTTACAGTTGACAATCTGAGTGATTTTCTGGGAAGAAACAAAACAAGCAGAAACTCATTTTCAAATCAAAGACCTCTAAGAGCCTCCGACAGAAGCTGAAGTTCTGAAAACTTACCATTTCAGCATCTGGTGTTTCCAAGAAGTAGGCAAAATTATCAGAATAGGTCATCCCTACATTGTTAACTGTGTGGGTTTCAAAGACATAGAGAAAAACTCTATCAGCAAGCATATCTCCTGTGTAAACCTTTCATCCATCACTGTTAGTAGAGGGCCAATCACACACGTTGTGAGCCAAGCATTGGGCACATTTGTGTTTAATAATAATCAGAAGTTAAATCTGCAGCCAGGGAAGCCATTGCTATGTTCCCAGGGTCTATTGTTCCTCTGCTATTGGCTATAAACAAATAGAAGGATTTATGTGATTTCACGTAATTGAAGTGGGGAACAAAGGCCTGATTGTGGTACAAGAGAAAACTACTGATTATATTTAATCCATGGATGGGGTTGGAATGTTGTTGCTTGGAAACTTGAAAATTCAGCCCAGATTTTTCTGACTTGACATCATAATCGTGGCGTCCTCCGTTTTGAGGCTATTTAATTTATGTGATGCATTTCCATTCTTAATATATTAGTGGGTATTCTGTTTGCTTGCTTTCATATGCTGCTGCAACATCATCATTTCCCAGTTTGGGATAAATAAAATAATTAGGCAAAGATAACGGGAAAAAGTCTTACACTTATAAACCTTCTGAATAACTTCATGGTGTTTTTACACATTCTCAGCGCTGTAATAACTGTCCCATTACCCAGAATTCCAATCTCCAGTCCCTGCATTTGTTCGGCTATGATAGGATAAATGCTGTGGCTTTCCGTGAAGTCTACTCGGATGGTGCGAGTCTTTCTTCCGTACTGATCCTCTGGAAGAGACCCACAATATTGTGAAAGATACCTGCTCGTTGACAGACAGTTCGTTTCATTTAATTGCGGAACAGACTCTACCAACAGAGACTATATTCATTTCACTCACCGATCTCTCTGGCAACCAGTTGAAGCTTGTCATCACATCTGCTCACCAAAATAACATCCAGGCCTCTTCGTGCCAGCTGGTAAAGAAACAAGTAAGCAGACGGACGAGTTTGGTGGCTTTGCAAACCCACAAAAGACAACGAGCTGCTGACATCTCAAGCACATCAAGTACTGGAGAGAATTGTGCTGAAGGAACTTGGACGCTCACCTCTCGGGCGTAAGCTTTACCAATGCCAGATGTGGCACCGGTGACAACTGCACCAGGACAAAGCACAGGCAGAGGAAATACGTTTTTGCATTCATTCAACAGTTATTGGCAGTTAAAGTGTTTATACATTTTCATATATTTATATCGCGTAGCACGAGAAGACACAACGTGTTCCACTGTACAGCCATATCTGAAAGCTTTCGTGCTCTTATCTGAAAACAAGGTTTGAAAATCGCACATTATATCTAACGTTGCAGCGTTCGGTGTGATGCAATAAATATAGATTTTCACCAGAGGGTTATGGTGGGGGGGGGGGGGGATTCTAAATGAAAACTTAAATTAGTATCTGCAAGGTACTGAAATGTTTTCAGGCATTAAGATGGAAATGTTCCATCAAATAGGAATGTAAACAGCTTATCCAAGCTCTTTATCAAAGTGCCTTCACTGACCTGAATTCTGGTATGTGAAGTAAATGTAAGAAAATCAAACGGTTTCTGGACTTCATCTCGCTGCTCTCCTCTATCACTAAATGTTGCCTGTGGTCTTAATTCTGACTAATAATCACTAATGTTTCATTAAGAGCTCTAAAAGCAACTTGTAAAGAGAATATTAAGTACGCCGCCTTTGACATTACCTGCCCATTTTCCATATGTCTTTAAATCCACCTGCCAAAGCTCTGACAAAATGTACTCCTTGAATCCACACCCACATCTCCAGGCGAGATTCAGCATGTGGAAAACAACAGTCAGGCCCCCGATGAACACGAGCGCATCAGTGAGCATTTTGCTGCAGAGCTAAAGACTGAACATGTAGAACATTGGTCAAAGTTTTCAAATGTGGTAAAATACTTTTATGCTTTTATATGCAGGGATCCTCCCACACTGCTCCGCCCCTTATGGTGAACTGTTGTCTTGAGCAACACCTCCAGGAGCATTACAATGCGTCTGAGCCTTGCAAGCTCCCTGTAGACAAAACTGTGGGACCTGTTAGTCATGATTCAGGAACATATAATTTTCTGTCCAAAATGAATGTTCCTTGTGCTGTTTGCTTTGAATGTAGGATCAAGACTGTTGTCAGGCTCATCCGACAACTTTGTTTGATCAGTTTTTTTTATTGTATACGGTAGCTTAGGTTTAGCTTTATTGTTTGTTTCGAGCAAAATTATTATTATTTTTATGTGTACAAGGAACCATAATTTGGCAAATAAAAAAATTAAATATGTCCAAAACAAAACACCAATTGCCGTGTACCGGTACACAAGAAATAACAAATAATTAATTGTATATTGCTCGAAAAAGGAGTTGTAAGAAGATAACTTATTGTCTCCCACTCCCATTATACAACTAACATATCAAATCTATTGGACTTCTAATAATGTAACAAACAAAAACTAAACAGATTAGGAACATTCATAGAACACATAATTAACGAATTAATCATCAATGTTTTATATATGCAATATATTTCAATAATTATATAACTGGGACTTTTTTTGTGTGTAGTTTGTATGTTCTTTCCGTATCTGTGTGGGATCTCTATCTTTCTCCCACCACCAAAAACTTGCAATATAGGCCTCCATAGTCAGCTGAGATAGGCTGCAGCAGACCTGATAAGATAAGAGAATGTAGAGAGGGATGAATAAAGTTTGAGAGCATTTTCAGTTTATGTTTCAGTTTTTCTGATTCGGTTTTATCGTGTCCCATGACTCCAGTCTGTACCAGGCTTTCTATTATGAATGCAGATGGCAAACGGATACAAACGTCATGAAATTCTTACCCTCACAAGGGTTATTTTCATGGAACATTATTCCTACATCTAATCACCAATAACCAAAAACAAAACAATGTTTTCAGCACGCCACGATGGAGATTAACGGATGACACACATGAGAACACAGTTCTTCCGCTGGCTGGTAGAACTGTTCTGCAGACAATGAAGCAGAAACAGTCCTACCGTTCTGTACATTGGCAAAGTGTAATTGTTCTTGATTAAATAACAGTGATAAGAATTTTGAGCACACACACACACACAGTAGGCCGACAGTAGGTTTAGAATGCAGAGTAGTAGCATTTAGGGCCAACAACAAATTCAAAGCGTCAGCACTCTGCAGCTCGCTGGTCCCTTTGCTCTTATGACCTTGCAGTGAATGATCTCTGCCAGTCCCGTTGGCCGCGCCACTAAGAGGCTTGCATGCAGTCGATCAGTTAAGCACAGACTCACCTGTCTAATCTGGTTACCTTGACAACGGTGCCATCAATACGGAGGACAGAGCAGACACATAGATGTAGTTTCCGTCTCACTCTTGCACGAGCGGGAGACCATCTTTGTATTCATGAAACAGCAGTTTAAGATGGAAGTTTTTGTCATATTGTTTAAGAGTACCTTGTATTTTAGACATTTTGCAAAGGAGTTTCCCTTCCCTTAGCTTAAATTCCAGCTGTAGTGATGCATTGGAAATGCTGCCAGGTCAACAGCAGCAGCAGATTTTCAGTGGCTTACTACAAGATACCCCCCCCCCCCCCCCCTCTGTCTGTAAGATGCTCATGTTGACCTGTTCTGCAGTGACAAAGGACATTATTTGTATATAATCTGGATTATTGTTATCACGATATAATAAGTAAAAAGCATCAGGCCACTAAATGAAAACTACTAATGATCGAGTGTTTTATTTATTTAATTGACACAACATAACGTTTCTGCAATGACGCACGCCAACTCCAACTGCAACAATTATCTCTGTGAAAAACAAATGTATCCTGCTTTCATACCAGGTTGGCACGACAAAGAAACATTACCCCCCCCCCCCCCCCCCCCCCCCCCACACACACACACACACACACACAGACTCTCCCCACGCTAGCATGGATTAAAAGCTAAAGAGCACTGAGAAGTTAAAGCCTGCCAGTCCTCCCTTCTCTTTCCTTTCCTTCACCTCTGCCACAAAGGTTTAGTTTGCAGCCCTTCTAGCACATCATCCTGTGCTCTGTGTGGTTTGGGGTCAGTCCCAGTCCAAAACAGGGACAGCAAGAACTGAAACGAGACTAAACCACTGCAGGCTTGGAGGTTGTTTTTTTTCTTCCCCATTCATTTGTTCACTATGGTCTTTAAGAGCTTGGATGTAAGAAGAGATCCTTTGAATTTGATTGCTTTGATTTTTTTCAAGTTTTCATGCAATTTGGATTACGCATGATATATTCCCCAAGGAAAGTACAAAAACACTTTTTCTGCTCTGTAAGTCTGTATGTTTCGTTTACCTAGAGTATGGATGGTGCTAGTTGACGACAGACTGCGACAATGACATGGCTGCTCTGTAGAAAAGCTGCTCCAGGTCAGAACTTTCTCTGATTCAACGTCTTTCATTTTCCATTATTTTGGCGGTTATATCTATTGTTTTGTTAATCTGAGCTTTAAATCCAATCACATGGTGTCAAAGAAGCCTTCAAATCTCTTTGCAACAGTTCCAACAAGGATTGTCTCATAGACTTTATCGTAGTCTTTTAGAAAATAGTGCTATATTAAATGAAATTAAATGTTGTTTGAAGATAGAATTGACCTGTTTTTGTTATTGTAAGCTGCTCGAACAGCCAGAACAAGACTAGAATATCAGTCAGTGCGCCACCTGTCAGTGGCAGGTAAGCTCATGTCAGTCTTAGCCACTCTAAATGGCGTGAAGGTCATCGCTGACTTGCAACATTTCAGCTTGAAGACAGATAAAGACATCAGGCTGTGGTCAGTAACTTGGATTTGTTTTGTTTTGAACAAATAAAATTGGTTTACATGATAAGATGGAAATCTGATATAGACCTCATGCCAGGTGATTAAAAAAAAGCTAGTGTATATATATATATATATATATTGTTAATAGTGTATAAAATAACATGCTAAGGAATATATTTAGAACATATTTGTTTATGTGTTTATATTAAGAATATATGGCAATCAGATTTTGTTTTAGACAATTTATATAAAGAGCAGCACAAGTCTATTATCTTCAATTGTTTGACCAGGGGTCAGACTTATTAATACGAGTTTATAAACTAGTAGCCCATTGGTGGAACACCTTTACTTGTCCCAGTATGACATTCTATGCACTCAAGGAGCATTAGCTGCAATCTAACCTGCTCTCTCCACCAGCACGTCGCTCAGGCCTTTAGCTCAGCACTCCGCATCAGCCATTTTAAAAAGTGGGCCTCTGAAGACAGACTCAGGCCAGCTGTCTTTGTTTGACAGGATTTAAACATTTCCAATTTTAACAGAAAGAAATGGAGAAGATTTTTTTTCCTATACCAATATTTAGTAGTTTATAAAAATGTCCCGTCTTTATTCTTGTCAAGCCATAAAGTTGGTAAATGCAGTGAATTCCCATGGGGTCCCACGGTCTTTCATTTCTAATTCACTTTACAAATCCAATGTAAACTCCATTATAGCATATCTTTTGATCCTGAGATTTTTCTTTAAGTAAAACATCCTAATAAAACAAACTTTAGATGGTGATTTCATGAACCTGAAGCAGCAAGATGTGGTACTCAGGTCAGGGATCATGTCTGCACCTTGGAGACTGTCTCAGCCCTGACCTGTCTTTGCTTGTGTCACAGATCTTTGAATTCTCATACTGAATTGTCTCATACTGAATTTAGTCATTCTTTCAACTTTCTCTTCTTACTTTGTGGAGGTAGCGATGGCTCTGGGTCGTCTCATCACCAGTCCAGCTTTCAACCAGGGGTCTCCTTTGTGCTAAGGGACAAAGACACACCCGCTAACCAGCATTAACAGTGCTCCTCCTCTGTCTCAAAGGCATCAGAATAAGCAGTGTGAGGAAATGGCGAGTCACAGAGATCCTCGTTTTCGGCACAACCTCTCCCACCGCCCGCGATGGCAGCACAACTCAATAAAAGTGAAGAGGAAAAGACGAATGCAGACAAGAGCTACACGTACTAATGACAGTCCATTAGTAGCTTCATTTTCATTGTCAACGGGATCCTCATCGTCGAAGCCACAGCTGCCATCATCCCCTGTTCAACGCTCCAGGAGAAGGTGGGGGGACCGGTTCCTTCTGCGCTTACTCATAGTCTCGTTTCTGCCCTATCAAGCCTGGGCGACCACTTTCAAGGTGGCTCTGGTTGGACCCTGGACATGTGATCTCTTGTACTCAAAAGCCCTCCCAGACTTGGCGGCCGGCTTAGCTACCGCCCGCATAAATAAAGACCCCCACCTTAACAAGGGCTATTGGTATGACTACGCGCTGATCAATGAAGACTGCAAGTCCTCCCGAGCCCTTGCCCGTTTTGCCGAGTTGAATGGTTACGGCGCTGCTTTCATCGGCCCCGCAAACCCTGGCTTTTGCACCGCAGCTGCTTTGTACGCAAAAGAGTGGGATGTTGGGATTCTGTCCTGGGGCTGTCTGAAACCGAACATGAATGAAGAAGGGATGTATCCCACCTACCTGCAGCCGTTGCCACTGTCCTCTCGTGTGCTCTTTTCTGTCTTGCGATACTTTCACTGGGCCCACGTGGCCATCATCTCAGAGGACACGGATGTGTGGGAGGCCACGGGACAGGAGCTGGCCTCATCACTGAGGGCTCTTGGCCTGCCTGTCAACCCTGTAGTCACTATGGAATACAGCAAGGACGGGCCTCGCAGAGCCCTGACAAAAGTGCGGGAAACGGACAGAGTTCGAGGTAAGGTGCAAACGCAGAGACGATCAAAAAGAGTTCATTGAAATGAGCATTAAAGCGTCCTTCTCTCTCTCTCCACAGTGATCATCATGTGCATGCCTTCTGTCCTGATCGGTGGCCAGTCTCAGTACAATCTCTTGACGACCGCATTGACCATGCGTATGATTGACCGCGGCTACGTGTTCGTCCCCTACGACACCCTGCTCTACCCGCTACCCTACAAGGATGTGCACCATTACTCACTAGGCAATGACACTGAGCTGCGTAGAGCCTATGATGCCGTGCTCACCGTTACCATGGACTCTGGAGAACGCAATTTCTACGAGGCCTTCAGACATGCTCAGGATGGCTATGAAGTTCACGGCAATATCCAACCAGAGCAGGTGAGAACACCGCGAAATGATGAAGGGGATGATATAAAAAGATGGCAATTCTGATGAGAACAGGCGGGAACTCATCACCTCACCTTCTCTCTTGTCAGGTTTCTCCGTTCTTTGCCACCATCTACAACATGATTTACTTCACAGCTATGGCCGTTGAGCAGGCGCGCGCCAGCGGAGGTCGCTGGGTCACCGGTCGGATTCTGGGTGACAGCAGGGGTGGCTTTGAATTCGAAGGCTTCAATCAGCCCTTACGGGCCGGTTGGAAAGGCGAAGGCATGCAGGCGCGATACGTGGTGCTGGACTACAGTGGCATGGGCTCCTGTCTCTACTCCACTCACGTTCTGGAGGCTCCTCACACGGATGGCGTTACTGGCGGTTTGAAATATCTCGGCCGCTCGGTCCACTTCGCAGGCAGCACGCCCTACTCGGACTCAGGCTGCTGGTTTAGCCCACACTTTGCCTGCAGTGGAGGTGAGGCCAATGAAAGTGATGCAAGCTGATGTTTGCGTGTTACCAGATTCATTCTAGTCATATCAAATCTTCTTCTTCTTCTTCTTCTTCTTCTTCTTCCCAAAGGCATGGATACATTCACTTTCCTCTTTCTCTGCCTGCTGTTCATTGTGGTGGTTGGACTAGGATTTATTTTCTTTACCGGTTTCAAGTATGCAAAGATGATCATTTCAAATAGTGACCTATATTCTGGTTGGGGTTGTGTGTGATTTTCAGAATATTATTGAATTATTGATTTTTGTCTATTCAGTAAAAAAGGCCGGTTTAGTTTCAACTTTGGAGGCGGCAAGAGCGGAGCAGCAAAAACAGTCCTCACTCTGGATGACCTGATCTTCATCAACACGCAAGTCAGCAAGCGGGTTAGTTCGCGGCTGAATATCTGACATTTAGCATTGATTTGTCTCACCCTGCTGAGCAGGTGTCTGATACACAGAAGTTGTTTACCTGTAAAGATGTCCGAACTCTGTGTGTGAGCAGAAGCTTAATGACGAGAGCATCTTGAGGAGCCAGTTGGACATGAAGACGCCGCACCACTCGGTGTCCGGTCGCAGCTACCTGGCTTCGACGCCTGACAGCTCCAACATTGCTGTGTTTGAGGTGAGGCGAGTCGGTCACTAAGCTCCACTTCTAAGCTTTCTGGATGCCCTTGGGCTCATGATAACCGGGGGGGGGGGGCTTTGTTTATGTCCCAGGGTGACTGGGTTTGGTTCAAGAAATGCCCCAGTCAAGTCGTGTCAAGTGTGAACAGCAGTACCGAGTATGTCTTTGTCAAGGTAAACAAATGTCTAAGCATGTTGACAACAATCTGGACTTGATCTGTGATATTACATAATTCTAATGATTTAACGCCATCAGAATTTGAATCTGAAAAGAACATATTTAACAAAAATACAAATCAAGCTGAGAGATATTCCTCTTGCAATGTGAAGATATCAGTGACAAACAGCTGATCGTTCACATTCTTAATGTGTCCCATTGTCCTATCAGCTGAGAGACATGAGACACGAGAACATCAATCTGTTCCTGGGACTTTTCTGTGACTTTGGGATCTTTGGTATCGCGACCGAACACTGCAGCAGGGGAAGCCTGGAGGATCTGCTCAATAACGAGGAAGTGCGTCTCGACTGGATGTTCAAGTCTTCGCTGTTAATGGATCTTATTCGAGTAAGAGAGAAAGAGAGAGAGAGCCACCTACTTGAGTTTTATTTCATACCTACCTGCTATGATTAACCATTGTTGACACATTTTTCACCAACTGCTTCCAGGGAATGAAGTACCTGCACAACCGTGACATCATCCATGGGCGCCTCAAATCCCGCAACTGTGTGGTCGACGGCCGCTTTGTATTGAAGGTGACAGATTATGGGTTCAATCAAATCTTGATCTCCCAAGGCATTGAAACGGATGAGGAAAAACCAGAGAGTGAGTTCATGCAATAAAACAATTCAGAGACTTCACTCCTGCTTTAAGTGGTTCTTTCTTTATTTATTGTTTCTTCTTCTTTCGTTTTTTTTATAAAGACCTACTTTGGACGGCGCCCGAGCTGCTGCGAAGTCTCAGCGTGAGGAGGAAGGGCACTTTCTCAGGAGATGTCTACAGCTTTTCCATCATTGGTCAGGAGGTCATCTGCCGCTCTGCACCCTTTTGCATGCTGGACATGCCTCCCAAGGGTGAGTAATATGGCATGAATGACCCCCAAAGGTTGGTAACACGACACTAAACAATGAAGAAATCATTGTGCTTCACTTCTCTGCGCTTTGGCAGAAATCCTCAGCAAGCTCAAAGAGCCCCCTCCGTTGTGCAGACCCGTTGTGTCGGTAGACGAGGCGCCGCTGGAAGTCATACAGGTTATAAAACAGTCCTGGAGCGAGGAGCCAGTCAGGAGGCCGACCTTCGAGGAGATCTTCAAACAGGTGAAACCTGAAGACATTACTAGACCAGCTCTGCGTCCGCCCGCATGTTAAAACAGCAAGTTGGAGATGCTTTTGCTGTTCCTCCATTTTCATGTAACAGTTCAAAAGCATCACCAAGGGAAAGAAGACCAACATCATTGATTCGATGCTGCGCATGTTGGAGCAATACTCATCCAACTTGGAGGATCTGATTAGAGAGAGAACAGAGGAGCTGGAGGTGGAGAGGCAGAAAACCGACAAACTAGTGGCTGCGATGTTGCCCAAGTGAGTGTCCGACAACATGTCTGTTAGCACAAAGAGTTGTATTTTACTGAGTTTCTATATATTTCTGCTGGAAGTTCAGATAAAACTTGTGCCCTGATGTGTTCATCCGAATGCTTACATTTGGAAACTCAATTGATGCATGTAAATGGCAAATATTAAATAACATATTTATGTGCCCCTTTGAGTGTTTTGAATGTTGTCATCAGGGACTGTTGACCCGTGGACCCGTTCATATTATCAAATCTGGCCCTCCTTACAAAAAGGTTTTGGGCACCCCTGACCTTTCGCTCGTCATCTTCCTCCTTTCAGGTCCGTGGCGCAGGCGCTGAAGACCGGCAAACCCGTCACACCGGAGCATTTCAAGGAGGTCACGCTGTACTTCAGCGACATTGTGGGCTTCACCACCATCTCAGCTCTGAGCGACCCCATCGAGGTGGTGGACTTACTGAATGACCTCTACACACTCTTTGATGCCATTATAGGACAGCATGATGTTTACAAGGTGAGCGTTATCTTCAGTTTTAATTCTGAGTATTTTAAATGCGTCTTCTGTGGGCATGTATATCATTTTCGTTTTTGGCATTTTTTGTGTTCCCTTGTGAAGGTTAGAAGGAATCCCATGTTAAATTGTGAATTATTTCGTGTGCATCGAGACGCGTCTTCTGACTCTTCTGTCATCGTTAGGTGGAAACTATCGGAGATGCTTACATGGTATCCTCGGGCGTCCCCGTCAGGAATGGCAACCGCCATGCGGCTGAGATGGCCAACATGTCTCTTGACATCCTCCACTGCATTGGGACCTTCAAGATGAGACACTTGCCTGAACTCAAAGTCAGGATCCGCATCGGCCTGCACTCTGGTGAGAAATGCATTCAACCTGCGTGATAGATGACACGCTGCTCATGATGGAAAGTAACGATGCTGCATTTGAAAACCCGTTTGCTCTACTGGCATGAAGGAAATCCTAAAATGAATGAAACTTATCGCAGAGGGAAAAGAATATGGCGACACAAGCTGCTAAGGCAAGGAGGTATTTTTACCTCCTTTATCCTCTGCAACTTATTCCTGGAACAGTGAAACACTATCCACTTACAGTGCTGTCATCCTATTAACACACGGCAAACTTTGGAATTCTAAATCTTTTCCATGAATTTCATTCTAAAAACCCTGGTGGTATCGACAGAAGAATTGTGTACTTATATTTGACGTGCCTAAGGATGGGGAGAAAAAGTTGTAACTAAATATTTATCAGACATTTCTTTACAATGAATTTTTAAAAAAAAGGAATTTTACACAGGAAAGGATTTCTGAACGAGTATGTTGCTTTTTAAGGACAGACGTCCCATTTAAAGTCCAACCTGCCTGTGTGTTGGTTCTCTGCAGGCCCGGTGGTAGCAGGAGTGGTGGGCCTCACCATGCCTCGGTACTGTCTGTTCGGAGACACTGTCAACACAGCATCTCGAATGGAGAGCACGGGCTTGTGTAAGTCATCACTCTAGAGATCAGACAATCCTGTCTCTTTTTTCGGTGGAGCATTTCTTGACAGAGACCTACAGGTGTGATTTGGATGCAATGCGTGTCTCCTGGGGCTAAACGAGCTTTGAGTGTGCAGTCCTTACTAATCCTTTAAGACTATCAGCAGAATTAGAGGTCAAGTTGAAGTTTCAGTGTAAATGTTTGCCTCAGATGCCTTCACTTCTGTTCAAAAGTACAGCGTACTGCGTACTTTGAGAGCAAAACGCTGCACAGAGGTTCAACTAACCAGACAAAGGTACCTCAGAGCAACAATTTGTTGGTATAAAAAAAAAAATCGCAATCTGAATTTCAAAATCAGGTCCCCGTCTGGGTATCATGTTCAAAATGTTACTGGTAACAAGCTGGATTTAACAGATTTGTTTCAGCTACTCGAGCAAAACAATCAATGAACTGATTGCAGCGGTGCCAAAAGAAAACTGGGTTCCAGTCTAATGTGCTGAATTATCTAAAACAACAATTGTGCATCTATATCACTGTACTGATTGTTTTCTTTACTTTTATTTGGATATTTTGTGAGGTTTATGCTGCCATCTAGTGGCGTGAAGTCAAAACCACAGCTTGATTTGCTACCTTTCTCAGATTCAGCTTTTTTTTAAATATATATAGAGTATATATATTTAAAAAGTACCCAGATCATAACAGACTTTTAGTGTGCATTTGTTTTAATAAAGAGTGCAGAAGTCAATGATGCATCTTTTTTTTTAACAGCTTACAGAATCCATGTCAGCCAAAACACAGTTGATGTCTTGAACAGCTTGAAGCTGGGATACAGGATTCAACTCAGAGGTCTGACAGAGTTAAAGGTGAAAAGGAAAACTAATCATATTGCAGAATGAAGGACCTACTGTACTGTGTGATATTAGCTGCTGAATGCTAATGATCATTTATTCCTAGGGTAAAGGGATTGAAAACACATATTGGTTGGTAGGGAAGGAGGATTTCCACAAGCCACTGCCTATCCCTCCTGACCTTCAAGGGTAAGAAATTGCTATATATGTGCATAAATGTTTAATTTTATCTAATATCAGCCTTTAAGCTGTAAAATGTTGTGTCACTGTGTTTTGTTATTTCAGGGGAAGCAACCACGGCATTTCTTTGGAAGAGATACCGAATGACAGAAGACAAAAATTCCTGGATAGACAGAAGAAGATGGGCTAGCGTACCGTTGTTGTATTTATTTATTTTTACGGAATGAATATATATTTGTCTTCAAAATAATAATACACAGAAAAATGAATAATGACAATCTGAATATTGCAACCTCCAAACCCAATTTATTGTAGTGCTGTGATCAGAATGGAAGGCAAATCACAACTTCCTCATCTTTCACATGTTTAGCACATCAGTGCCATGAAAACTGCCAGCTCCAAGATGCATAAATACATGTGTTGGTTTTAGAAGAGTACAATCACTCGACAAGAATGGATTGTCTACAAAAATGATAAAGCAGTATGTGCTTTTCTGGTGTACTCAATGCACTGTATGTATTTTTACTGATCTTTGTGCTATCTAGAAATACTGTAGATAAAATGAGCACTTCCTCAGACTGCTCAACTCTTCATCTCAGGGTTAAGAGTCTGTGCTGCAACGCAACAACAGTAGACTTTTTACAATTAAATACGAATGCATTTAAACATTTGCACTTTGGCTGAGGAGCACCATATGTGTCTGGGTTCACACATTTGACGGCTGAAGCAATATAATTCAAATTGGTCAATATGTAAAAAAAATATCTGGCTTGGATTTTAAATAAAGAACAGCAGCATTTCTGAGTCTGTTTCGTTCTGGTGGTTCTCTTTGATTGCATGGATCCAAAGAAAATAGTGCCTTAACATTTATCTTGGATGACTTTTTTTAAGATGGAAATGTTATACAAAAGCAGACTGAAAACTAGAAAAGCACTCAGAGAGCGCAGACCTCCACCAAGCAGCTCATTCCCCTCCTAATTGGATTTACACTATAGGGATGTCCCGATCAGGGTTTTATTTTTTGGCCTCCAAGTCATTTGATTTGGAAACCAACTCACTCACAGATTTGAACTTGCAAGTCATGGACCACACACACACACCACATGTATAACCACTACCAGGGGCGTGGCTTGCGGACAGGTAAGCCAGACAGGTCGCGGCCAATAGCGAGGTAGGTCCATAGAAATATATCTACGCTGTGAAGCACTGAATTGGAATTGTAGAAAAATACACTGAATGACAAGGCTTTACAGAACAGCGTGCTAGTGTAGACTTACATGATAATAGTTACATGATTTTGATAATAATAATAATAATAATAATAGGTCGTGATCTAAAGTGGGCCGATCTGAGGCATGAAACTGAGTCCCTGGCACCAGCTAACAATCTCAGGAAAACAGAAGAAACTGATCTGAATGATTTCCGGAAGTGCTCCCTGGCGCGGCTCTTATTTTGAAACCCGCCACCGGATGTTCTTTGTGTCCGGTCTCCCCCGGCTCGAGTAACGGCAGCGTCTCATCCGACGCTTCTCCGGAGTCCAGCGGCTCGTTCGGCTTCGGAACGAGCTCTCGGCTCTGCTGGTTCGGGCCGCGCGGACGTGAACGGAGCCGGTTCTGATGGACTCTCCGGTTACAGGATGATCGCGTCACTTTCACCGGATGCGGTTCTGAATGAGGTGACTTTTACTGAGAGCTACTAATGATCATCATCTGCTAGCTAAACGGTAACATCCAGATTATTAAGGGATTAGATTTAGCCAAATTACTGTATAATAAATGATTAAGGTTCTAAAAAAAAGCGTAAATTCTAGCTAGCTGTTAAAAAAAAAAAAAAAAGAAAAGAAAAGAAAGTGCAAATGATGCCGTGAGAGAAAAACATGCATAAACCGGCTCGCCTATTTAGGCTCACGGTGATAACCGGAAAGTGAAATGTGTTGAAACCGGACGTGCGTTCTTTGTCGCGTAGCCGGGGCGACGGGCTGTCACGTGACCAAACGGGACCGGTAAAGGTGTGGCGTTAACGGAGGGGGGGGGGGGGGGGGGGGTTACTGAGGCAGCATCTGTGCACTGAAAAAGAAAGACACAATTATCACGCACGAAGAAAGAAAAGTGCAACAAGCCATGAGATAACAGACCGCCCCCCCCCCCCACACACAACAAACAAAGGAGCTTCGTTCAGCCTGTCTCCGCCTTCCTGGGCCCCCACCCAAAACGTGTGTGTGTGTGTGTGTGTGTGTGTGTGCGCGCGCGTGCGTGTGGCTTTCTGATTGATGGGTCGCAGCAGCAGTTGGCAGCTTATGTTTCCTGGGTGAACTCTCAGCTGAAGAGGAAACCGGGCCTGGAACCCATCACCGACCTCCGGCGTGACCTCCAGGACGGCGTGGTGCTCACACGACTCGTGGAGATTGTTGGTAAATGAAGCGTCCTGATCTGATCTGATTTTATTTGATATATATGTTGTGATTTCACCAGATTAACCGAATATCTCCAATTGGGAAACATGAATACATTTCTAACGAAATTGACGATTATTTGTTTTGTTTTAATGAGACTATTGTAAGCACCGGCGTGAAATACAACAACAATTGAATTTACTGTATTTTTAAGATATACTTAAGATTTTTTTTTTACCTGTAGTTACATCAGGTTGCAGAATTTCCATCAGTCAAAGATCATTTATTGATCAGAAGGAAGTTTGTCATCTTCAAGATGTGGTGCCAAGTGTAAATTGTTATGCTATTATAAATATTATTTGGAATTAACCAAGTGCTGCTTTAAAACTTTTCAAACATGGTTATATTTATATATTCAGTTAAAATGTAATATTATTTATTTAGTGCCAGATCATAACAGAAAATTATCTCAAGGCACTTTACAGGTGTAACAGGGAAAGACAGAACCCAACCCACAAGAGCAAGCAGTTTGGCAACGGAGGCAAGGAAAAACGTCCTTTTATTAGGCAGAAACCTTGGACAGAACCTAAGAGGAGAGAGAGAGAGAGAGAGAGAGAGAGAGAGAGAGAGAGAATGAGGGAGAGACAGGGACAAGGACAGGTAGGAGGATATATGAGGACGTGATAACCACTGGTGACTGTCAAAATAATGAATTTGTAATTATTGTTTTTGCTCTTCCTCCGTTTCAAATCTCATTTCAATGGACAGCTGGAGAGGCGCTGGAGGGGGTGCGCGTTGTGCCGCACAACAAAGAAGAAAGCAGGAAGAATGTTGAGCAGGTCTTGCAGTTCATTTCCTCCCGACACATACGCATGCCACACATATCCGCAAGAGGTAATCCTTAGCGTGTGCGTTTTCTTGCTGTCACTTTGAGAACGTGTGTTTTTGTTTTGTTTTTTGGGGGGTTGAATATTACGTGTATAAAATCTGCAGTCCTCAATGCCACGGTTTATTCTGTAAAGCTGCCATCTTGAATTCCTTTTTTATTACAGTGTGTTGCAAATACTCATCACTGATGAAAATATGTTCTGCAGACATTGTCGACGGGAATCTGAAGGCCGTAATGAGGACAATCCTGGCGCTGGCTGCTCATTTCAAACCCTCAGCCAATCACAGGGCTGCCTCTGGAAGTGGGCGTGGTCGGACCAGAGGCTCTGCCAGCCTCTCCACTGTTGCTCTGGCACAAGGTGCCGCTGCCACGCTGGCATCAGCACGTACACTGATCCACAGGTACACTGGCCACGACCCACGTAAAAAGTGTCTCTATGTGTGTCTTTGCTGCCCTCTGGTGGACAAACAAATGAAAGAAGGCATTAACCTCTGCTGTGTCTATCACTTTCAGTGGCCGGGGGTTGGACAGGGAAAAGCCTGTGTGTGTCCGTGCACTGGTCGATAAGTATGAAAGACAAAGTCCAGAGGAGCGGAGAAATCCTCGCTCCTGCAGGTAACCTCGATTTGCACAGGCCAAAGGTTCCCTTAGTAAAATAAAAACTCGTACAGGACTGTGAAATGTTGTAAAAACTGAAAATACGTCGACTTTGTTGGGCTAAAATTCAAAAGGAAGGTTTGTTGCTTTGCAGAGAGTTGAATTATTTTACCTTATCTCTCATGTTTAATTCCATACAATGAAAGCAAAGCACCCTATAGTTCATTTGTGTATATTTGTGTGTGTGTGTGTGTGTCGCAATGACAGAGCAGGGATTGTTTCTTATAAAACTGCACCCTGTTCTGTGTGTGCGTGTGTTTGGTATTTTACCGATATTAGGCAGAAGGAAAAGCATGAATAGCCGGTCTTTATCCCCACACATCACATGTCCACCCCGAGGTCGTGCTCTGTGGTGTTTCACCGTCGTCACTTCTGCGTTTTCATGGTCCGTATGGATTTTAAAACCAAGATATAAGGCTGTTTCTCAACCGAACCGAGCTGCTGCCATTGAATGTATAGAATGTTTCATCATGGGGTATCGTTCGGTCTGAACTAACACAGCTAAAGTGACCTGATGCTGCTTGGCTCGCCTCGGCAGCTAGCTGGAGGGCCGGGGGGGAGTGGGGGGGGGCGTGGGAGACTGAGGAGAATCACAGTCATGAGTTCACCAAGATGCTGAAGCCGCAGACACGCATGCGGTGTGTGTGACTTCTTTTTTAGCATCGCTTAAACACTGAGGGGCACTATGGGGGGGACACTGATGAAATGGTAAGACCCGATGCAGAGGCGATGCGTGCATTGATTTATAAAGGCTTGCAGGGATTCGCTGCTTCTACTCCCATGGGTTCCCGTGTTTGGGTACCTATTAACACGAACACATCCCCGCTGCTTCCCCGGAACTCAGCAATTAATTCCTGCTTTGTCCTCCTCGAGCCTCAGCTCTCTCAGTCCACCGTCACCTCCGAGGGCTCCTCCCATCCACCGCTCGGGCGTTCGGCAGGAGGACGGCCGACAGCCGGAGACCAGCGGTGGGTTCTCCACACAAGTTCTTGATTCGTAAAAAACCTCATGGGTTTAGTGTTGGGTCACCGGTAACACACTGTTGCGTGTGCACGTCTGTCAATGCAGTGGAATCGCCTCACGTCGCAGTGGAGCAGCAATTGGAGGACTCACTCGGCGAAACTTTAGAGAAGGAGGTGCAGGATGCTCGGAAAATGGTGTCGGCCTTACAGGTAGACGCACCTTCTGGTTTCGGGTTTGATCGGTCAGTCTGCCAAGCAGCTGGTAGGAAATACAAGCCGGCGTTATGTGTTGTGTCCTAAAGGCCCTGCTGCTGCACGGGTCCCTGCCCGAGGACGAGGAGGAAGCGCCTCTGAGTTTAGACCAAGGCGATTCTGAATACCAACTGGTAACAAATGTTCTCCTCTTATTTCTTAGCCTTCATTGCCTTTTTGGTTTGTCTGTCTGCCCCCTCAGACTCGTCTTTGCTCTGTTGCACCACCTCTTTGTCTTCAGTGCAGATCACATTACTTTTAGTGTGTGTGTGTGTGTGTGTGTGTTAGTACACGAGTATCTGTTTTCTGTCCCACTTGGCTCATTGTGGCTCTCTCTCTCTCTCTCTCTCTCTCTCTCTCCAGGTAGTCGTTCGGAGTCGTTTGGATCAGAGTATGGAGGAGGCTCAGGAGCTGAAGGTAAATAATGACTTTCCTTTTGAAAACTGTCATTGTGTCCTTTCATCAGGACACAAGCTATATTACAAAGGGAATAAAGATTTTGAATGCACACTGTTATCGACATCTGACCCGGAGTGTGTCGTTGGCTTTAGCGGGAGCTGTCGAGCTGTAAGCAGGAGGTGAGATACCTGCAGGCAGTCAAGGTACGACGAAAGCCAGCGCCGCCGTTACTGATCTTAGGTCTGTGTTGGATGTAATGCTAGCTGCGCTACGGAGGAGTTAACTGCCAATGACGTTTGTTTTTGTTCTTCTGTGAATGTGAAAGGACGCCCAGCAGCAGAGGCTGTGCACCCAGGATGCATCGATACTGCAGATGAAGCAAGAGCTTCTCCGAGCCAGCATGACGAAGGACGAACTCACCAACCAGAACGTACGAAATAGACTCATATATACGCATATATATATATATATATATGTATATGAAACAGTTTGGAGTGAGTACTAAATGTGTTGTAGGCAGAGCTGCAGTGGAAACTGGGGGAGCGTAACCGGCTGTGGACGGAATGCAAGGTGAGGCGCTCGGCTCGCTCGGCTCGCTCGGCTCGCTCTCCTCGGGGGGGTTTCTCTATTTTGCCATTTACCCATTTTTTTATTATTATTATTTTACGCGGCATCTGTTCATTGAGCTCGGATGCGCCAAATGTTGATGATGCCTTTCTTTTTCTGTGTTTTGGATCGTGTCCAGAGGGAGGTCGACCAGAAGGAGAGATCACTGCAGCAACTCAAACACAAGCTTGAAGAAAGCCACAGGAAGCAGGCATGTTAGCCGTTTTAGCTCAAATGATTATCTTTTAACCCTTTATTTTACGTTTCATGCCGCGACGTCAATACTTCCGTTTTTTCTGTTGCTGTGTGTCATTGTCAGACTTCCACGGGCGCAGAAAACAACGGCTACAGTCATCCTGGAGGATCAGCGCCCTACACGTCGGGCGTAAGCATTGTTTGCAGTGATGAAGCCGCTCAGTCGGTGATAAAAGAACTTTATATTTGGGTTTTGCCTCTGTGCAGCATTCTGTTTATCCATCCATTCGTCCAATCCTGTTCTGTGAACAGGATCTTTCAGGGAAGGGAATTTCTCTGTCTTTGGTGCAAACACCTGCTTAGACTCAAAGACGATTAGAATTTGGTTGCATTTAACTCCATAATCACAGCAACAGACATATTTATATAGTCTACTGGACTTTCAGTTTGTCCAGAGGGGGGTCGCCACAGCAAATCAACCTTCTCCACTTCACCCTGTCCTTTGCACCGTCCTCCCCAACACCAGCCTCTCTCATGTCCTCCCTCGCTGCGTCCATGTATCTTCTCCTGGGTCGACCTCTAGCCCTGTTCCGTCCTCGGCACCCTTCTACCGATATAGTGATTGCATTTATATCAACACAGTCATAAGCGGGTAATTCCGGTTGCATCTGTGCTCTGTCAGCAGGCGGAGGAGGTTCAGCTGCTCAGAGACGCACTCAGGAGTCTGAGGAACAACGTCAGAGAGCACGATCCACAGCAGCACACGCTGGACACCCTGGAGCAGGGCATCGTGTCTCTCATCGACAGAATGCAAGCTCTGCATGCACACAGGGTGCGTGCATCAGCCAAGGCTTGAAATCAGTCTGACAGCCGCATCATCGAAGAGTCGTCACTAATGAAAGAATATTGATTTAATGATATGATACGGCTGCTGACGATCTCTGTCCATATTCCGTTCCACTACGCAGGGAAGGGGGAAATCTCCAAAACGGAAAGATCTGCACGCAGATTCTGACATATTGCCTCACACAAGTAAGTTATTCCACCCCCCGACCCCACCCCCGCCAGTATGCGCAGAATATTTATGCTTTGCCTCTCCTCGTTATAGAGGTCTGTCAATCCCCCAGCGCTTCTTCTACCTCCACTAAAATCCTTTATTATACCGGAAAATCAGCAATGCCCTCCATGATGAGTATACCGAAGAGGTGAGTGAGTGTGTGTGTGTGTGTGTGTACGTATTGAGGTGTTTTCTTCTTCCTAGAATGTTTAGATCATTATTATTATTATTATTATTATATATATCTTTTTTTACTTCATTCTGTTTCACAGAGCTTCATGAACCTTTCCCATCTTCTGTAGATTCACATAACAATAAAGGTAGCACCCGTCTGTAGCCCTGAGGTTAAACGGAGTCTCTGTGTTAACGTTGCACAGGCTGGGCGAGGTGACGCTCAAGGACATCAAGGCGGCTGTTGACAGAGAGGGAAACTACAGATATCATTTCAAGGCCCTGGATCCGGAGTTTGGCACCGTGAAAGAGGAGGTGAGAGACGGCGGTGGGTATAAAAACAAACACAAGTGGGTAGTAGCCTTAGTGAACCTGGGACGCATGTGTGCAGGTGTTCCTGGATGGAGCAATCATTCCTGGATGGGAAGGAAAAATAGTTGCCTGGGTAGAGGAGGATCTCGGCGAGGAAAGGTAACCACACGATTCCACCTGTCGTTATAGTCGAATCTCTCTTCCCGTTCTCACAGTAACGAGAACTGCCTCACCTTCCTTCTCTCAGGCCGGCGTAGGTTAGAGCCGAAGAGCCGAGGAGCCGAGAACCTTGTTTTCTGCTGCTGCAGCCTCCGATCGCAGAGGCTGGTCGAGATGACCGTTCAGACCGAGACGCTCAAATGAGACTTTCAGAGTATTTTGGTGTAAAATTAGCCAGTGCGGATGTGGGTGGTCCTTAAACCATAGTGCCTTAAAGAGGAACGCTTTGTTATCACCGGACTACTGAATCAAAGTTGAACTCAATTTAAGATGGAAACATTTAAAAAAAATGACTATCAAGTATTATTTGTAGTCTAAAACATGAATATTACAATGTTGGGCAAAACGAGATTTGTGCTTGAATTCTTAGTACTTGAATCCTGTAACCACCTGTGGGGGCGTTGTCTTGGCCCCACAGCGATAATCCTGCAGCACCTCGCTTCACCCCGGCTGAAATGCTGTCTTGGTGACCTTGACCAACGTGCCCATTGCCTCTTGGCTCTTGATGGAGCAATCCCGCCTTATTTAATGCTGTAAATCAGCCTGTTTCTGCAAAACCAGTGAGTCACTGGAACACACAAGCAAGCTGTAAGCAGAAATATCACCTTCAAATAACTGCATCCAAAACCGCGGCAATGTTCAGCGTCATTCTTCTTTGTGCATAAATGTAGTGTTTGAAACGGTACCAGGTTACATCTTAGAGACACGAAGTGTCCTTTGTTATTTAGCCCAGATATCTTTTTTGTCTCAACTGTGAATGTGAAATAACTATACAGTGTTATATATAGGACGAAGGAGCAAAATGTCACACATCCTGATTTTATTGTGGTTATCCCTTCCTTTGTAAAAGAAGATGCCCAACCGAAAAGTCCTTTTCAAAATGAAGCATTTCAGGAATATAACTTTCACTGAATCGGACCCATATCTGGGTCTGAATGTCCGTCTGTGCGCGAACTGATCTGCTGTCAGTGAGTAGAAACGATGCTGGAACTTGAATGTAGATATGCAGTTTGATATTATGTGAAATTGTTCTGTACATCTGTGTAAGATATTTCCCCCCCCATATCTGTTAATATTCTGTTTATTTCGCTCTTACTTTTAAGAGGGACTTACTTGTGCATGTGTTACGTTTGGATGCCAGCAGAACAGCGTTTAACCCGATGCAGTTTAAACGCTGGGCTCGCCGAGATCCGTGTGGCAAACAGAGTGAACCTGATGCGTTTTGGTTCATTCTGCTTCACGCTTCTGATGTGAGATGAATTTGTTCGCCTTCAGTAATGAGCCAAAAGCAATATGCTTCAATTTACTTTGACCCATCTGAATGCCATATTTGCCTGATCTGCAATTGGCTTATGAGCTGATTATTTAGAATGTTTGTGTTTTTTCTAGTTGATATTTTACAGAATATGGAAAGTCCAGTTCAGAAAATAAAATTGTTGTTTTTGCACTGTCACTTCTACGCTTCCGTAGTTTTTTTATTCCTAGACTATATAAAAGGTTCGGTTTTATAAAAAAATAAAAATAAAAAAAAAGCGGTGATGTTTCATTCGGTTTCTCAAATTGTTTTACGGCGACTCTTTACGACACTTCTTACGCGCAGACGGCAGAGTCACTAGACAGACGTAAAGCGTTGTGTTTTTTGGGCCAGAGGAGGAGGAGGTCATTGGGAAGTGAGGGGAGAGACAGCTTCACGGCGCGCCTCCGCGTAAAGAGACGACCTTCGGCGCCGGTGCGCCCCCCGATGCCGGTGTGAGACATTGTTCCAGAGCTCTGTGTTCTATCCCACCGCTGCGAAATGCTCCGTCTGATCCTGCGGCTCAGGCCGACCGCTGCGCGTTCATGTCCCCGTGCCCTCCGGGGCAGGCCTGCTCCCCCCGTCTCCCGTTCGGCGCAAGGAGCGGCCTGTCTTCGGCGACTTCACTGCGGTTCCTGGGCCGTCTCTCTGGGCTCCGGCGGCGGCGTCAGAGGAGCTCTGCTGCGGCCTCCCCAGCCGAACGGGAGCCGGCAGAGTCCGCGTTTCTACAGCCTGCCGCCGCACCAGAAGGTAAACGTCACTCACCTCCGGAAGCCGGGCTGTGGGTTCCAAACGAGGTAGCGGGGCCGCCCTTTGGAGTTAAAAACTGTAACGTTAAACTGGGTGGGACTCACCGGACTGGACATCAAGGTGTTCCAGACATCCATCTCCCTAGCAACCATGTCCAGTCCTAGAGGGGGGGGGGATCGTCATCATTCTAGATACGATCTGTAAATCAGGGTCTCCTCTCTGGTCTCCTCCTCTTTGGGATTGATGGGAAAACCCCAAAAGGGAGGTGGACCGGGCAGGAAGCGTCCCAACCAGACGCCCAAAAGGATTCCAGGCATAGCATCACAAGCCAGCTCAAACGAGGCGCTTCATCACAACCGCTCGATCCTCGTTTTCCTGAAGTTTGTTCGCCTGTCCGTCAGGTGGAGCTTCCCGCGCTGTCGCCCACCATGCAGACGGGAACGATCGCTCGCTGGGAGAAGAAGGAGGGAGAGAAGATCAACGAGGGCGATCTAATAGCTGAGGTCGGGAGCTGCCCGCTGTCGTTGTCTTTTTAAAGTAGGACATCCTCAGCGATCCCAGTGGTTTCCCCTCTTTTGTAGGTGGAGACCGACAAAGCCACTGTGGGCTTCGAGATGTTGGAGGAGTGCTATCTGGCAAAGATCCTGATTCCCGAAGGGACCAGAGACATCAACATCGGATCGGTGATCTGCATCACGGTGGACAGGTGAGCACCAAAATGTTCATCCTGAAATCCAAGTGGTCGGATTGTGGGAGCGAATTCTATTTAGCCTGATATAATCTCCTACGTTTGAAGACGAGGCGTCTCGCCTGTCCTCTCTGCTCATGTGTTTAAAATATGCGTGCGTCATTTGTCCCGCAGCCCCGACCTCATCCCAGCCTTTAAGGATGTGACGCTGGACTCGCTTCAAGCAGCTGGTGCTGCTTCCTCACCTGTAGCCTCTCCTCCTCCTGCAGCGCCAGGCAGCTCTTACCCCTCACACATGAAGGTAGGGGTGTTCTCACATGAACAAAGCACATTGTCCTTTCATCTGGGTCGTAGCTCAGGATCATTCAGTGGAGAGGAGCACCGAGACCGTTCGTTAGTAGTCAAGGAGGCAGAGAGCCGATATTCGTTTGCAGTAAAAGTGAAAAATATATGCGTTAAAATGTAGAATAATACGAACTCCAACGCGTCTTTAGGTTTTAGAATTTGGGCAGAAAACAAACTGGCATGTGTCTAACTTTAAAACCATCTCATGCATCCACAGCAAATTGTTCAAACACACGAGAGGACTCGTGCGTCTTCCTGATGGCGCACGATGTTCGTCCTTGAAGCGAGAGCGCTTTGAGAACGCGTCTTGTTACGAGACTTGGAATAAATGCACTTCACCTGCGCCATGATCCGGATCGTTTAAACACCTTCGGGTCTTCCTGAAGACTTTTCTTGGACCAAGTGGTCAAACTGGAGGCCGTAGCGATTACAACCCGGCGTCTTGACTTCTGCCCGCTTCATATTTGTGCGTTACCAGATCACCCTTCCTGCCCTGTCTCCCACCATGACGGTGGGAACCGTGCAGCGCTGGGAAAAGAAGGTGGGAGAGAAGCTGAGCGAAGGAGATCTGTTGGCCGAGATTGAGACGGACAAGGCGACTATCGGTAACCCCCGAGCTCTGACTCCAACGCCTCAGTCCCGTCCCCCTCACGGAACGATACTCTCAATGAATTTCTGATCGTTCTTATTTCTGTGTTCCTTTGCAGGCTTCGAGGTGCAGGAGGAGGGATATTTGGCTAAAATCATGGTGGAAGAGGGAACTCGGGACGTTCCCTTGGGAACCCCACTCTGCATCATTGTAGAGAAAGAGAGTGACATCGCTGCGTTCAAGGATTACGTGGAAACCGCAGTGCCGGACGTTTCCACGCTGCCTCCTCCGCCTCCGCCAGCGCCAACTCCAGCTTCGATGCCAGCACCCGTGAGATGAGATTTTACTTTGAATACAGAATACTCACCCAACGTGCAGTACTGATACTGATATCCAGTATTGAAGATGCGTGCGTTGTCTTTGCTCTTGGTCCAGGCTGCAGCTCCGGCTGCCGCAGCGACCGGCCCCGCTCCCGCTGCTCCCAGGACGGGTCGTGTGTTTGCCAGTCCGCTCGCCAGAAAACTAGCCGCAGAGAGAGGAATTGACCTCTCGCAGGTCAGCGGTAAGTAGCCACAGACTGTGGATCTGCTAAGAAACACGGAGGATAAAGAAAATCACACAGTGACTGATGAAGCATTTTACATGAAGCTATTTTGTGTCCAGGTTCTGGCCCAGATGGACGCGTCGTCAAGAAGGACATTGACGGCTTTGTTCCTCCAAAGGCTGCGCCTGTGAGTGCATTAGCGTTAGCATTAGCAGAGCATGCTCCATCCCGATGATGTGAAACGGGGCCGTCGACAGACTTGCTTTTATTTAAGTGTAATGTAGGCGTCGACGATTTCATTAAAAATAATGGGCGGATATTTGGTCAAGTAAATTCAGGGTCACTCACAGGCCCCCCCCCCGTGGTCCTGAGGCCCGGGACAACATACCCCCCCCCCACCTGTCGACGGGCTTGATATGAAACATAACATTATATTATATGGGTGTTTTTTTTTTACATCATTCATAAAAAGAAGAAGGAGCTTCTGTTGGTAGTTTTTCCTCTACTTTTCACATGATTTAAATTCTTGGGGATTTGAATTCTCAACAATCTGAAATTTAAAAACGTTTTCCCCCACTTTCTTCCAGACACATCGACAGGTTGTGTTTTCCGTTAGGGAGACTTTGTTTTAGTAAGTCAAAGTTTAGGAATAAAAAAAAAAAGCTTTTAATGTCATCCACCCTGGCAAAAATAATCACAATTCCAAATGTTACCGCTCAATACTCAGAATATGTGAATCACGCTGCATGTGTTTAGGATTAGCAATGTTTGTTTGATGCGAGTGAAATCACTTCTTTTGGCAGGCTGTAGCTGCTCCTGCTCCTCCTCCTGCTCCTCCTGCTGCTGCTCCTGCTCCTGCTGCACCAGCCGGGACCTTCACCGACATCCCCATCAGCAACATCCGCAAGGTGAGAGCAAACGCACACCTGCGCTGTTGGTGGCCCCGTTGTGTTTTGTGGAACTACCTCTGATTGGAAGTTTAACACATTTGTCAGAGCTGACCCGTGTGTGTGTGTGTGTGTGTGTGTGTGTCCCGCAGGTCATTGCTCAGAGGTTGATGCAGTCCAAGCAGACCATCCCTCACTATTACCTGTCTATAGATGTCAACATGGACCAAGTGCTCGAGATTCGGAGAGAACTCAATGCTGTGAGCTTTTGATCAGAAATGTACAGTCATGGGAAGCCTTTGATTTAACCTTTAACGTTTGTCTTTGCTCTGCAGGAAGTACAAGCCCAGAATATCAAGCTGAGTGTGAACGACTTCATCATTAAAGCCAGCGCTCTGGCGTGCCTTAAAGTTCCTGAGAGCAACTCCTCCTGGATGGACACGGTCATCCGCCAGTAAGTCGGCACGTAGAGCGCAGCAAAAAAAAAATGTAAATGTCATTCCCCACGAGGCTGCGAAGGCCTGGAAACCATTCACGTATATGAGTGCAGAACTAATCTGTGTGATATTGATTACGGAGTGAAGTCACATGGAGAAACGGGAGTGGCACGGTTTATCTCTAAAGGTGTAGTTGTGTGATCGTGCCAGTAGAGGGCGCGCAAATGCAAATACCATCTTTGACCGCTTCTCTTGAGATGTCATCTGTAGTAACTTCTTTCTCTCTTTTCCAGGAACCACGTGGTGGACATGAGTGTCGCGGTGAGCACAGCCAACGGCCTGATCACGCCCATCGTGTTCAATGCCCACACCAAAGGACTGGCGGCCATCAGCGCCGACGTGTCGGCTCTCGCCGCCAAAGCGAGGGAAGGCAAACTGCAGCCACACGAGTTCCAGGTGCGACACACGAGCTGATGCCGTGGGCGTGTGGGGCGATGGTTAGAACCAAGAACCTTCATGCTGTGTGTGTGTGTGTTTTTTTTTTTTTTTTCGTCACCAGGGAGGGACATTCACCATCTCTAATTTGGGGATGTTTGGCGTGAAGAATTTCTCCGCCATAATCAACCCTCCTCAGTCCTGCATCCTCGCTGTGGGCGGCTCGGAGAAACGGCTGATGCCTGCGGACAACGAGAGAGGGTGAGTTACGCTACGGCAAACGGGCGGGGCGCCGCCTTTCATTGAAATTCACATCTGAGGCGGGTTGTGTTTTTTTTTTTTTTTTCAGGTTCGACGTTGCCAGCATGATGTCGGTGACGCTGAGCTGCGACCACAGGGTGGTGGACGGGGCGGTCGGCGCTCAGTGGCTCGCAGAATTCCGTAAACTCCTGGAGAAGCCCATCACCATGCTGTTGTAATCGAGCTTAAATACCGGAGACGGGCCGAGGCCTCTCCACGACGACATCTGATTGGTCTGACTTGGTTTGGATCCTCCTGCGATTGGCCCGCCTGCCGCCGGGTCACTCCCACTTACCTTGAAGGCGAAGAGGCAGAACTCACTCCACTTGCCTGTCTGTCTCTTTGTCTCTCTCTCTCTCTCTTACTCTCTTACTCATCTATTTATTAAGGTCCCACCTTCGACAGAGCAGATTTACATATAATATATCCTAAACAAGACCGGCCCGACGTCCATAAGATAATGAGAATGTTTAAAAGGGAAGCGTGACATGCCAAAACGAGTGTGTGTGTGTGTGTGTGTGTGTGTGTGTTCTACTCGCTATCAGCTGATCTGTTTTTGATTCCGATTGCCATAAAGGAAATGGAGAATGTGACTATATTGAGTCTTTCCAGTGAAGAGTTGTGATTTTTATCAGAAGGATATCATGCGAGTCCAGACACAGACGGCCCTGTCCCTTTTCTGTGCCCCCCCCACACACACACACACATGAAATGTTGAGATGAGGCCTGACCATGTGATATTTGTACAATCAAACAAACAAACCTTCCTCAAGGAAACTATTTTCCCCAATTCTGTCTTCTCTTTTTCTTTTCTAGATGAAAACAATTTATTCTGTGTTTCACAGCTGGAACGCACAAAGCCTGGTGTTGGCCGTTATTTGTTGTTTGAATAAATTGGGAGAAGTCAACATTGTCCCAGAGGCCTTTTTGGTTTGGGTCTTTAAAATTAGGCTCGTTCTTCTGACAGCCTCATTTAAAGCAGTTGAATACAAACGGTACGCAGAGCCTGATCAAACAGACTGAATCATTGTAGAGTCCTAGAAACTGTCGACCGTTTTGTTTTCAGTGCTTCACAACAAATGGAAAATATCTCAGCTTGCAGTCAACCTACTTTTGTGTATGCTTCTGGGCCAGCTGCAGATTCACGCTCCGGTCCTCCCGCTAACCCCGGTCCGGTCCGGTGGAAGCATCCCGTTCAGAACCAGCACCGTTCTGCGATCAGCTGCACCAACCCAGGGATGACCTGATCATTAAATAGTTTAATACCTTAAATCACACGTTTTGCTCTTAATACATAGATTCTGTTCATATTTGTGCTGCAGGTTAAAAGTTCTGACCCGTTTAATCCACCTGCCGCCATTTCCTGTTCACCTCCGAGGTCCATTTAAATGACGTCACCACGCCGCTCCCTTCATAAGCTCTGATTGGGGGGGGGGGTCATTCCACCCTGACCGATTATAGCTTCCACATGGAGGAAATATTGCAACATACGTTTATGTCCTATTCCGCCCAATAGGAAATGTAATAATTGCAACAGTTGCTTGAGCTCATTTAATAACTTTCTCTTTGTTGTTGCTCCAGTTAGATAATGAGGGGGGGGGGGGGTTGCATCGCTCAATATATTAATCATGCATGCCTAGTTTTTAGTCTCCAGCCTGCGTGCAGTGGGAGGAAGGTCTGCTTCTCTGTTCCCTCTCAGCCATGGGATCGTCATGGCGATGGATTATCTGGATGCTGTGTGCGTGTCTCACTGCTCTGGAGAACGGTAAGCGGATGTCCCACTGCAAAGTGGGAAAACGTTGCTGCATCTTTCCGTGGGATTGTTTGATTATTCTGTTATGGAAGTAATTTCTGAGCTCCAGCGTGAAACTCAAAGCCGTAGAGAAATAGGATGTTAAACAATACGCGAGTGTGATGAGATAAAAATTTGAATCTGTGTTATTTTAGACATTACTTCTTAAAAATAATAATAATAATAATGTCAACGCCTCAAAGGCTGCAGCTTCAGAAACCGGAGATCGAAACGCATTCCAGTGAAGCGGCGGCTGTTCCATTCAGACTGTTTGGCTCAACCTCGTCTGTCAAGTGGAATCAGCAACTAATGCACTGAATTCACACACACACACACACACACACAAAGGGCCGCAGGATAACAGGGGGGGGCATTATTCCAGTAATGAAGGGGGAGAGGGAGGAGTGGTGCTCCTCAACCAAACGGGAGGAACTTTTCTATGACCTGTTTAAGTGGAACGTTTTCTACTGTCGTTGATGGGCACAGCGGCGCTGAGGGTCACCATGAGGGAGTCCAGCGTGACGGCGGTTCAAGGAGACCATGTCGTTCTGCCTTGCTCCTTCTTCACCTCCAGCCCTCTCTCCAGACTCAACATCATCTGGACTCTGGCTCCGTCCTCCAGTCCAGAACGCCCGACGCAGGTTCGAATTCCAACACAAGCACTCGTTACACGTCTACACACACACACACACATCTTTCGACAGCCGATTTAAACATGTTGTGATATTTAAAGTTATTTTTAAATATCACATCTACGACATAAACGTCTCTGCATCTGTAGTCAGGAGAAACATCTTTCATGAAAAGCTCAGCTCTGGTGGAGAGAGAGACGGAGACGTGCATTTAACCAGCGATGAACGTACTTATAGTCTACTGGACTTTCGGTTTGTCCCGTGGGGGGGTCACCACAGCAAATCAACTTTCTCCACTTCACCCTGTCCTTTGCACCGTCCTCCTCAACACCAGCCACTCTCATGTCCTCCCTCACTACGTCCATGTATCTTCTCCTGGGTCGACCTCTAGCCCTGATCCCTGGCAGGTCCATCATCAGCATCCTTCTACCGATATAGTCCCCGTCTCTCCTCTGGACATGTCCAAACCATCAAAGTCTGGCCTCTCTGACCTCGTCTCCAAAATGTCTAACCTTCACTGTCCCTCTAATCCTGTCCAACCTGGTCACTCCCAAGGAGAACCTCAGCATCTTCATCTCTGCTACTTCTAGCTCCGCCTCCTGTCTCTTCCTCAGAGCCACCGTCTCTAAGCCGTCCATCATGGCCGACCTCACCACCGTCTTGTAGACCTTTCCTTTCATCCTCGCTGACACTCTATCACAGAGCACACGATTGCCTGCACACGATTATTCACCTCCTTTCCACATTCTCTCCATCACTCTGCACCGCTGACCCGAGGTACCTGAAGTCCTCGACCTTCTTTACGTCTTTTCGATGATCCGTTTCCAGGTGATTGCGTACGACCATGGACAGGTGATGGAAGATCCGGCCCTCATCGGCAGGGTGGGCTTTACAGGTCAGACAACTGAGACCCTTATTTAGGACATTAAAATAAAGGCCGGTCAGGAAATGACAACAGGATGTTTACATGTTTCCTTCCTGCACACCACCTGCAGGCGTTCCCTGGAGTGCAGACATCTTCCTCAATGACACGCGCCCGTCAGACGCTGGTATTTACCGTTGCCTGGTCAACAACCCGCCTGAGACGGCAAATTCTGGAATCAGTGAACTGGAGCTCAAAGTTCTGAGTGAGTTTGTCAAACATTTTTTTCCCGATTCCACTGGAGGGAGAACGTTTAAGTGGCCGAGTCACTTTGAGCCCTTGTTCATCTGATTGGCTTATTCTTGTAGCTCCGCCTTCGCTGCCTCTGTGCCAGTGGGACGGAGACGCTGACGCGGGGGGGAGCGTCACGCTCTCCTGCTCCGTGGAGGACGGCGTGCCCACCCCGGAGATCCACTGGGAGAAACTAGAACCAGAGAAAACTGCACTTCCCATCAACATGGAGGGTCAGTGAACGCAACATGCGTATTGTCTGGACGAAGGCTTGGAGGACGTCATCACCGCTCTTCTCTCTCAGGGGATCTATCGGGATCCATCCAGATCTTCAACGTGTCTTCTCAGACGTCCGGCTTGTATCGCTGCTCCGCCACAAACGTCTTGGGGACAGAGAACTGTTACGTCGGTCTTTCCATCTACACCGGTGAGCCTCTCCTCTCCCATCGATGACCCCTCTCTGCACCGCCGTCGCCCTAAACAACCCCGCTCTGTTTCCGGACGTAGCTCCGGGTCGCCCCTCCGGTGTTCTGCAGGGAGTTCTGCTGACCCTGTCGATGTGCCTGGTGCTGCTGGCGCTGGTGCTGCTCGCGTTGTGGCTCCATCACACAGGACAGGATGGCTGGAGGCGGAGGGATGGGAAGGAGGAGTGTTACAATGAGATACGGTACACTTCGTCTCTGCGTTCATTCGTTTGAGTCCTCGGCATCAGCGGGAAAAGGAAAAGGAAACACTTCAAGGCGGTGTTGGACAAAGACCTTGGAGACTCTTTTTTTTCAGCCTGTCCTGTTTTCTCTCCGTACGACATGTAGTCATACATTTAGAAATAAATGTAGTTTAATTGAAATAGGTACGCCATTTTATTTATAAGACGCATCTTAAGCTGTATATATATATATATATATATATATAAGCGGGATGCCGAGCCCACGTGATTAAAAAGGGAACCTTCAACAGCCGCCAGTAATCAGGTCCTCACGGCAAACCCAAAGCCTCGTCTTCAAACTTCAATTTATACAGTCATACATTAAGTTTACACAAAAGGTCTGACTGTAAATCAGTCCCCCCCCCCCAAAATGTCCAGGTGTGGACACGGATGCATCACCATGGACAGGAAGGGACTGAAAGCCCAGAGAAGAAAACTGAAGCCCATTAAAAACACTGCATGGAAATTAAATCACGACATTTCATATGCAAACAGACACAAAAAACCTTTAATTTAAACAGGAGGAGGGGGGGGGGGGGACATAAAAATACTGCACATCAAATTAAAGTTATTAAATAGAAGACCCCTCTCCCAAAAGAACTAAAAACAAAACAACGTGGGGTGGTGTATGATGAAAAATAGATTCTTCCCAAACTGCACATTTCAAGGTGCCCCCCCACCCCCACCGAAGGGGAAACACAAAGGTTCAACCTCAACATAGTGTCTTGACTGTAAAAGAAAATTGAATAATAAAATAGATTTATATTTTAAAGATTTATGTACGAAACATGCTCTGCATCATTTCAGAGATCACGAAATAGTTTCTTTTTTAACCTCAGGTCTGTTTGATCTTTCTGCTTTTCTCACTCCCAGCAATGAAAATAAAACAATACTCCCTGTTGCTTTGGATAGGCGATGACAGAGGAGGGAAAAAAACATAACGGCACTGATCGGGAAGTCTGTTTTTCCTGAGTCAAAAGGATCACGTTTCCAGAGGGACGATGACAAAACCGTTCGCCTATCGGGAATTCGTCAGCCGAGACAAACAGAAATCTGAGAGCCGCTGAAGATTTTTTAAAAAGTGGAAACAGAAAAAGCTAAATAAGGAGTGTTCCTCCTTCAGATGTTGGGATTCAATAAACAGCATGCAGAACACATCTGAACCTGCCATGATATTGTATGGCAGTGTTACACACTTTAAAAGAAAAAGAAAAGACAGCCGTTGGGGAGATGATGCAGATGTGATGAGGCCAATTAAATTGAGGGGAGGGGTACAGATGACAGAAGGCAGAGTTTCAATTTGATACATCAGCACGACAGATCCCGTTAAAGAAATTATTAATCACATAAATATTCCACCTTTGCTTTCAGTATTTATTCAAATGTTTATTTCCAACTAAAACGCTGGATTGAACCACGAAGGAGCCGCAGCAGTCGTGGGTCTATTAGCAGAATTATACCAACGGGAGGTGCCACAGAAGGTAAAGAAAACAGAGGAGCCCAGACAACCGCCTGGATCCCTGCTGAAGTCATGAGCTGAGTGGATCTGACCAGGGACGACATCATAGCAGCCCCCCCGCCCAAAAAAAAGACTCCGTTAAACACTAAGGAACTTTAGATTCTTCAAGTAAAAAAACAACAAACAAAATGACATTCCACTCATCAAAAGAAAATACAAGGCTGAACATTTGACACTTCGGTTTTTTCTTTTTCGTTTGCGATTCTGACCCCGTGGGACTGAGGAACCCGACTGGAGGCGAGCGGTTAAGGCTCCCCGTCCTGAACGTTGCTCCTAGATAGGTCTGTTGAATTTTGATTTTCTTAAAGAAACGGACCAGAAGACAAGATAACAACCTTTTGGGGAGACCCATCTTATTCCTGTTGAATATGTAGAACGGTGAGAAACACGTACTATTGAATATTGACACGCGAGTGCGGTAAAACGGGAAAATCCAAAAGGCGTATTGTGGTTTCTTCGTCTCTTTAATCTGTACATACAGCAACAGAGTGTGAAATCACTAAAATAATGATGGGGGTGGGGGTGCATTGCTGCAAATGTCAAGTGAGTGAAAGTCAGAGGCTTTCCTTTCCTCTCCAGTATATAAAAATAATAAATCCTCAAGCAAAGCATCCCTTAGAATTGCACTGGCCTTTCTGGCCTGCCACTACTGTCCCAACCTTGTCCAGAGAGACACGGAGTGTCTTTGTCAGAAAGAACCCCCCCCAAAACAACTTTTAATAGTTTTCATCGTGACTATTGATGAACTCTGACTTTGGAATAAACGGGTGGTCTCGTTTATTCCTCAACATTCCTCAACATGCTCAGCACTGCGTGGCGACAGACGCCGAACCCCTTTGGGCGACGAGGAGACACGACCAAATCCATCCAGTATCGACGTGGACGTGTTGAAGGACAGGAGCTTGTTGGACCGGGGGCGGCCGCAGTGAGCCTCGAAGGCTGGAATGAGTCCGGTCTGATATCTCACGTGGGTCGCGCCAGGGCAGACTCAGCGCAGGTGCTCAAGTAAAGGCAGCTCTGTGGGTTCCTCTCGGGGGGCGGGAGGATCCCCCGCCGTCAGGAGGTGTGGAGCCATCGTCTGAGTGGCTCCCAGAGGATCTTGTGTCAGACCGGCTTCCTGGAGGCGGGCAGGAGGACTGGGCTGCAAGAGAGGAGGCGTGTCTTTAAAGCTCTGCAGAATTAGTTGTGATTTTTACAATTTACAATAACTGCTGAGCGTGTTAAAAAAAAAAATCTATCAATAAAAACCAAACAGATGCAATAATTTCAACAAGGTACAAAATGTTTTTGTCCGATATAACATTTGTTGACCTTTCTAAAATAACATCAGTGCAGCGATATCCATTTACGTTACTGAATCCGCCCGACGAGGAGTTAATGAAACCGTCGCCTCCTCACCGGCGTGCGTATCGTCTGAACTGCTGCTCCTTCCCCCTCCACTGCAGCCGGTCCATTAAAGCCCTTCCTGCCAGAGAAACTCCATTTGCCGATGTGGCTCTCGTAGTGCAGCCCCCCGCCCTGGCCGAGGCCGAGGCCGGCCCCCCGCTGGCCCGCCCGGAGCCCGGAGTTCTCCAGGAGACTGAAGCGCTCCGGCCCTGGCACAGCGGCTGGAGCCACAGAACCGCTGAAGGACAGCTGGGAGCTGGACAGCTGCTGGCCCAGGAGCCCCTGGATGGACGATGTACGCTGCAAGGATGTGAGGAGACCCGCCTCCATCCTGCACTCCGATTGGCCGAGCAGAGCTAATGGGAGCGGTTGGGGATGATGAGGCCAGTTCAGGGACGGACCCACAGGGTTGTCTGTACCTGAAATGGAAGACAAGCCTGATCTGTGATGCTGTGTGTGCTAACAAGAAGCTAACTCAGACTAGCATGTCATTTTGGTATCATTTCTCCCCCACATGTAACCTGAATGGTAAACAGGCCGAGTCTTGGCTCTTACCCAAGGAGGGCTGGATCGTGGTGATGTGCGGCTGAGGAAGGCCGGAGGCCGGCGCGTTCTGGGCGGTGTGAACGGCTGGGTTGGCAGAAATGGAGGCGGCGCCGCCTCCGCAGTCCGAGTCCTCGATGTTCCCACCGCTGTTGCAGCCGGCGCCACAACCCTTCTGTAACCTGCGGGGAGACGCGCGTCAGCGTCCGGGCTTCAGACTGCGTGCGCATTCGGCACGCGGCGTTTCGGGTCACGTACCTGCCCCAGCTGCTGATGAGCCAGGTGTAGATGTTGTGTGGGCTGACGGGCCCCCCCCACACTGACCGGAGCTGGCCGTGCCCCCCAGCGTACGAGGTCGTCAGGGGGGATACGTAGATGGGGTAGCCGATGGGCTGGTCGCACGAAGAGTTGATCATATTCCTCAGTGCCTGTTTGGCGTTTTGAATGCTGCCGCGCTCTGGGTTGCGATTTCGCAGGAAAACCAGCTCCTGCTGCTGCCCCGCCCACAACCCCCGCACGCACTCTCGATTAACCTGTAGGGGGGGGGGGGGGGGGGGGGGGCATAAAGCTGGTCAAACAGCAAGTTCAGGAGGAAAACATCAAAGCAGAGACAGGTTGAATCGGGGACCTTGATCACTCGGAAGCTGAGGAACCGCTTGTTGAGCATGATGATCTTGTACTCGTCGCTTCCGTCGTCCATTATGTGGCGCAGCGCCAACAGCGAGGGCATGTTCGCTAGGATAGCGCTGCGCCACACGGGGTCACCCTCGTGAGATATCAGCATCTTCTCCTCGTTGGCGGTGACGGCGTCGTACAGAACCACTGGATCCTCGTACTCGTCTGGCGATGTGAAGTGGTCCTGGAGGAGACGGGTTAACTCTTTGAGTGCCGTTCATGTCTAAAGACGGGTTTTTAAAAACCCAGGACGTTCACTGCCAACCCCTGACATTGAAATCTGCCTCTCTTCGACGGCCAATAGGCTCCAGAACGAAAAATGATAGGAACACAATTTTAATATTTCATTTGGTAGATTCGGCGTTTGCAGAGTAAAGAATATTCTGTGGGGCTTGGAAAACTGGGGCACTCGGCATATAACTGAGCTTGAGCTGGTTAAAAGGTCGGTAACAGTTCAGGGACAATACAAATGATCTTCCTATCTTAGTCTAAAAGCAGTTTTCTTCTTCCGCGAGTGCTACCTGATGTAATTTGAGGGACATCCGCACCCCTGGCGCCACAACGCGATTCAGCAGATCCATATCTGCAAACACCCACTCATCCCTGGGAGACGTGATGCGGAAGTCTCCCTTGAAGAGCGCATGGAGGCCGTAGAGAAACGGCTCCAAGCTGTCCCACGAGATAAACAATGAATTAATGCCTCTTGCATATTGCTGACACACACCTCGTGTGTGTGTGTGTGTGTGAAACAACGGGTGGCCTTTTTACACTTGCCTTGCAGACATGCTGTGGGATGCCGTGCCCAGAGCTCGTCTTCCCAGGATGCACAGCCCGAAGCACAGGTTGACTAGTGGAGAATCTCTGTCACACGTCACCGGCTACGTCAGAATATAGAAATTAGAAACAATTCAACGTTAGAGATTTATTTCGTTAGAAATAAACAACCCGGTTTGAGCGAGGATGACGCTCAAACACTGACTGATGTTAAAACTTTACAATAAGACTGTTATTCAACGTCTTGCTGCTAAAATTGATTTGTTCGATTTGATCTACAGATGAATTTTGTGTGAGGTTTTAACTTTACTTTACAGAAAGCGGATAGCAGCAGAACGGGGAAAAGGGAAAACAAAGACCACTGCGAGCCGAGGGAGATTTGTGGCATAAGAGTCTGACCGTTTGCCGCCTGCTGTTGCAATACTGAATCCAGTCCAGGTAAACCATGCAGAAAGAGGACAGAGTGATGCCAGAGGCCCTGTGGTCGTAGTCCTCATCAATGTTCAGGTTGAAGGTGGGGTCGCCATCTACGTAGTTCGGGCCGAGACAAGGCCGCAGCGCCTCCTGAACCGTCTCATTCGCCAGCCAGGCTTCCAGCTTCGAGGATCGACTCACGTAGTAGACGATGCTCTGTTTGAGGGCAGATTTAAGATTAGACAATCGTTTCACTTCAACGTCGTAAGCTTTAAAAAATATATATATATCTCACATTATGAAAAAGAATTTGATCCAAATGTGGACAAGAATCAGGCGATGGCAGACTATCTGGACTCCTCAGCTTACCTTGACATAGTAAGTGATGAGGATCTTACGGAGATCGAAAACTTGTAACATGGAGGCTGCATTGTTGTCGCTGATGCTGTAGCCCTCCAACACGTACTTTGTGGCGGCGACCTCCCAAGCCAGCCAGCGCTGCCCGAAGGCAGCGTTGAACGACAGCATGTGAGGGAGGTGGCCGGGCTCACAGCAGCAACAACCCTCGTCCTCCTCTACACCCTCGGTGATGGCCTCCACTTCCCTCTGCTGACAGTAGGTACCTAGAAAGGAGGCAAACGGGTGAGGACCAGAACAGCACAAGCAATCAAGCAATCGGCTTCCCTTCGTATGATTCTAAAATACTGCAAGCCAAATGTATGTCCTTTAAAATGGATTTAAAATATATGTTTACATAAACAAAATACAAATAAATGACTACCAGAATAAAAATCAACATTAACTACATGGCACAAAAATATTTAAAAGAAACAAATAAACATTTGTAAAGATGACCTGTATCTTTAAATATCTAACAAAGTCATTAGGGCCTTTTTTTTTTACATTCGTACTACGGACTGGGCCAAAACATCACGATCTCCGTGAGTATCATAGAATATTCTATGAGCACACATGAGAATCTGCCAGCCTTCCTCATCCCCGCTACTAACCTCTGAACTCTAGACCTCTCAGCTGGAAGGTGACGAGGCCGTTCCCAATCTCGATGATGTGCACCAGGGCGTTGAGGTAGTCCGACGCCAGGATGAAGCAGTCGCCTGTAGCGTAGTTGCCCCAGCGGCCCAGAAGCAGGTCTCCACACAAGCTGTGCTGCAGAGAGCGCGTCAGGTGCTCGTAGAAGATAGAGTTCAGGTTGTTGTCATCAGCGCCTGTTAAAAACACAGAAAGCATCACAAAAAGGAGTCAGAGCGCTGATCAGCAGGGTTGTGGTTCGGTTACGGCCTACCTGGGTTGCGGTCCAGCTGAGTGGCAAGTCTGGTGTTGGAATGGTCGACACGCTTGGTGCTGCAAACAGGACAAACTAGCGTCAAAATTTAACTCATTTTAATTGACTTCAGAACCCCCCCGAAAAAAATGCATACTTGTAGTCACGCTCCCAGAATTTTACAGGCCGGGTGTACGAGGTGACAAACACCGCACTGCCAAGAACAGGATTGAGAGGGGTGGAGAAGAGAGCCGAAAATATGGCTTGGACAAAAAGCACGGCAGAGTCTGAAGAACACGAGTTAAAGATTTCTCATCAACAAAACACACCTGGAGGACAGACTTTAATACTTGAATAATGTGCAACAACAGCTCCTCCTGGATAATTCGATTAAACCCATATTAAAACAAAGTCAACCACGTTCGGCTCATGTTGAGCGCTGCAGCTGTCGAGGACGAGGTTTGTGCTGCTGCACTAGATCGCACTGGCTGCTTAAGTGGCCATTAACGTCAAACACACAGAAGGATACGAGGCACGGCAAAGGGTTGAGCGAAGGCGTGGAAGGCTGAGCCCCAGGTGATCTGCCAGGGGGCGATGTAAGTCAAAACGAAGCGCAGCTTATACAGCAGGTCCCACATCTGAGAATTCAAAGGAGGAATAAATAAAACAGACAGTCAGCCATATTCACACGACCACAGAGACACTGTACTGGTGATACAGCAAAAACACGCAAGAGTAATCTAATACCCTTTGAATATCTGCTGACCTGAGTAAGAGGGTATGATTCACATCATTTCTGATTAGTATCCCAACATGACAGAATGTACATCCCAACCTTGCTGAAGACAATCGACATGAAGTAGTAGTCGATGAGGAAGGTCTCTGAGAAGTGTGGATAGTCGAACTGAAAGAAGAGCGCGGTGAAGCACAGCGTGACGTACTGCTGCGACGGGGCGCAGAAGGACGAACGAAGTAGCTTCAGGCCCGCTACCGAGATGAAGAGGGCTCGGCTGCTGGAAGGGAAGCAGATGGAGCAGAAATCAGTGCTATGTTGGTAAGGGATGGTATGAGAGACCTTGGAATATGTACAGCTTCACACTGAGTGAAAAGGGAAACACCTGAGATAGCATTCTACGCATCGCCTGTTGTTTGAAGATAAGATGGATACGCATGATCAGGTTATGTTCAATGATTCCAACGCACACACAGCTAACAGCATATGTCCTCTGGGAGCAGAGTGAGGGAAGCCTTACTAGATGTCCAGGTCTTTGTGGCTCTGGCCCACATTTTGCGCTTCTGCGGTGAGGGAGTTCAGCACCACGGCCGGGTAGATGACATATTTCTCCACACACTGAAGCCACGCATAGAGCTTCTCAAACCACATCAGCTGAGCAGCATCTGGTGCAAACGAAAAGAAACATCTGAGAAGCCCGCCGGGGAGACTCACAGTCCAAACTGTACCTTTCCAAATCATGTTCTCCTTAAATCTTTTCACAGCTGTGAGATTAGTACAGAGGAATTTATTTATATATATATATATATATAAAGATTAATATCCTTAGCTGAGGATGCTCTCTCTGTTATCAAATAACAGCCCTAGAAGGAGAACGGAAAACATTGTAATGAATAAAAGAGCTAAAAAGAGCAATCACACACTCACCTCGGACCTCAAACTGGCTGTACTCCCGAGACCGGAGCACAGGGTGAGACAGGCAGAACCATGGCAGCTGCTTGCGGAGCTGAGGCAGGATATAGTGCGTAATGAAGCCAACAACTCCGGCCAGGATGTACAAGACAAAACTAAGAGCAGGCTGGGGATGAGAAAAAGAAAATAAGAAAAGTTAGCAGAAAAACAAATCCGAAGGCATTTCTCAGACGTATCCGAAAACTCTGCTCAAACTAACTCGAAGGGCGATGAATACTGTGCTGACACTGATGGCGAAGGTTATGACAGCCATTAGAGGACACATAACAAGGTCTGAATGCAGAATCTCCTTCTGTAGAGAGAGAGAGAGAGAGAGAGAGAGAAAATGAGCAAAAACTTTAAAATGACTGACGGGGAAATCAAAAGAGAAGCTGCAATTGAGCTGCAATCTTTACCACAGAGTTCTGCAGCTTCTCTGGAAGCGGGTCCTTGATCTCCACGGGAGGTTCTTCTGGGGGTCGGTTCTCCAATTCCTGGAATAACTTTGACCGAACGAGCGACCTGATGTAAGCAGAAGAAACAAAAATGAACCACGACTGCAACAAAAAGCTGAGGTGTAAATTTTAAACTAAACAGTTGCAACGCCAAAGAAGGACTCTTGGGAAAAAAACAGAAGAACTAAAGGCCAAATATATTTGCCAATAATAAGAAAATTCTAAAAACATATGTATTACATTTCTTGTCAGGAGGTTCCTCATGAAATTTTAAAGATTCATCCAAACACAAGATGTTCAATGGCAAGGCGAAAGGAAGCACTGACCATAGGATGGTAGGGTCGCTGCTTTGGCGACTAAGGTGGTAGGATAGGGCCAGTAGTAGGCCACAGAACACAGAGAAGAGCACTGGCACATGGGCATCCCCCCACGGCGCCTATGGTGAGAACACATCAAAACATGCAATTAGACATTGTTCAAATACAAATATTGTTCAAATGTGGCGTCTCTGTTCCACTTACACTGATAGCCCCGAGGCAAAATCCATACAGCAGAGCAGCCGCCAGGATGCTGCGTGTGAGGCTGAACAGAGACGAGAGGGGGCTGGTGGTGGCTGGGAAACGAGCAGAAGGAAGGGGGGGAAAAAACTAACCATGTGCAGCTTCTCAAAGGACAATTTCATCCTCAATATTCCTGTGAAGGCCTGCTCTTACCAGTTCCACCGAAAATGTGCATGTCAATCTGCTCCAGCAGACACATCACAAAAGTATTGACCTGAGGTAGCAACCCAAACAGGAAGATGACCGGGAAACACAAGGCGAGAACTGCGAGACAAGACAGAGGTGTTTAGCCATCTTTGTGGGCGTGGTGAAGCTGGTGTAGAAAGTGTCCTGTCTGTGAACTAACCAACAAGCACATCCCTGACACAGAGCAGGAAGTCTGCAGAGAAGAAGGTGACTCCGTAGAGGGAGAACGGCTGCAGGCTGCTGGAGCGCCCCGATATGTCGAAGATCCAGATCATCGCGCAGCACAAGCAGAAGTAGACTGGCCGACTATACACAATGATCCAGTTGTGACCCTGTTAAATTACAAACAGCAAGACAAGGCACAATAGATTGTTTACTTTGCCTCGGGGAGCCTTGCCCTGCAAGCTTTAAACACTTAACTGCTGAAACACACAGGTTTGAAACAATCGAGTTGCTCCTTCAGAGCTTCAAGCAATCTTGTAACTGGTGGCGTCTTGGAAGAGAGAAATATCTAAAACATGCATCGTCCAGGGTTTGAAACCACGACACCGTCATATAGACAATCATTAGAAAGCAGATTTTAAACTAATGTCAACATTTCGGTTATCAAGGCAGTAATTTGAACGTTTTGTGCTTTTTTTTTTCATGTCGACACTACAGGCATGTCTGTCATCCGTTTTTGACAAAGACTGATTGATCTATCATCATAACGGTACAATAAGAAACAATATGAACAATCATTCCAAAAAAATGGTAAAGCAGCACTCACGTGCATGGGAGAAGCTGCATCGGGTTGTACGCTCTGAAATAAAGAGGAAGAGCATTTCAATCTCGAAGATTCTGCGAAGTAAATAGCCGTACAAAAGAATTGCTTAAATACAATATTTAAAAGATAAGCTTAATTGTTCTTTAAACTTATTCCTGAATAACTTGGATCCTATTTTGTAGAGTTCAGTTTGAGATCGCTCTTATGTAGTTTGCTGTTACATTTGAGAGGAGCTTATAACATCTGACAAACTGCACAATTTAACAATTTAGCTGCTGGGGCTTTCTGGCATGTCTGACATTTTTTGCCAGCCGTCATTCAGCTCCAACAAAGCTACTGTGAACAGATCTTTAAACAAACTGTAGTGACCTTGATTTAATCTGAGCAGCGGATGTGGTGTTCTTTGAAAAGCAACACGCAGCCCCGGTTAAGTGGTTAACCACTAGAGTAAAATAGACACACTGCCTTTATCATTGTGTGTCAGAATCTGTGATGCAACACTCAAATAAATATTACTGTCAGTCAGTGTGGAAAACAGAAAGGACCGGGAGTTCAGGAAGGCAATCATACATCATACAGTCTCTGCAGATTCACCATTCGTATCAGAAATACCAATATGATAAACAAATAACAAATTCGATCAGATTTTTTTTATTGAATAATAATCACCTTCAGTAAAGAATACTGGCAGCTAGCAATGACCAGGCAGAACTGGAAGACCCAGATGTCTCTGAAAAAGCCCTGGAGCAGCAGCAGAAAGCCCAAGAATGACACCAGACTCGCCAACACCACGGCAAACACGTTCTCTGCCACGCGACGGTTCCTGTGGCAAAACCAAGCAGAGAAATCCATTTCTGGGCAACTTAACAGGTTATTAGATAAACCCTCAACACCAAAGGATATTATTTTTATCTTCTGGACATTAACAATGATGAGAACTCATTGGAACTGAGACAATGTTATGACTGGACTGAGTAGCTAAACGGTGCTGGACATCATAGCCAGTGCTGAAAGTATAACGTTTACACATTATTCAATATTAGGGATCGCAGAATACAAAATGCCTTGCCGTGTCCCGGGGATCAACAAGCGTGAGCTCTTCCCCTGCTCCAACAGCCCAGCTTACCTGTCCAATAAGGCCAGGAGAGCCAATCGATCATACCGAACCCGCAGCCATTTCCCGGGCAGCACCCAGAAGCGATAATACTGTTTGGGCTTGGCCTTCTCCTCAATCATCAGAGTGTTTTCTTGGGACTCTTGGAGAGACTCGTGATCCAGATCAAACTACAGATGAGGTGAGAGTAAAAAAGAGTCTGTGATGGTAAAAGGCAGAAAAAGGCCTGACTAGATTTACAACGGAAGGATGATCGTCTCAGAAAACAACCAGTTTTTTTTTAAGGAAGCCATTTTTTAGTCAAATTAAAACTACATCTGAAAAAAACAGGGGAAGCCTGGCTTCCTTTGGCTTCAAGAAGAAAACACTGGAATTTCTTCTTTAAACTCTTTTCTTTGTTTGAGTTCAAAGTCAGACACCTTTTTTTTCTAATGAGTCATTTTAAAATGTTCTACCATGAAACCGGTAATTGCTGCAGACATTTACATGATTTCAACAAATGTAAGAACAAACAAATACTGCTCACCTCAGGCATTTCCAGAGGCACCCTGCGCACTTGCATGCCCTGCAAGACCACAGGTCTGGGTTGGAGAATGGACAGGACTGGTGCTCCATCCTGGACCTCAGTAGAGGTGAAGCTTGAAGACTGGGATTGTCTCTCCCTTTCCCTGGAAGAGTAAAATATTATGGCTTTAATTGAAGTTGTTAGTCAAGGTTTTCTTAAATGTAATTATGTAGTCTTAAGAAACAACAACCTGGCACTAAAAACGTTTTAACTTACTGAACTGGATCTTCGTAGCCCCCACCAGCAGGTCCGAATGTGTAGGATCGTTTCACTCCTGTTGAACAATAAGGAAGAAAAAAAACGATGCTTTCAGGAGAGAATAAAACACCCTGGAAAACTATTCCTGCTCAGTTACTTGCCAAGGGTTAGATGAAAAGGTTAATATCCTTCACACATGCCCTTTTAAGAAATATGATGCTATGTGGGGGAAAAGCTCACAAGAGAAATATTTGCAGGTTGTCTTACAACTTCCTGCTGACAATACAATTCCAGGAAGACACTGTGCCTTGCTGAGGAAAGGACAACTTCAACTCTTTGTTTCTAAAATGTGTTTTTGTTACAACCCTGTGGATAAAGCCACATCAACAGGCTCCTTGAGTGCTCCGTCTTAAAACTAAGCCGAGAGGAGTACAGGTTTATATTTAAGGGACAGACGCCAACCCCACTGGCTCACCGCTCTCATCATAGAAATAGTGCACTGCCCCCTCCGAAGTGTCATCGAAAGTGGAGGCCTCATGGATGCCGCTGCGGGGCAGTAGGAGCGAGGAAGCAAACTGTAAGGCTGAAGGAAGGGCGCGGGTTCGGGAATGAGAGGAGGTCCGTGCCCGCTGGAGGTCCTGAAGGCTAGGAAGAGAAACACAAATCATGCGACAACAAACGAATTCTGTGCAGCTGAAACTGGAATGTTCCCAAGAACATAGGATCTATCTTACGTTTTATTATTAATTTCTGCAAAAACTGCTGACCATATTCTTTATTGAGAGAATAAAAGATTTTCCTTATTGACAAAAGTAGTCATTTAATTACAGTTCTTCAAACGATCATGCTGTAAACATGTCTGGCTTCTGCGGGGTCGGGGCAAAACAAAGTTAGATTTAAGACAAAGAACGGACTATAATCGCCACTCTGCTTATTTGACTAACCTGGGAGGGGACCCCATGGTGGACGGGGGCGGTGTAGGGTTGCTCCCAGCATTGTGTCTCCTACGGATGGCCTGGGTCCTCTTAACGCTGCTGACTGCATCGTTTTTGCCACCATCCTCTGCAACCGCCGCTGGAGACGGGATTTCAGTTACATCAGTCGCTTGCATTACATTACTGCCCCTTCGTAAATGGGGGAAACATTACACCAAGCCTTACAAATATATCCGTATATACACATTTTGCATCCTGCCCCATATTGCTGGTAAAAACCCAAACACATGACCATTACTTAATAAAGCAGGCTAGAATCACCACTTAATGTGTTTCGGTTTTAGTTTCATAACGATAGTATGTTTATCTTTGAAGGTGCCCAACTGAATACATTTTCTTTGGTATAAATCAACGTACATTTCTCCTTTATGATACATGACTGATTAGCAGTGGCGTAGCTGCATCCAAGGTTCTACCATCTTCTGAACCAAAAACTAGGAGGTAATTATTTTTTATTAAGGGCCCACAAAACTCACCTCCTCCAACGGCGCCCTCTTCAACCAACTCTTCTGATCTCCAGCCCATCTGGTTCCCAGTCCAGGAGCCTCCAAGAGAATCCAGCCGATGATGATGATGATGATGATGATGATGATGATGTGTTCCAGGTAAACTATCCGTTTGAATAATGCGGGCTTCCAGATCAGACTTGGAAATGGTGAGAGTGCGAGGTGCAGGTGTAGAGGCGGAGGGCATAGTAAGCAGAGTGGAGGGCAGAACCTCGGCGTTGCTCTGGCCTCCACCCGGCCCATCCATACTTAGCACACGTGCGTGAGTCTTAGCGCTAGCTGTGCTAGAGGAGCGCTGAGCAGCATGAGAAGTTGAGGGGCCAGCAGTTTCGGGTAAATCTCCTTCCCTTGGGGTGGGCAGCTGAGCAGCAGGGGACAATGGGGACGGAATGCCAGTGTTCGCAAGGTCTGGAGAGTAGCAAGAGGTAGACGAACTGGAGTCGTCGTCGTCATCGTCATCATCCGAACTGTATCGGCGCTGAGAGCCCAGACTAGAACCAGCACTCATGTCACTTCCGTCATCGTCGTCGCTAGAATCCTCAAATAAACTCTCGCTGTAAGCTTTCGTGCCCAGCCGGTTGCGCACTGGGATGTAATCTCTGTGTTGCCTGTGATTGTGGTGACGCCGGTAAGAGCCACAGTCAAAACTGCTGCTTCCTGCTCCAGCTCGCCTTCGTGGAACTTTCCTCCTCCCTGGCCTGTGCCCAACACTACTGCCGCTGGCCCGCAGCAGCTTTAAGTCTTTAGGGCGGACAACCTGCTGAGCGTGCAGAGACGACTGGTCGGGGAGTGAAAAGGGAGTCGAGGATATGGGCAAGGCAGGCTCAGAACACACTAGACCCAGGGCCAGCCCTGAGGGTACTGAATTGGCTGGTCGAGGCGGGGGTAGAGGAGGAACTGAAACTTTCTTGTCTAAATCACAAAACTCAGAGTGGCCACTGCTGGAAGGAGAAGAGTTCTGGAGAGTAGTGGGTTGTGCAATATCACAGAGGACAGGTGGGAAATCCTCTCCTTCAACAAGTGTCCTGTCTAGCCCCTGGCTATGGGAGAATTCTTTGGAAGGGGAGCGCAGTAGCACGCTATCTGACAGGTTGTCAGTGTCGCTGCCATCGAGTGCTGCTGGATCTTCTGTGGGCCCAGGATAGTTGGAGACCATTGCTGGCACTGAAGCAAACGTTTGGCCATCTGTAGGCCGTGGCTGGCTGAACGAAGGACTTTCCAACTGAGTGGAGTCAGTTTTTTCACTGCGGTAACTGCTGACCGTGCTTAGTGTCTCACGGTCTGTGGTGGCGCCCCCTGCGCTGAAACAGCTGTCCGTGGATCCAGCAGCTAGTGCTACCCCACTGCGGCTACCTGGGTGCTCAGTCCCAGGTGCAAACGCAACAGGGTCAAGGCCCAAACCCAGGAGATTTTCACTCAGCTCCTCACTTAAACTGCTCCTTATAAGGGGGCTGAGGGGAGTATCCCCAAGACTGCCAGATTCACCAGAGGGGACGAGAGGAGAATAGGTCCCTAGCCCATTGTCCTCAGGACTCTGCTGAGACAGATGCTCTTCCAACTCCTCTACTTCCTGCAACTGCTCTTTTTCACCTCCATCTTCTTGACTGGAAGGTGAAGGGGGGATAGACAAACAGGTCCTGGGTTCTCCGAATCCAGCTGACACAGCAGACATTCCCAAAAGACTCGGAAAATCCCCTCCCAGAGCAGCAGCAATGCAGGACTGGACCGCACTGGGAGCCCCTGTAACAACATGCAACATGGAACTGAATAGCTCCCAATAAATGTGAATGCACTGGTCTCCACTGAGGCAGAATTAGAAGGTGTTTAATGCCAATTTCAGGTCACTTAAAAGTAGCAGACTTACTGATGGTGTCCTGGGAACTCTGACGCAGCATCTCACGTTGAGCTGATGTGACAATCATATTACTACATCCTTGTTCTCGCATTCGTTCTTTGATTTCTGAGGTCAAGGGAAGGAAGGAATTGAAAAAGCAGTGAATGTCAAACAAAACCTCACCTCAATTTTGTCCAAACGAAAGACAAAAATGTAGAAGTTATTGAAGATACTTACCTTTAGTGTTCCCTGTATCTTCCAACTGTGGCAAGAACTCCTGAACAATAACGACAGATAAAAATAAACTTCACTTCTATGCTGCGTCATGATACGGAAAATATCGGAGGAGAAAGAGGCTATTTCCTCTTGGTAGACTCCGTGATTGAGACCGCAGAAACTGTAGCACATTCGATTTGCTCGCTGGCTTTCCGGCATGTTGTAAATACACCTCGTAAACAGACAAAAAATAACAGACAAGTGGTCGTAAAGTCGAACAGTCGCGAGTGGCACGGGTTGTAAATTGACAAACCCCTGTAATACAAAGAGCAGGACAACATCGGTGTCTTTGGAACCATCTGCTAAGTGTATTGGCAAAAGGAAGGCGAAGAAAGTTATGAGTGAAATTGGAGAAAAGGAAGAAGGAAAAGAATGCATACAAGCTGCGAGAAAATATAATAATCTCACCGACACCTGGTTCAATCCAAACAGAGAGTGCTGGGAGCTACAGCGCACTGGGGGTGTCGAGTTGACCTTTCGAAACACGGTCATCTCTACACCTACATGACTATCCCTAGAAGCAAATCACACACACACGCAGAATATTTTATTTAGAAAACCTTTATCGACAGAAAACAAATATTCAGAGGTGCACATTTATTTGACCAGAAATGGAGTTACTGAATTTAGTTCATGGACTGCAGAAAACATAATCTAAATACATTTTCATATTTTACAAATCATATCCTATGAATTTCTTAATATTTACGTGTACTGAAATACCACCCTATTTAAATAAATACATTAAAAACTTCTTACCTGTGCTGACTTCCATCATGGGCACCTGAACCTTCCTCTCCTTCGTCCGTCTTTTGGGCTTCAGCTGTGAGCGAGGCCTGCTTCTTCTCTACAATCTCCCCGAGGTCAAACATGGCATGAAGCCGGTAGTTCACCACCTTAATGGCTGTGAAAAACACGGCCACCGCAGCGGAGTACACGCCGGCTATCACCAAGCTGGGAGGAACAGCCTGTGAAGGAATGAAAAAAACCAATGACTGCTTACTGAGTGTTGCAAATACAAGCAAGTACAGGCAAAGAAGAGGCATTCACTGCTTTTTTGACACTCTAAACACTTGACTGTGTTTTAAAGGTGTTGAATTCCTTAATCTAAAATATGATCAAAATTACAGGTTGGCGAAGTCCAATATCTAAACTGCAAGAACCTGCAGTCCTTTTTTTAAAAGAATGTCACAATATGCCATTGAAAAATTAAACATTAAGGCATCAAAGAGATACAAATCATGGTCTCCGCATAAAAAAATGCTTGTTTGGTAGACTTCAGCAGAAGTCCTATCATGATCATTATCTTTATATTTTTTCCAGTGGAAAAAATAAATGAAAGAAATGAAAAAATTAGCAAGTCACTGAATCCCGATATCAGTCAAAAATAATAGTGTGCATAAGTTTTCTACCATTTTACGTAAACATCCGTTATTTTATTGATTTTTAACAGTATTTAAAACAAGGCCATTTTCGTAGGATTCAGCTATTCTTATCGGCCATCTGATACTTCCTGGGCCTTTTCACATCTGCACTTAGAACGTTATTTTCAAGCACAAGTAGGGCCTTCCGTCCACTAATCTGTCAACCAAGTATTCATTAAATCGCTTGTGCAGCCGTCATATCTGGCATTAAAGACAACCGTTCTATAGATAAATGGTTAATAAACACTTCAGTCTGAATTCAGTACGTCCTTCATTTAGATTTAGATACACTGGCTGTTAATCTGCTGTCAAAATGTGCTTACCATGTACAGCAGAAAGGGGAAGGCCAGGAGCAATATCCATAGGTAGAGGTGAAAACAGTTTGAGAACGTGCTCTGGTGGGGGTCCACATACCAGCCTCCTGTAAGTGAAGCCCACACACCCTGCCGCAGGATCTGGAGAGCTTGAGAACCCATCTCCACCGTCTCGGTTAACCAAAAGCTGAAAGGCGTCCTCCAAGGCTGTAGCTCAAAAAACCGTGCAGCAGTTCGAGCCACAGTATCCTGTGTCTATGACGGCACTTCCATTGTGGATGGCTGGTTAACCAAGACTCTTTCATCAAGGATCTTGGATATGAATACTTCTTGCATATTCTTTTGCCAGCACTTCTCTCCCTGGACTTGTGCTGCCACACTCTAGCCTAAACTTTGCTTTTGCAGAGTGTAGCTTTCTGCCACATTGATAACCCACTGAATGCATTAAAAAACATTCATCTGCAAGAAGAACAAGACTGGTTTATTTCCTTAATTTAAGCTACATCTTTAACTTTAACTTCAGAAGAGGGGAAATAAATTCGGTCCATTTCAACTGTAAAACTATACAAAACATTACAACGTAATTACAAATGTAGCAAAAAAAAAAAATCCACATGCACAAATCAGTTGTGGGAACGAGCGACATAAAATGACGTAAATTCGTGCGACATTTGTCAGCAGATGTATATCAAACAATGCGAAGCATTCACAAAGACACATATCGTCATTGTCATATTCTTCAGACACGATTAAAGATCTTGCAATTCTCAATTTTCACGTCCAGGCCAACTCTGTGCCAGCTAGAGTGCTTTACCGATTGACATTAGCGAGCTAACAAATCATTTAGCTTCACGTTAGCTTACGAATATCACTATGGATTTGCAATCGGAAAGATTCCACCTCTTTAACAGCCGCCGCGTTCAATGGTCCGACGAAATGTAAAAGCGTAACAGATAGCAGCAGTTACTCCAGTGTAAGATTGTTTACGCTATTTACCGGCTAATGCAAGGCCGCATAAATCAGCATTTCGCCCGTAGCTGAGCAAATCAACAAGAAGTTAGCTTAACCGATGATCGCTATGTGAATGTTATTTACTCGTCGCTAGCTAACGTTAGCTTAGTGTAGCGCGACAGATCTGACAATTGTTTTCCCAGTGAACTATTTTTCCACACTTTGTATCCCACCATAGCTTACAGTTAGCATTAGCTGACCAGCTTGCCTCATATCTTCCTTCCGCATCCAGTCCTTGCAAAATCTGAGAGCTTGCTTTCCTTCTCGGGATGCTAACTAGCTAGGCAATGACCACCAGTGTCCAGGAACTGTAGCTTCACTTTTCTTTTTACGTCGCTAGCTTGTCATTATTCACCGAGAGTCCTTCATCATCTTTGGCATTAAACGCAGAAAGAGATGTAGATGAAACTGTTGTTCTAACCCGAAACGCGCGGCAGCTTTTTATCGCCATAAAAGCTACCTATCTTTAAAATGTTTCAAGCAAGCTAGCTAACAACTGGTTGACACGCGCACGGGACTCACGCACGCGTAGACAGCGATCATCCGAGAGAGAGAGTGAGAGAGAGAGAGAGAGATTCCCATGGCCCTGATTGGTTGAACACACTGACATCATAGGGAAGGTATTTTTCCTCAATTTTATATCAAAACTATGAAGCAAGAAAAAATGAATTATGAATTTTTGGTTGAATTAGGCTTGTGATGTCTCAGGAATGCTCAATGGTGCCTTTTGTTTTTGTTTCTTGAAAAACATTTGTTTTTCAAGAAACAAATGTTCAAGAATCAACACACAAACACAGTTGTGTACAAAGTATATAATCAAGTGTATTTTCATCTGTATCCACGTTCTGTACACATGTTAAGATCCATTTCACATGAACACTATACAATAGCAATGAGTGAGGAATGGAATATTCACTGAACGCCGAGCAGCTCATGTTGAATGGCACTTTTATAAAAAAAAGAACAAGAAATCACAGTAAATGTAGACTTAACTCAACACAGAAAATGGCTTTATATTATCAGATCTATTGAGTAACAGATTCAGTACATATAAAATGCACAATGCAATGAAACATTTGTTTGTTCCATACTTTTTTCTGTTTTCTCTGTATAATTTGAAAGTAAATAATGCAAACATGTATTTGCAGTCACCGGGGGGGAGAGTGTGCTTTTTTTTGTTTCGAAAATGTAAAGTGTTAAGAGGAGTGGTAACAAGATACATCGAAATATCCGAGAAATATCAATACACTTCACAAACCTTCAATTATTCGTCTCATCAAACAGTCTTTTAGTAACTGAAAGAAAATTATCCATGTTTGGCTGCTTTACAAGGAATATCGATGCCTCAAAGAGATGCTTCAGTTTTCTGTGTGCTGTAGAATTATCCCATGACACTTCTGAGAAAAAGGAGAAGATGAAGAGCGCGCCAGCCCCTGGTGAGGTGGGCTGCTTCCTCCTTCCCCGGGAAGACAGACTTCCTCCAAATGTGATTCGGTGTGTTCCACAAGATTCCTCTGAAGTTCGGGTTCCAGTGGTTTTGATGTGGATTTGAAAGCGGCGTCGGTGGGCTTGTGTTCTTCATACAGGTTCCCCTGTGTACACGTTGCTTTTTCAATCTGCTAGCCACTATATGTACATACAAGCAATGTTTACAGCAAAATACCTCCACTGGTGTCGACTGACTTGTTCACAATTATCCTCACTTGGAATGGCATGGCATCTCGCCGCGAACACCTCAAAACAAACAATGTTCTTGAGCCGTTGTACTCTAAGCTTCACCGCTGGAGTACTATTCATAATCCCTTTACAGTGTTGTATAGTTACTGAACATCATGCTTCATTTATCATACTGCACCATCAACATTGTTCCATCTTCTGCTGCAGTGACTTGAAACCACATAACGTAACATGGAGGCGGCAGAGATGACGTGTCCTCTGAGTGAAACGCTTGCTCTTTCAGCGTAGTCAGAATTACTGGGGCTCTCTCTACTTTATTTACTATTGAGAGCCAATAACTGGCCTGCTTCTGTCTCACATATCATAATGGGGACATTGATGCAGATAGAGCATTACAAAGAAGTACAAAGAAAACATTGAGATAAGTCTGTCCGGAAGTTCGCAGCAGTCTCTTGCTATGTACAAAGTGGATATGCCTCGTCCGGGCTTGTTAAAACCTTAAAAGAACACGTGTATGCAGAGTGTATGCAGAGTGCACCTTGTGACACAGAGGCAACGTTTGACCTTTAAAAGAAACGGAACAGTTGAAAGCAAGGTGCTTTATGCCGTTGCTTTGTTACGGCTTGTGAAAGGTCTCTGTTGACCTGACTGACATGGGAGTGAAATGAAAGCATTTTCCCCTCATCCTCTTGTCTCACTCCTCGTTTCCTCCTCTCTGCTCTCAGACATAATATTCTTTGTCCTTGTTCTTTTTGCCCTTTGTGACCGCCTTGGCCACGGAGGTTGCCGCTGTGCTTTTGTCTTTGACCACCGCTCCATTCCCCTCCACGGTGGAATTGTTGGCAAATGTGTGACTCTGGTCTGTCTGGTAGGAGCCCTCATCCCGGTTGCGGTACTTGTACATGGCATACAGGAGGATAAGAATGCACAGAGCGGCAGCAGCCACAATACCAACCACCATCCCCGTGGTGCTGCTGGACTCCCTGATGACTTCCACGGCACCGGGCTGGCTCTTTTCTTCAGAGGCTGTGGGGTCGGCTGTGGGCACATGGGGAAAATTGGGAGGGTAAGTTAGTCCTGGCGTGTTTCGGGAGGATGGAGGAGCAGGGGGCAGAAGCACCTGGTCGCGGGTGTTCATTTTGCCTGCGGGAATGTGGAGCTTGTCAGGGTTGGTGGTGGGAACATAAGGAGGTAAGGGGCGGGGTTTCTGGACTCCACCCTCACCAGTGGTGGGAGGTGGAGGAAGGACTGTCCTGTCAGTGACCATGGGAGAGTTCTTATTATAAAAGTCCTCATCATCTGATTCCGTCATCTCCCCGGAGCCGAATGCTGAGACCTCCACAGGGTCACCGCAGTCCTCCTGGTCCGGGGGGCAGGAAGGGTGAGGAGGGAGTATCAGGGACTCTTTGGTGGTTTCAAGCGGGGATAGGAAAGTGGGAGGAGGAGGGATGACGGGGTAACGGGTGGCGATGGATGGGGGCTCAAGGGAATCCACTGTTATAATAGGCAACACTAATTCACCTCCTAGAAAAGAAACAGAAAAGGTGGGTAGAATTAAAATGTAAACTCTGGCTGATGAAAGTAGATGATGTCAAATATTAGAGATGTGAGACGGTTCAGTGATCACACATATATATTATAAGACATTTGTCAAACACGAATTAAACCATCATGGCATCGACCTTTAATAATGTACACAGCTCTTAATTGCACGAGTAGATTAAGAATGAAAATATAACCCAGAGCTCACATGTAGATAGACATACAGGATGCCCCATGATAGGCGGCAGCTGAATGAAGAGCATTTAACAAACAGAGCACATGACAGACACAAGAAAAGTGCTTTACTGGGTTTTTTTGCTGTTTGACCCACCTGTTCCTGGCTCACACTCTTCGAGATCCTCATCATCACTTGGACACTCTGCTGATGCCACCAAAATGTCATCGGAGTTCTGCGGCTGGAAGGAAAATGGAGAAAGTGTATTTTGTGTTTTTGTTCAAACAGTCATCTCGGTCCCGTCGTCAAGAGTTCAAGCTTCATTTGATTGTTTTGCTGGCTGACTGTCCCATTTAAAAGTTTGCAGGATGCAGCACTGTAGAACTTCAGTGTTTTTGCTCTGCGCACCACTAGAGTAAATATGCAGCTGCTTTTTATCCTGCACCCCCCAGTGGCTGGCTTCATGTTTATGAATAAACTAAGAGCACCAATGAGCGAGAGTGAATTCTCAGTAGGATAAATGTTTTCAATTAATGTTATATAATTTTGTTTTTTGTATGACTCCTTTATACTATTTCTGCCAAAACAATCTTAAACATGCTCAATCAGGGCTTTGGTTGGTTGGAATTGGATTTTAGGATGCACATTTGAATAAGTGCAAAGCAGAGGAGATGTTTCACTAATGGATCAATTGAAAATATCATGAAGGCACTTTTAGGGATATTGAACAAGAAATATGCAATAAAAATGCACTCTATTTGTAAAAAAAGAGGCAGGGGAATTTCCCCCTGAAACCAGCTGCTGATATCTTTCCAGTTTGACAGGGTGGGAACATTTTGGACCAAAATCAAGACATTTAAAATGGTGGCTGCTGATATTCACCTGTCTGGATGATGTATTTTGAACTGTATTTCAAAATTATGAAATAAAAATATCAAAAATACATGTCATTAACTTTGCACATTTTTAAATAGTGTGGAATTAATTATGTGACAAATTCAAAATCACACACATTCGAACCTGATGTGATGTAGCCTTACGGGATTAAACCTGTTGTGTGAGCAAGGCAATGTGCAGACAAATATTTAATATATTTCTATAATATCATATTATAATAATCATTTTATATATTTATCTCCTATTTTATTTTATTTACAAGCGAGTAAATAAGTTGCAGGTCCAACCCCCTTGCTAGTTAACCAGCACATTATCTGAGTCCACAGAGAGATAGAGAGAGGCTCTATTTAATCCCTTGATGCATAGATTTGACCCCCAAATGCTGTTATTTAAACAATGCAAATCAATCTGCTGATGTGATAATGAACATGTCAGCATACAAGGTCGGCCAGATCATAAAATCAATTACTCTTATGAATGGTGGATGGGATGTGAGTGGGTAAAATTATTTGTGATAAATCAGGTAAATATTCATTACAGCATATTATCCGGAGACATCCCAGATAAGGTTGCGCCTGTTGTCTGTGCCTGTTCCGTTCCGTTCGTTCCGTTCATCATGTGCTTTATCTTAATTAGTGGATGGGTGTAACTTAAACAACGAATGTGCTGAGATTGAAAATGATATCAGAACACGTGCCATGCTGCGCACTACGTCGGATCTTTAGAGGATAAAGCCCACTGTGTTTGAGCGTTCCAGAATTATTATGGCGCCATCGTAGAAAGCCTTGTTGGCCACTCCTTCAGATAGGGTACCATTCAATTCAACTGTCCTCTGACAGCAATAAGTCACTTTCAATTTAACGGAGTGACCAAATGATCATCATAGAGATATTAACGTGTGTCTGAATGGAAGCAGACAGATTTTACTATTTGTTATTCTTCCTAATGTTTCCTAAGATGTGGATCTACAGTCAGCAAACCTTTTTTCCTGTACTAGAGAAAAGCTAATTATAAACACAGTCTCATAAACATAAAATAAATTATGTCCAATAATAAAAATATGGCTAGAGTCACAAAGATCCTTATCTTTACTTAATACTGCTGTGGAAACGCTATGACAATAACACTCTTTATAATAACAAATAATTATTTTCTTCAATCTCTCTCTCACCTTTGAGATGCTCTCCCTCAGACTGGGCGACCGTTGCTTGCGGGTGGTAGTGGTAGCCATAGTGGTGGTGGTCTCCATGATTGTGGTCGACATATCCGACACTGCCAGTGGGGTGGCGGAGGTGGCGTCCGTAGCGAGCACAGAGAGCGAGTCCCCGACCAGGCGGAGGTTCCCCTCCACCTGTATGCTGGGATCATTTTCTGCTGCTAGTTTGAGCACCTGGAGGCCATTGTAGTACAGCCCTGAAATCTGACCCTGGAAGGGCCGACCCTTGTCATGGCCACCAATTTTAATGGCCGCTTGGCTGTTAAAGATGGTCAACTGTCTCCCTGAAGTTTGACAGAGAGAGAGAGAGAGGCGGAGAAGGGGAAAGAATGGCGGAGCAGAGAGAGAGAGAAGTCACATGGGACAGCTTGCGTGGAAATATGAGCTGAGCCAGGTGGGTTTAATAGTCAATTCTGAAATAGATGCTCTCTTTAAATGGGGGGAAGTTAGTTAGCAGAGACTTGATCAATTAGAGTTTACACATGCAGGTTAAAACCATCAAAGGAGCATTCAGTCTATATTTAAAGTCCTATTTATGCTTTTTTTTTATGTTTAGTTTTTTTTTTTTAAATTATGGTCCTTTTGAATTATCACCGAGTAAGCAAACTGTCTGTGTGGGAAAAAAAAACAAACAAATGTGAGCAACATTAACAGCAGCAGCAACAAAAGGTTTGGCAGACTGACATGGTCATTCTACGAGATAAAGAAATGCAAGTCTGAGGGGGAAGAATTACAGGCAAACATCGTTTTATGTGGTGTCAGTTATATTTTTTTACAACATTTCAGTTTAAGAGGAACAAGAACTGGTCAACTATGCAACGTTGTTGTAAACAGCATTTTAATGATTTTTATGTAGAATACCCACAATATCTAGTTAAGGGGGGAAAAAGAGGATTCGACCAGGATTATGTGTTTTAGGTAACTGGTTTATAATCTTTGATAAGGTGCAGCTTTTCCACAAGATGCAAGGATGACAACAAAATAAATGTCAGGCACTTTATACCCCTTAGCTGTGACGCGTTTAAATTCCACTTGAAGCTTTATTTTTGTCATCACAATTCATAGCCAATAAAACTTTAAATTGAAATGAAGGGAAAATATTGGTTAACTTGGTTATTGTCACCCTTGTCTTCTGGTACTGCACCTCTTATGGGGGGAAAGGTTATTACTAGTTATTTTAAAGGATTAATTGATTAATCACTTAACTTTTACCTTTATCGAGTAGCCACTCGTCAACTACCCGACCAAGTCTGTATGGGATTCTTTGTCTAGCAATAGCCAGTCGTTCATTATCATAGTGTCCTTCAAAGAATTTGGAGAGACAGATTAAAGGTTAAAAGTCTGCAAACTGAAAGATCACATGGTTAGAAACAGAGTTATAATGTAGCTAACAGGTTAACAAGTTATCAATTTTAACCCAGTTGTGAGTTAAAAGAAACTTGTGCCTTACTTAGTGTTGTCTAGTTATTATGATTAACAGTTTCAATGCTAATTAGAGTACGGTTTAGGCTATTTATAATGTGCTACACTAGTTAGTGTTGTAGTTAGCTTTTTTTATGAGAATAGATTAATCCTAAGTAAACATCAATGACAGTAAAATGTAAAGGAATTAAATGTACTACATGACAAAAAGGTTAATTCAGGTAGACATAAAAAAAAGCATTAAAAAATAAGTCATTCAAACAAACACAGTCATTTCTTGCATTTAGTCAATAATAAACATTGTGTAGTTACAGCCAAAACAGTTATAGGAGGAAAAGTCTGACCCCACCTCTGTTCCACACATGTTTCTGATATACAAAATGTGTTTTTATTGAAGCTCCCACACAATATCAATACCATGTCTCCATTAGAAAGTAATGGGAACTAAAATATCATGTCTCTTTCCACATGTTCAGTAGTGGATAAAGTTCTTCTTAGTTATCAGAAAAAACATGGTGGAATCAGCACTACTAGTCAGAGGTTAAAGTGGGATTTAGTAGGCGGAGGGACCCTAAATTCATAGCGAGAGCTAAACCAGCTATAGAGAAAGTATCTAATTTGGTCGAATATAACACCCCAAACACTAATCCTAAATGTATTTTAACAATTATTTTATTAAACAAAACACATTTGACAAAAATATAGATGCAATTCTTTTGTTTTTGCTGACATTTTTCAGGATTTGAAATAGTTGGCTACTTTGTCTGTGCACAAGTTTTATTGCCTGTTTAGTGAGCATTTGTCCCTCATGGAGAGCCATCAACCTGAGAGGTTGAGCATATCCAGATGCCGATTGAACATGATGTGTTCATGTGTGCATGAACTGTTGTGACAATAAACGTGAAACTGGCAATCAGACTTATTCATTATTTTGTTAAAGGTCCCAGAACTGTTTTGGTCCATTTTAACCTCTGCTACTAGGACTGGTTTAAGTGAGGCAGGACTTGATGTCTCTATTTAACACATGCACATAGAAGGCAGGAAATATACTGTATGATACAGACTTCAACAGCATGAACTGTCAGTTCCTGATGCAGAGCCCACTTAATGTCAATGCTATAATTACTTGATATATTCAATAATTGAATCCTTGAATATAGACTTGTACTTATTCTGCAATGAAGAGTTTCATGTCATCAGCTGCAATGTTCTGACTTACAACAACCATATTCTTACATTATATATAAGTTCACACATTATATATAAGTTCTATGTAGAGCTTAGTCAAAGGAAGTTATTTGAAAGCTTAGGAGAGCTTCTTTGCAAAGGGGAAAAGGCCAACTGAGGAGCTAGAAGAGGAGCTGACAAGAATAGAAAGCTTCTTTTAACAGACCATAAAATACGGGTTTATCAACAGGTGACTCATGCACCAAGTCTCCGCTGCATAATATGTGGTGACAGGCTAGAAAACGAGGTAATGAAGTCTTCAACACATACAGATTAAGAACCCTGGAATTAAAGACAAACCCTTGGAAATGTTTGAAAGAAAAAAACATGAAGGACAGAAGAAATTATTGAGGGCCACATCTTCAACAAATGTGTGCTATTGTGAGTTTGTCCTATCTGACCAAGTCAACACTTAGTATGCAGTGCCGTTGACATATTTTAAGCCTAAATAAAATCTATACAATTTTCATATTGGCAATAAAAATAATTGTGTTTAGCTATATTGTACTGAACTACATTCACTGTAAAGTTAACTTTATTCATAAAAAAAATATTCAGAGAAAATATCCAGTAATAGGCTATTTAAATATTTCTCCATTTCAGACTCATCTGCCAAACAGGCTGTACAAGCTATAGCAGCTGATGAAGACTCTGTCATTGCTAGACGCACAAGGCAGCTTCACGTTAATGCATCAGCTTCAGATTGCTCTGTTGTTCCCTAAATACGACACATTAAATATGCGCGGCAACTTAATGAGGAAACAGCTACCAGAAATCTGAATTAAAATATGCCACTGAGAATGTCAGTATTTTACAGACAGTACATTTTGCAACCGTGGATTTGATGATTTGTGTTTGCAAACTCCTTCCCTTATTCAGGTCCGTCATGCTCCCTATTTACATGTCGTATAACCATATTCTTTGTCCCCACAGTCTTACCTGGTGGATAGCGCTCAATGATTGGATGGTTGTCCACCTGGAGAGTGGCATTGCCACCGCTGCGTGTGAAGCGAACAACATGGTACTTGCCGTCATTCACTATGACAGCAGGCTCATCGATGGTGATGTCATCTGTTCCTACATTGAATATGACACCAATTTTTCCTTGATCCTGCAAATAAAAACATGAAAAATGATGAGTGTCAAGTTAAACAACTGGCAAAAATTAGACTACAGATCTCCCATCTGCTTCAGAGTCTTAATATATAATATAATATAATATAATGTAATATAATATAATATAATATTGTGCTAGATTTGTGAATTTTGCATTTTTTTTCTGCTTATAAAGTTCATCATATAATTGGTAAGACATATCCTCCCCCTGTCCTGTTTATCGCCATCAGAGCTGTGTGTAAAGCAAACCAGTGCATATTCATGAGCAAAATTCAGGGTAGTACAGCCCCAGGTCAAACTCAGCCCCCTCTCGTCTGGAGGACAACATCATTGGAGCCAGAGCAATCTGCCAGGGGGCTTTATAAGGGTTCAACAATAGAGTTGCTTCCAACTTATTCTTGATTACAAAACAGCCCCAAAGTACCCTTTGGCAGCTGGAAACACTGCTGCACCACAGTGGTAGTAAATAAAAGATTGGCCTTTGTAGTTCACCTAATTATGGATCCTTTCTTTCTTTCTAATTTCGCTTCCTAATGCCCATGTGTTTGGGCATAAAGCTACTCTAGTATTTCGCACCTATCTTTATAGACATCAGCTCTGATCACTTCCCTGTTTCCACCAGAGCTTACGTGTCGGATCAGCAGTCTTCTCTGATACATATCAGTGGAAAATATGTATTTTTAAAAAAGGATACACAATTATAAGGATGCATTTAAAAAGAAAAAAGAAAAAAGCAGATGGTATGTCAGAGCTGCTTATATACCGGTATTTTTAAACATAACATAGGGCATATAGATTCTTCAAAGTTTCAGTCAATCATGTGGCCATTTTAACACAGAATTTCTGTATTAATGATTTTCAATACTGACAATCAGAAAGAACTGAATGTAAAGATGCACTATGTAAAGTTCCAGCTTTGTCTTATTTGTTAATCAAGAGTATTTCAAGCACGACAAAGATGCCCTTTTCATACTGGGTGGCATATTTATACTGATGTCTTAAAGGTTGTTCCTTAAGGAGGATTTTGACCCCTTGGTGACATGAATTACACAGGTGTACTCATGTTTTATAAGGATCCACTGTTGTTAAATAGAAAGTTTGATATCTGACAATGATTTTAGGAAGTGAATGCTTTTCAAAGGCACCTCACTTGAAAACCTCTAAATGCCAGCAGCACTATAAAAATCCATATATCATGTGTAGCATTTTCTATTTCCATATCTCCCTTGTGGCCAGTGTTATTTTGACTAGCTTATCTGAGCCCTCACCTAGTTTTCACCAGAAGGAAAGAAATAGCGCAAGAAGACAATAATTTAAGAGTTTATGAAGCAACAAGGAAGCATTCCATATTCTTAAAAACCATTACACTGTCTCAAGAGAATACAACAAAGTGCTAAACAGGGTCTATTTCCAGGTATGATTGTTGTTGTGTGCTTTGACAACAGGTGGCATTTTAATTATTACCCCACTCACAGAAGTTTGCTCCCTGTGGCGTTCATCATGGCAAATCTGTCCCGTCATTACATGCAACAAAATGCTGATTTCCTCCAGAAAAAACAACAACACACACAGTTGCTGGCAACTGTTGAGGAGTCATTCGCTTCCACCAAATTGATCTCCCTTTTGTGGACATTATTCCATAAAAAACATCGGAATATTAACAAAACAATCTGTCAGTTTTGTAACATTTACACGTCAAGTTCAAAACCCTCCTTACTATGTGGAGCTGAAGATAGTCTCCGAGTCCATGAGTGCTTTCCACTCGCACCAGAATGGCATTCTTCTGTTGACAGCTGAACCCCACAGCTAACCGGTCAGCTCGGGTGCTTGGGCGCTCATTGGGGGCCCAAATGAACGTGATGAGAGCGCCCCCTTTCCCAAAGATGTACGTGGTTCCAGCTGGAATGAGACAGGAGGAGAAACAGCAGTCAGGGAGAGAGAGAGAGAGAGAGAAAAAAAGGTTGTGCTGTAAACAGGTAGAATTTATAGTATTGGTTAATGTTCGTTTCTGAAATGTTTGTGTAGTAGTGGGAGATTTTCAAGGACGAATATTCAAAATATTCAGTACTAGTACAATCCCGGGTATTGATTTGAAATGTCTCTCAGAAACAAAATGCCTAACCCCCCCACCACACCGCCTGCCTTACACACATACCATTGTTCATTTTTCAAAATATTATAGTAGACACAGAAAATCTCAAACCAGGAAGGCAGTGAGAAAGATTTAACAAGGAGGACTGCTTTCTCCTTCAATCAAATTTAAGTAGCCACATTCACAGAGGTTTACTTTCCTAGATGTTAAATAATGACACCAATCAAAGTTGCATCTTTTATTTTCAGTATTTCACACTGCACTGCAAACTCTGAGGCTAAATCCAATACCATTCATTCATTTTCTTGAAGGCGAGACGATCAGTAATCATCTCGTCTTCAGCTGCTTATCCAGCACTATTGACTCCTGAATATAAGGGCATAGCCTGCAATAAATCCACGGGTTTCATTCACACATATTTTTGCCTGATGTGACATAGACATTATGTTCACTTTGTAGATGTGGGGTATTTCTCTGATTCTGTTCGTGAGGAAGACACCATCTCTATGTTCAAGAGTAGACTAAAGACTTTCCTTTTTAATAAAGCTTATAGTTAATCTATACATTAATCAATCATGGAACATGGATCATGGAAACCACATAGTAAAATTAAGTGGATTTAAAACTAGCACCTTTGTTGCTCTGAGGCAACAGTGCAAGAGCTAGTATCAGCTGCACAAACATATTAACAGTCGGATAGCCATTTAATATACTTCTGATGAGTCTGAACCCAGCTGGCACAGCACACGTATTCCATACTTCATGCATCTTGGAGTGAATATGAATGAAGTAATAAAGATTTCTGAATAACCTTCCTGCATTCAGTAGGGCAAAATGACAAAGGTGACATGTAGTGCAGCATGCAGATTACTGAAGGCTGTATAGGCAGTGATTTATTGGGAAAACAATAAATATATTAAGAATATAGACTTGCGTAGAGCTCTAAACTGTGAGCAGTTGTGCAGAAATCAGGAGTTATGGAGACATATTAAGTCTGAATTTGTCTCCTGACTTATTGCATCTCAGGCACACTCCTTCCATGGACTATTAAATGCAGCTCAGTGAAATAAGGAGAATGAATGGGACAGGCTAAAGTCTGACAGATAGAAAATACAGATAAAATATGGTGTTCAAGGTAGAACGTGGTAGAAATAGTTGCCGTATAAATCTTTTGCATCAGATTAATCAAATCAATTGAATTTAGGACACAGGAAATCTTGTGCATTTTAAGCACATGCTTAATTAATTCTGTACATGCAGAATTAATTGCCATCATGGTTGAATTGCTGTTCTTACCATCATGAGAATGATGTGTCCAGTCAGTTAGTTCTCAAACTGAATGTCTGCTGCCTCAAATAACCCCATCCTTCCATTATAATATTAAGGATTTCCTCCATTCAGATTTCACATGACTCGTGACTGAAATGTCATTCTAAGATAGCGTATTAATGCTTGATCTCATTGCAAAAGTCAAAAAGATATTTCCCATGAATGCACTAGAATAGCTTTTATGGAAGGAAGTCATTATGGTTAGGTATAAACTTTCATTAAGACAGCTTTTAAGATTTATGTCTTTTAATTTTTACACCATTGTTACATCAAGACTGGAGTATTTGTAAGCTTGCATCAATTGTAATCGTTAAACTAATTTCGTGTTTTCTTCTATTCCTGCATGTATTCAGTAATTGTGTTTGTAAAAAAAAGAGCAGTGTGATGAAAACACATTTAAACCTTTAAAGTGAGATTTATATGATCTTATGCCTCCTTTTTAACATTTTGATTAAGGTCAACATTTATAGTGTTATGACGATTTAATGTGTTCATTTGCATCAGTTTGGGGTGAAGACTGTGATGAAAATTCAATTGCGGAGTCAGAAAACAACCTGCTCTTCAACTCTACTCGAGGATAGCGTCCCTATGCTAACATTAACACGTCCCCCATCATGCTATGCTGCAGTGTTAAACTGCAGACACGGTTAAAACGGTGGCCGTGGGTGCCTTTAATATTAACACCAGCTGTCTTTTCGTACAACGGCAATCTGTTTTCTCTGAGAGTCCAACAATTACGTGTGATTCTCTGCTTTACTATGTTCGCACTCCGGCAAAATTCAAATTGATAACAAGAGATTACTTTCTTCATAAATTGATGACTTCATTACCTATGCATTTTGATAGATAGATCCCCGTGACGGTGCTTTCATCAACAGCAAATTACATTCTTTACTAGTAATTCTCACTGATTTTGAAGGTTGCTTTTAAGTGTTGGAAATGTTACCGCTTTTTAATCTGTTCATTAACAAATTAAAACTCCAACACAAACATAACCTTCACAATTCAATGCATACAGACAAATAGTACTGCTGTTTCCTTTCTTCTTCTCTTTGACCTTGCTGAATTTGTTTTACATTGGTCCAAGGGGACAAGTTTTGCTTTTGATCTTGATGCACATTCTATGGGTATTAATTGTGTACTGTTACTTTTGCCAAGGTAGGACTTCATCTTTAAATGGAGCATTTTGTAATTCCAGTAATGGCATTTTTTTCGATGATGACTGTAAGCAGCCTTGCCTAAGTTCTGCATCTCGGCTTACCTTTCATGCATTGCAGCAAAATATTTCTTCTTTTCAGTTCCCATTTTCCTCCCCCAGTTTGTTCTGCTTTGCTGCAAAACGAGAGCAGCGCAGCATTTATCTTGGCCTCTGATTTTTGCTCACTGTGCCATCCTTCGCCTTATCCACTATTTTCTCCCTCTACATCTTGGTAAAAGTGCGATCAACACGCAATTTTTGCCTTGATTTACAAAACAAATGACAAAACAATGATGATGATGGCATTATAACATCAGTTCAATTCACTAGCAGCATCTGTGCACAACATGGAAGCTGGAGGACTAGATTTTTATTATTTTTATTGTTGGGAGTGTGCATGCGTTTATATATTTATTGGTATAATTATGTGTATGCATACCTGCCTAACTGTCATCCTGGAGGGTAAATATAATATGCTACCTGAAAGGGAACGAAGTCCTATCTGATAGATGTTTTGATGGCCCTCTCCCTTTGCTTGCAGTTCTTGTGGCTAGAAATAAAGCATTTTGTCTGATTGCATTGAGATACTAGATCATTTTTCTTCATATTTTATAACTTGAAAGTGAGGGTAATATATTTTATGTTCAAATCAATCCCTGAATAGTAATGAATACTAATAAGTGCTCAAAGAAGTCATACGTAATAGCTACACTAAGCCATGTCTTCCACTTCCACTTCGTCCACAGATATCTCTCTGGAAGCATCAGCTACTCTTTGTCTTTCCACAGTTAGACAATCCTAACATCAATATTGGGGCTCTGTAGAATTAAATGCAGCAGATTCTCACTGAGCTGTGCAGAAGTGCTTGTTTAGTGAATGATGAGTGGTCAGCTACAGCGTATTCATGCTTACATTCTGGATGAGAGCATATAAGGTCACTGGTGCAGGGGGGGTCATGGTTTTGCTACCTCTCTTGTGTAGTTGTTAATGGATTAGTTCAATAAAAACCTCCACAACACCAACAGTGAAAAGACACTTTAAACAATTTAAAAAGCCTATCAACAAAGAGCATAAGCAACTAATTATTATAACCCCAAAGAAAATGCATTCTTTCATAACCTTTGATTATGTATTAATTCACTGGCAACTAATCCTGTTATATTTCTCCAGAACGCCTCTCACTGAAAAGCAATATCATGATGCACAACCTAAATTAAAAAAAAACATTTCTGTGGTCAAATTTAAACTAGGCCATCAAATCTATTTGTCCCATTAAACACAAGGAAACATTGTAGAAGTTCAAGTTCTTCATCTTCTATTTTGTTCTGCGTTATTATATGTCACTCAAGTAAACATCATGCGAATAAATTTGTTTGTGCATGACACGTGGACCTGACGTTATGGCGTTTGAATATAGTGCAGCAGAAGTCAAAAGAAATACTGAAAGCTCTCCATAAATGTAGATTTTTGTTCATTTCAAGATCGATGACAAGCTAAAACCATCATTAGTATCTGTGCGTATGCCAGATACTGTATGCTGCGTGGTATAACAATATACTTAATAACCTGTGCTCAACATGAGGGGTGAGAGGCTTAGCAGTAGGATAGGTGGCCTATAAATAGCCATAGCCCAGAGGGCCTCTAAAAGACTGTGGCTATCCTTGACACACACACACACACAAGCACATTCAAAACTGACTTCTTCTGCGACAATGGTTATATAACCCAGTACCAGTAAATGTTAATCAATAGCTGCACACACATTCCACAAAGTGCATTATGTCATTGTGGAAATAACGTGAAGTATACATTTCTCTCTAAAGTACTGTCTGCACCATTAATGATGCACTTACATTCGTTTTCTACGGAGGAACACGTCCTTCACAACAAGCCACAGCACTGAATCTAGAGCTAATAGAAAATGTATCAGCGATTCTTTGAAGTGTTTTCTTTGTAGGCCGGTTTGATCATAGACTGTGCCGCACCTGTAAAAGCCTGGCCGAAAATGATATGGATATAATAGTGCAGATGTAATTAATCAAGTTTCTATTGCAACTGACAAAGTGAAAAAGACACTACACATCTCCTTTTATCGAACATAAAAGTGACTGTTAGGACAGAAAATTCAAAGTGCAGTATAAAAGGGAATCTGGTGTCAGCACTTTGCTGGAGCCAATTCAAGCACTGAAGACAATTTGATGTAGAGTATTGACGACCAATACTCACCCTTATACTCTTATATCTCAAATTACACAGACCAGGTGATCATAATTTGGGGGAAAAGTTGTCATTAGTCCCGAACTGATTTAGTAAAATACTGTCATATCATAAAACACAGACCATTACAGGGAATGCAATCTGCTGTTTAATCAAATAAGAATCTCATTGGAAGTGATAGAGATTTGCAATGATGATTCACTATACCATTGATGTGTATTTTGAATAAAACAAATGCACACACTGGTGCTGTACCATCGTAAGTTGTTTTCAAACTCGGCTGTTTGGCCCGTTTGTTTCCTGGGATAGTCCGCTTTGGGCAGGTGTGAAAGCTCATCCGAACGCTGGTGCGCACCAAAAAACTCTGGTCAAGCTGAAAACATGGGTCTCGGTTCGCTTTGAATGCGGTGTGAAAGCTCCCCGGACAAACACAGGACCAAATGCACGTAGTAACGCTATATGCAGTGCATCGAGGGTAGAGGAAGTACAGCGCGCACTCCAAACCAAAACAAACATGGGAGAGGGAGGGATTTCCCCTCCTACATTGTCTAATCGACGAGTGCCCCTCTCAACCATGGGATGATTCTCAGAAAGTTTGGTTCGCTTTAGAACTCACAGCGTGAAAGCAGGACCGAAACAAGTGATAAATGCAACAATGTTGCGACTTTCAGCTCCCCAATTGAACCGAGCCCGCCTGGTCAGCTGTGAAGACAACCTTAGAAAGCGTCATGGGAAAAACGCAACCATTACTGGTACTGATGGGTAGATAAAATGGGTTTAATGGTGCACTGTGCTATGAGAGAACTACCAATGGTGCCTCAATATAAAGAAGCAACAAATCCCTTTTGTCATATGTATAAATATCTAAATATACTTATTTAAGTATGTCGGATGGCAAAATCAAGCTCTTATCTGGATATTTATTCCTGACCCTTGCCACTCAACAAAAACAATACTAAGAAATTGTTGGAGGGAAATGCCTTACCATGGCCCCCTCTAGTAAGAAAGGGCATCCTGTTGATGGCAATTGGAACAGTGCCATGCTTGTTGTGAAAATGGTGGACATGGTGCGTGGTGCTGAGACTAGAAGACACGCGTGCCGTTCCAGTCTGGATGGGGAGTACATTGAGCAACACGAACCAGAAGGCTAGTCTGGTACAATAACTCACGCCCATGCCCAGGCTAAAGCGTGACCAACCGCTCCTCTGTCCGAGCACAGGGCCTGCTGAAAAGAGTCTACCCATGTATATCAGATCCTCATGGGCCCAGTAAAGACAGCCTGGCCAAGGTTTGGCACGTGGCAGTTTGACTTGAAGACCACAGGGCATCTCAGTGACAAGCGGTGCCCATTTGTTTCATAATCCCTCAGTTTGAGTGGGGAGGAACAAGATAGTGGAAAAATATCCTTTGAAATCGTGACAAAAATAATAAAAGAGATGTTTCAGGATAGCAGTCAAAATCCAATCAATGTCCTTGTAGAAGAAACTGGAGCGCGGCCAACTTATTTCTTATTAACATTTGGCCAAGACATCTAGAAAGGCAAAGCCGGTGCTACGACCTCACTGAAAACCATCCCAGAGCACATTCTCCAGAAAGTGAGCCAAGGGTATCCAAAATGCAGAATTGATACGTATCCAAATGAAGAATGAGGATGAATCCACACATAATTTCAAGCAGGAACGATGCTCAACCATGACCACTTAGGCACAAAAAGTGTCAGGATGAAGCCTCATGGGACAAGAACTGTCTCCATCGCCGACAGGTGGAGCTTGAGGGGAGCGGAACCTGCCCAGTAAAAAGAGCGTCCCTCCACCGCAGCAGGACACGCCACACACGTCCGTAGGAAACTGGATCATCTCATTAATCAAAAAGGACACAGAGTCAAAAATGAGAAGATGCAGCAGCGGAGGCTAATTCAGAAATCAATGCTCTTTCTCCGTTTTAGTCTGGAAAAGGGGACGAGAACAGAGATGGGAGAGAGAGGGAGAGAGAGGAGGGACCAGCTGCAGCAGCACGGTGAAGGAGAAAATGCAGAAAATAAATAAATAATGTCTCAGCGGCTCCTCATTTACTCTCTCTCAGATGCAGAAAATCCACGGAATGGTAATCTCCGATGTGACGGAGATCCGCCACAATGTTGCCGTAGCGCAGAGCGTCTCTGTTTCAAATGCACGTATGATCCGTCACTCTCATCCAACCTGCTCAGTCTCATATGCAGTGCAGACTCCTGCTGCATTCTCCTCTCCGTGCTGCTCCTTTTTCCTTTACCTCTCCCATTAGCCAGTCCGGATCTGCTGCTGCGCTACCTCTGGGTGAGGAACGCTGACTGTGACAGCAGCAGCAGCAGCTCGTGTCTGTCTCTGGAGGAGAGCAGGTGATTCTCCTCTGAAGAGGTGAATCAGACGACAGGGATGTTGCCTTAAAACTGCTGCAGCAAAAAAATAAAAAATATATGCTAATTAAAAAGCGCCCACATAGCGTAACAAAATTCCGGATGGTGAAATTCCAGGACAGTCTGGATTCCAGCAAAAAAATATCTTGGCTTGGAGTTTCGGTCTAATGAGTGCGAGATAAAGGAACCCTTCTAAAGGCATAGCTACTGTCGTCAGAGGCTCTGATCCAGTGAGGCACAGCATGCGCCGCCGCTCTGTGTGTTTGTGTGTGTGTGTTTGCATCTGAGAAAGCGAAGTCTGTGAGCAAATAAGTGAGGAGGGGGGGTCTGTGGATTGAGTGAGGGAGGGAGGGAGAGACAGGAAGAGATAGAGAAAGGGAAAACAGGCAGCCATGGTGCAAAACAGTAAGGCAGTAAGTGAATAAACACATGCTACACATTTACAGCACACTGCCTTGCAGGACCTGGCAGTAACACGTAGGAATCATACTGCAGAGGCGGAGCCTGATTTAAGTGAGCCGTCAGAGCTCTTACAGAAGGAACACAAGGATATTTGGCGTGGATGTGCCGCCATGATAACAACTGGAGAGTGTGTGAATGACGGAAACGCAAATGCCTGTCAACGTGATATAATATGCCTCACTACCTGAGGCTAAGGAAGCGAAAGGATATGGTGCCTAATGCATTCTGGGGGGGAAAAAAAAATCAAGATCTCGCTCCATCTCAAGCTCCTCTTTGCCCTGGCGATGCATGACTATCTGAGTTCAGAGGTGTTTGGGTGGGAGGAATATAATGGTAAAATGAATTAGAAAATGCTGACACTTGAGAAGAGGCGCTCATTATCAGGTGTGGAGCAACAAAGTGAGAGAATGGAGAAACAGAGAGGGAGAGATTGCAGGAGAAAGAGAAGGGAGAGGAAGGGGGGGGGGGGGGGGGGACTGCAGTGATATCAGCTACATCACGGTCGATGGAGATATCAGCTGGGATTGACTAGTCGGTCGAAAGGACACGCATGGAAACAGGAGGACAGAGGCAAGCCATGCAGCATCACCTCTCGTAGTGACAAGAAGACGCCGCGGGCCATTACTCAAGCGGGGGTGGGGGGGGGGGGAACGGAGAGTGCATTTCTGGAATGGTAAGTTTGCTTATTGGTCCATTAGTCATAAATAAAATCAGATTTTCGTTTCTCCCATCTGTCTTTCAAGCTGGGTCAGAGGGAGACTTTAAACACTGATGAGCTTCTCAGGAAATGTTGATGTCTTTAGCAGAACTGCTGCGATGTCGAGCGCTGCTTGGGTATCATCTGGAGGCAAATTCAAAGCAATAAATGTGAAAATCAGTGCGTTTAATCTCGTCACAGGAAATGTTTCATCAATGACTCCTAGAAAAGATATGGAACTAATTTGCAGACAGTTGATTGAGTTAAGTAAAATGATGCTTGCATTTATAAAGTTACATGCTTTGAGGGTTGGTTAACATGATGAAAGCCATGCTCCTTGAACAAAAGAGGAAGGGGTAACCTAGTACAACCCACGCAACCCTGCTACTGACACATCCTGAGCTTTCCTCCAATCAATCCTACAAACTGCTATGATTGTTCTCCATCTTCTATTCTTTGCAACTCAAGGACATTGATTTGCATTTAGGTTCAGTATTCTCCTACAGGCTACAATGAAACGATTTTTCCCAATTATAGAGAAGGCTGAAAGATAATAATGCATTTACATAATCAAATAATCTTTTGCACTCAAGAGCAATTCAGACCGTGTACACAACATATATAAGTGTAGAAGCCTGCAAACTTTGCCCGTGACAAGATACAGGATGATGTTGACAGCGTTTTAAATACTTAAACACCTAAATGTGCACTGTTTGTTCTCAGGAGGATTTGTGTGAGGTTTTTCCACAGACATCCATTTTTGCCCCAAGGGGTAAAGTAGCAGGATTAATCATCGCACTTTCAGATTAATTAAGCATAATGCAGGCATCCTCTGAAAGGCATGGCCTGCAGATGTGATGTTCGGTTGATGTCATTAGGCTAAAAATGAAAAACACCTAAAATAATCCTGGCATGAAGGGTGCATGAAAAAGAGAATGAAAAACCTGAATGCACCAAAAATCTGGCAGAAGACTATTTATGAAATGCATAGCTAATGTCATCAAATACATTTGTAGCAGCACCAGAACACAATTCTGATCTGTTGAGCTGACATCTAAAAATAAGAGACGCATGACTGCTAAAGGGGGTCAGTTACATCAAGAAAGATTCAGACCTAAATGATTTTAGCAGGGCGTCTGGGGGCAAAGCTTTACCCGCGACTCTCCCGCATCGCTACACCTTAATTAAACAGGATCTCCACTTTATTTTCATCGCTTTGATGTCTTGGCAGACCGTGCACACGCCTGGCTGAAAAGACGCTGCATGTGACAGTGGGCTGCATATTGTTGGCTGCAGATGGCAGGTGCAGAAATAGAATTCAGTAGCCTCAACATGTCGGCTGAAAGGAGTGAGCTGCAGCAATGATTACAATGCATAAAAGACGCCGCTAACAAGAGAGGAAATGGCCACAGTCTCTTGAGTGTGAACGAGCACAATTCCTACCTAAACGGCTTGCATTGGCGAAAGATACAAGTGCAAGAGGCGCAGAACCGTCTATCTCCAGCAAAACACGGGCTTGGCCTTGATATTCAAAATGTGAAACCTGAGAAGATGATGGGTAATCACTTCAGATGATACAACGTTTGCTTGGCTGAGTTCTCGTCCCTCTTCACTGCTCAAGTCTATGTTTGACGGTAAGCCTGAAAAAACACGAGAAGCATATTTGGCCACAGAAGAAGCCCAGTTTTTGCTGTTGGCTCGCATCAATCTCGCTGCCTTTTAGCTCATTATAAAAACATTAAAGACAGCGCTGGCAAAAAAAGGACAAAACACTTTGTTGCTTGCTGCAATTAGAAAAAAACGACATCTGTGCTGCATCCAACAACTTGGTCTCAGAGGGTTGACAATGATGGTAACTCCTAGGGGAGTATAATGATCAAACTTTGTCAATCAATCTTGATATATTTATGATTATATCATACATCTAGTCTTCAACAAATACTATGCTTGTTTTGCTTTCTATAGAAAAGCAAAACAATTTCTAAATTGTTTTCTGAATTTCTGAACTCAAAACTATGCAAGAGGATTCTGCAAAAAATCACAGTTTCTACAATGAAATTCCAAAACGCTATAGCCAGCAGCAAAGTGAAATGAGATAAACCTGTGTGCCCACTGACTGACATCCTGGTGTGAGTGAACCTTTAATGCATGATCAGCATGCGGCTGTCACACGTATGCATGGAAGTTCACTTCTGTCGGATATACGAACGATGTGTGACAGTCCTTCAGGTGTCAAACGCAGCATTATAATTATCTTCATATGAAACGTACATCTCTCTGTTAAGGCTGGATGTACAAGCTTTGCTGTTCTATCTGTGCACTTTATGAACCCCACTACCTTAGAGATACTTGAATATACTCAATGGAATGGCACAGTATGCCACCCCCCAAAAATCAAATTAGACTTGTACACATGCATGTGTCACTGATATAACTGGCATCTATTGCATACAATTCTGACACACCACTGCTATCTATTTGTCCACTGCTTGCCTGGTCAATCACAATGGATTTGGCTATTATTGCACTGTGCAAAACATTTTAGCCTTCTGAGTGCCTTGTTATGTTGTGTTACATAAATTAAATCTGCTTTTCAATTTTACTAGGTTACATAAATGGACTGGGGAAAGTGAAGGATTAGCACATGGGCTTTTATCTGGCCACAGGGGCGGCTTCGAGAGCCAGTAAGCAGCCGGTCGGTCTGGCCGGAGTGAAAAGATGCCAATTCTGACAGTAAGCACAGAAATCCATCTCATATTGAAACAGACAACAGAGTGTTGTATAGTCTGCAGCGTGTTGCATGCTGGGAGTGCTCTCTCTCTGGCTACTGGCATTAGAAGCTGCCTTTTTTTCTCCTTGCCTTCATCTAATTACATGTACCACCATAATATTGTAATTAATTATGATGACAAATAAATTACTCAATTAATGGAGAAGGACTTTAATGTTTAAGTCCCTACATACAAACACGGCTGCAAAAGAAAGCCATCATTGGCAGGATAACTGTTGACTCCTCACTAGTACCTCGGTCAATGAGTTTATGAAATCGCGCAATTGGTTGTTTGTTTGTCTTCATGCAAGATACTTTGAAAGGGACTTGAAGGGAATGCAATTTTATGGAGGAGTATATTTGTGCAGAGGAAAAGTTGAATATATTTTTTTGGGCATATCTGCATACAGAAACCATTTTTCTTTTCCCCCCAAATTCGTGACAAACTAATAATTAGTCCTTTAAAATAGACATGGAGTGTAATGTGTCTCTGTTCGACTCAACTTGATCCCTATTAGTGAGGTAGTTTAGCATACATTAACGATATCAATAGCCTGGCAACAGTCCCATGCTGCTTTAAAAATGTAATAATAAATAAGAGCATCAGGCTGACCTGGTTTACAGCTGACAGATTATGCAACTACATTTAATCTGACATAAAGCACCTCTGCAGAGCATCACGCTGGTAATTAATTGTCACTGATGTTATGCTGGCCTCAAAATGATGTGAAGCTGTGGGATTAAAGCCACAATAGCATCAACATCTTCTTAAATTCTTCATTAAAGTGGGTCATAATTCACCACGTGCCAAACACAGTGGAAGATCTGACTTTATGAGCGGAGCAGCCGATGAGTGACGCTTAAGTGAGCATGGTGTCACTGTGTGTCTGAGTGTTTGCGACAAGTCACAAACAAAGCCAAAGAGAAGGGAAGCTCTGCACACGCCTTGTGAGTGCGTCTAGCTTTCATGATGTAAACTGAATGTAACCGTTCTCCTCTCACACAGCCCCTGCAGCAGGGACTGGGAAGCCCTGGCAAATCCCTGGGAGCAAGCATAGACAAGCATTCTTCTGGGGGCTCAGCTGCTGCATGGTCCGGGTGTCAAGCGGAACCCGCCATAGTTCCATGCAGCGAGGGACAGAGAGAGACAGTCACCAGCAGGGCTGGAGGCCTCTACCTGGAAATGAACACTTCCATGATGGCGTTCTCAAAACTGGAGAGGGCCTTTAACACACGTTGGGGAATATCGCTCCACAAATCACCACTAATTGTAATAATAACGTACAATTTAGTCTTTAGTATCCTTTTGGCAGTATTAGACCGGGAAAGGGATTGATTGATGAAAAACCAATAGTTTCATTTAGCTCCAATATGCTCATGAATTAATCAAGCCAACAAGCCAAAGCCTGAATAATATTATATAAAACAAAATACTGGCAAAAGCCATCATAAGCCCATAAAGCAAAAATAAAGTAGTAGTGGTCAAACTGTGGCTGCAGAGTTGCGAGTGACTTCAGATCTTAGAGGCTTGGTTTGAACTCCCCGACAGAAAGAGGAGGTGAGGCGTGTTTAATAAATGTTCGGTTAATTCTCTCGAACTCTTTGATTCCGTGTGACATTGGTAGAAGATTGAACTCCCTCTCCAGAAGTCAGTGTTTGCAGTGTGAGTCATAAGAGGCCGTGGCTAATTGTGAAATAACCCGTCACAGCTCTGAAACCGGGAGCGGGGCTCGTAATTAAAAAAAAATCTGTTTGATATAGCTTAGCACAGGCTGTGTCCTGCGAATTCTAATCAGCTATCAGGCTACATTAAATTATTCTTATCCGTGACTGCTCACCCATTGGTTGCAAGAGGTCAGGTAAGTAATGTTCAGTAGATTAAATAGCGAGCGGGTCTGTTTGTAAAGAGCTAATTAGTGACCAATTTAAATTGAATGCCCCACGAGAGTGTGAAATTACTGCGTACAACAACAGCAGTTAAAAGTACAACTTCAGTCTTAATACTGAAAATATTACCTCGCAGTACACCAGTGCTGTGAGGGTGTATAGATAAGATTAACCACATTTTACACAGACAGATCCGATGCTAAATGAAAGACTGTCAACTTCATCGTATATTTAATAAATATGTTTGTATGTATGACATTATGATTGGTAAAGGTAAAATAAAAAAAAAATAATTAAGGCACTCAAATCCCTCCTTCAGCACACATATCAGTAAATGTAATGCACATTTGTAAAACAGGAAGCATATTAATGACACAATACTGCCCTTTATAGAAAAACCCTTAAAACATAACACATAAGTGAACAATGCTGTTCTTTAATGTGAGAACTGTAAGGACAGAGACGCTAAAATAAGTCTTGCGGGGTATGATATCTTCAGGTGTTTTACGTCACTTCACATCACTGCAAATGTCCAAAGTTTTCCACTCATGCCTTAATGGCTAGAAAGGTGTTAAAATGCAGTGAGCCATTACACATTGACCTGTGAGGAGGAGTCTGGCTGATTTCTATTCTGGAAAAGAATTACAAGTAAGCAGCAGTTTCGCTTTTAAAACCCTGCAAGCTCTTTGAGTCAATTTCACAATCCTGGAGTTTCCCTATCTCCATTTATGTAGCAGCGTGGAGCTGTGGCAGCAGTTTCCAGCTCAATGCATCCATATGACTCACACAGAAGAAAGATTTAGCAAAAGTCATCCTATACGGAATGTAAAAAGACAACTACAAATGTTTTCATTTTCATAGATGTCTGGAAAACGGTGCGCAAACAGGGAAGCTGCAGAATCATGCATGACATATTTAAAGCTGCATTTTATTAGTATGCAAATCTCAACTAATAAAAAAATAAACAAAAGGCTGAAAAATAATCACAATAGTTTGGTCTGGAAGAGTATTTAAAGCACCAAAGACACGACTGATTGATCAAAGAAATATAATGGGTATAATAAAGGAGGCGCTGTATCTGTGATCCTCTTGCTCTTTTCAAATGATATGTGGCCAGGTTTGGGACTGAGAAGAAAACCTCCAACGCCACATCCATCTTCTCCTTCAGCATCACGGATGCTTAAGATGCTGATTTTTCAGAGCCACAGATTCTGTTCTGACCTCATTCCAATAACGCAATCAGGGCGGAATAGAAGACTAGACTAATATATTCCACTAAATAGCTCCTCTGCTCATGTTCTCTCTCTCTCTCTCTCTCTCTGCTACTAGGAGATGGAAAGAAGGCATTGCAGTCTTACTCGTGGGGGTATTTTGGTCATTTTGCCTACAAGAGTCACTCCTCATTCCCTTCAGACTCCATCGGATCACATGAGGCGTCTGCATCCACCTCCACTCTCTCATACACAACACACTGTCGTGCCAGTGGTAGCGATTCCTAATCAGAAATGCTTACAGGGATGCTTAAATATTTCCCCCTCACATCTGCTGTTTGGAGGATTTAAGAGGAGAATCAATTATAGTGCAATTATAATCTATTCAATATGTCAGACTAAAAATAAACATGGTTCAAGTTTCTGAGAAACATGCTTGACTCAGTGTGGCTCAGGCAACTGGCTCTATGAGCTAGAGTCACAAGGCTATTTTAAATAAGTCTCCATTTCATGAACAGCACGGTGTTTTCATGAGCCTTGGTCCCAGGGCGCAAGATCATGTCTGAACTTCAGTTCTGGATTATCCTTGTAACTTTCAGGACACATTCATAATTGGAAATGACTTCACCTGAAGTGAAGGTCACGTTAAAAACATTTGGGAACTTACTGTTTGATTAAGTGTTAAGAGTTTAGTCACACAAATTTGTAATTGTAATATAGATCTACAGAAATATATTATATTTACAAAGAAACAACAATAAGATAAAAAAACACATTTCATATTTGTGCAGTTGGTTTTTATATTACCTTTAAACTTCATTTTCAAAATAAATATGCTAAATAGCATTACTTCGTTAAACAAGGGCTGTTTCACAATATTAGATGTGAATGGACACAGCAGACTGTTGAAAAGATGGGGGCTACTACCTGCCATAAACTTCAAGTGATGACAGTGACATAAAATACAGCGCACAAGGTGAGCATTGAGCAGCAATATTATGAGCATCCTGGACTATAATGTACACATTCACTGTGTACTAGATGCAAACATTGCTTCCTTATCCTCAAATAACCCCCTGCAGAGTTTTGAAGGGGTAATATTCGCTTTTAAAATAATACTGCATAACACTATATTTCAATAATAACCACAAAGACCCAATTCTTGCAGTTCTGCTAAATGGCTCTACTGCAAATGAAGCTTAACTTGCCATGACCGCTGGACCAGAAAGCTTAATGTGAATCTCTTGCTATTATAAGTCTGAAACTCTTCTAGTACAAGTTGAGTCTATTATTTTGGACGTAGAGGGCTTTTGATACCGGAAGCTGCAATGAGATCAGAGTGTTTGAAAATGTGCTGCGATCAATGTGTCTTATGCAATTAGTATTTAATGCAGCATATTAATTGCTTTACGTCAGCACCTTAAAATGACAACACTCAAACTACATGTCAATGTTTAAAAAATAGAATGAACAGTGAACAAAAAAGGATGCCCTTCATTCCATCTTCTCTCTATTATTTGCACATCTACAGGCCCTTTGTGTGTGAAGTATGTGTGCGCTCTGTCCTGTGTGTGTGTTTAATATATCGAGTGTAAAAATAACTTCCCCACTGGGGATGAATAAAGTACAGTGGAACCTCGTTTCAGGAATTTAATCTGTTCTTTGACTCCGTTCGTGACCCGAAACGTTCGTAAACCAAAAGGTACAGCAGGCTTAGGTGCTGCATGCAGCATAGCGGTGGCGCTGCCAGCGACACGACGAGTAGAATGTAGACAAAATGTTTTACTCGTTTGTTGAGTCATAAAATGTAACGAATTTCGACTCGTAAAAGTAGGTACACTCGTAAACAGCGGTATTACTATATTGTGTTCATAAACCAATTTGTTCGTGAAATGAGAAGTTCACGAACTGAGGTTCCACTGTACATTATATCTAAATGTCTTACCCAGTGTCCATATATACATCTATGTATATATATATATATAGATGTACTGCATATCGCACTGCTTTGATAATTTTATAAATCGCATATAACTCTTTACACTGATTTCCTATCTTTCAGAAAATAATTGGTTTTGGTTTCTAACCAGCAAGAAAACTCATTTGCTTCAAATGAGTCACAGAGCATCATGTTGCAACCTGCTGACAGCATCGCATCACTTTTGCGTGGCTTTGCAGTCATAAGGAGAGATTAATTTGAAAGGTGAGATGAGTCAGAAGGTCCCCAATAAGAAATAGATAGTCAAGAGAGGCAGCAACCGATTACAAGTGAGAAACTCTGTATCCCAGGACACAGACATTATGACCACCAGAAAAAAATTATAAATTGTGCTAATGTGGATAGACAATAGCCTCCTACGGGAATGTGAGTAAACCGAGAAGAAACCCCACTGACTGAAATGTAAAAATAAGAAAAGTGAAACATAAAATACCAATCCTGTGGGACAGACCCTTAAGTCCCATACGAGCATGTCTACTTTCATTAGCTGAAAATAAAAATATTTCTATATGAAATAAGACTCTTTAGCTCACTGCTATTGTTCAAGCTGCATCTATTTTGGAAAATTAACATTTCTGGTTTGGTTTTTAGCTTTGCATAATTGTCTCTATGTAGGGACCAGTGGAATATTTCAACTAAAGCAGGCTTTCCCCTCTAGTCTACCCGTTCAGGCATGATACACCCACACTCACGGTCACTGCAGAATGCTCCCCCGTAGGTAGTCATGGTGCAGTCACAGGAAAAGCCCTCCCATAGCTGCAGACACACTCCCTGATGGTGACAGGAGTCCTCTGTGCAGGTGGTGCTGGGACCTGCGTGGCGTAATAGAGAGCACATACACCAGGAGCTCTCCATTCTATTTATGCCTCTTCACTAAAGACCATTGAATACATGCATGTAAACCCAGTAACGCAAACAATACAGTGCGTCTGCCGACGGAAAGACGAATGTTATTATTACTTATTATAATTATTAAACCTCATCTAAAAAGAAAATGCCCTTATCTCTTTTGCTCCACCAATTCAGATATCACCTGATCAGAAAGTCTCCAAAGTAATAATTGCAAAGCATTCAGCAAAGCCATTACTGCAACAGAGGTGAGCTTAGTTTTCAGTGAGCAGTTCCTCTGGCTGGAAAAGGAATGAAAATAAGATCGCGGGAATGCTCCACAGGTGTTCCGTGCTTTCCGGCGTGTACCCCTGCCTCACCTCCACAGTCGCGCTCCACCTCTCCCACCTTGTGGAGCGCATCGGTCAGCAGGTCAGGGAGTCTTCCGTTCAAGTCCACAGAGGCCAGGCAGCCCGTGTATCCCTCCCGGGACGCTATTAACCTGGGCAGGCTGCTGTACATGCTCTTGCCAACACCACCAATGTACAGTTCACCTTTGAGACACAGGAAGATAATTTCTGTCCAACAAAGTCACATCATTTCTCACAACTAATTATGTGTTGGTGTGTAAAACCAGCAGACTTAATACCAAAATAAGAAGAAAAAAACATTTTATGACTGTATTTTGCTTATAGGGCCATTTAAACTGAGTAGTATATGGTATTAGGTGCAATATAAAACAATTCAAACAAAACGTTTAGACAGAGATTTACATATAATTCTGTCATATAAAGTATTTGTACTGCTGTTAAGAATACAACAAAATAAATAAAATACCACAACAGATGCACTTTTACTTTAAGGTCCAAATAATTTCCTAATAAAACATTGCGATCATCCCCTAAAAAAAGAATATCATGGCTAACTCTGAAGGTCCTGTGCGGTCCCTAACCCTAACCCGTCTCCACTTTGTCTTCTGAGTAAACGCTTACACTAGATTATAAAGATTACCTTTTAAATCCAGGTTGCGGGCTCCATTGGCGTGTTGGGTGACGGTGCGGGAATCTATCTTCAGGATGTGCACGTTGTTGTTGTCACGGGAGATCACCACATTGTGCCACTGGTTGTCACTGAGCGGCTTGTCAGAGTTCCCCTTCATCAATGACGGCCCGTTTCCCAAATCAAAAACATAGTGAACGTACCTACAGAACAAAGTAGATATTTACATTATGTCGCATCTAATATTACTTCCTTACCTAATTTAAAAATTAGACGATCAAATATTTTTTTATGTGATTAATGCATGTTACATAATTAAAACGATTCTAATGGACAACCATGTTTCTCTTTGATGTGCAAAGCTCAATTGTTTTGCTGCTGCTGAGGATACAAGTCATTTAACCAATTCCTGATTTATCAGCGACTGAAAAGGCAGATCAGGATGAACGTCAGGCTACTTCCTAGGTAGGTGGGATGATGGGAAATATGCAGATTAACTGAATTCTCAATGCCCATTTAAATCACATCATCTTATTTTATCATATCAAAACACACTCATATGACCCTGAAATTAAAATATACTGGATGTAATGAAGCTTTAGAGGCTATCACTACTAGAGCTCAGAAACATTCCGGATAAATAATAAGCAAATACCTTCCACCCACAGGACCAGCAATTCTGTGCAATCTTGATACAAACAACATTAAAATCAATTCACCCCATTTAATTCATTGTGTAGCACTCAAACAGTATCACGAGTTTAGAAATGTATTGAATGCTAACACTGCTCAAACAGCAGCTGTCAGTAACTAGGTTATCAGGTTGTTTTGCCTTACAGGGCTCCTGTCCCATATTGATTGCCTTCTCCTACCGCTGCATGATCAAGATGCAGTAAAAAAAAAAAAAAGGGACCAGAATCCCTCTGTTTGTGCGACTGTGGGAACAGAGCAGCGCGATACTGGAGCATGACGTCAAAGAAAAATAGCCTCCAAGTGAATGTGTTTTATGTTGTTTTAGGATGCTATACCACAGAGACAGCGAGCGCTCAGATACGTTGGCTGACGTTCTGATAAATAACTGCATGCATGTGAAAGCACGTTTGTAATGCTTACTGCGTGCCATCGTTTTGAGATTAAATTTGATCAACAGACAGCGCGCTAGAAAAAAAATGAACGAAAGTGTTGAAAGCCATTTTTCATCTGTATTGTCTGCGTAAGCATCTGCTGCAGGCTTGCTGGAGAAATGTTCTGTGAGAGCTTATCACATGAGCTTACTTTGTTTCCCTGCTATTCTCTCTGTAACAAAAAATACCTACAAGGACTAAAACATTTGGAGCATATGCATTGCCAAATAAGCTGGTGTCGCTTGAGAATGACACAGGGGCTGTTATAGCAGGATTCCTCCATCGTCGCCCTACCCCCCCCCCCCCCCCCTTTCACAAAATTATTTATGACGATCAATTGATTTTAAAATTATTTTGGGTCCCTCTACAGTGCCTCAAACTCAAATTATGAATCATGATCGGTTACTTTAATAAAATAAAAAAATAAAAAATATTATGGCTTCAGTTTTACAACATGAATATTGCTGCACTAAAAGATAGTACTGTGCAAATGAAAAATAAATTGCACAATAATTTGTTCACCTCTTCAATAACCTTTTTCTCTCCCCAGCTCAAGTCCCATATATGGATTCAATTTCACTCCTAGCATTCTTACCCTTTGACCAGCTCCACGACGATGAAATCACTGCCGTCTCCGGAGTTGTAAAGTATCAGGCCGTCAGGGCTGGTGGTCTTGAACTGGAAAAAGAGGTGCATGGAAGCATAGGCCTGCAAGGTGGAGAAGGCCAAGTAGCTTGCCTGAGTTAAAAAGGTCACAGGATTGGCTACAATGTGCCTCATGCCGAAACGAGCGTTTAGCTCGCAGTAGGAGATGTCTCCGTTTTTGCACTGGTCCAGGTAGAGCATCCCGTTGACGGAGAGCTCTTGCAGATGGCCTATGAAGTTGGAGGGCACCACAGAAATGAAGCGTCGCTCTGTCATGATCCCCGTCTCGATGTTATTGAACTCCAGGCGGGTGTGAGCGCCAGTCATGTGACCTATGGAACAAATCATACAGCTGAAATAACAAATGCCACTCAGCTTGTCTTTGAAGCAAAGGTCCTTCATTTCTGCTATACCTTCAATGGTCACATTGTCCACAGAGAGCTGCAAATTCTTCCCTCGCCGCAGGACTTTCACAGAGTGCCACTCGTTGTCATTCAGCTTTTCGCCTACCAGGAGAACCTCTGGTCCCTTGCCTAAGATGAGGAAAGCGTCAAGTGACAATCATACCACATCAGCACAGCATGCGACATTCCTGCTCTCAGCAGAACAAGCTGTCTCTGCTCAGGGTACATAGGATTGTTCACTTACACACAGTGCAACCAACATTTCACCACATTTAACCGGTTAACCAAATATGCAGCTTTATGTTTCTGAATTTCGTCACGACTCTCAAGCCTTTTTCTTACTGGCTCCAAATTAGGTCACAGTGCACGAGCCTGCCGCTGCAGCACCGTCACTCTGAATCAGTGCCAATGCAACATGCCAACACGGCGGTTCAAAGGAGTTCTGGCATCGCTAAGGAAACTAATTGGCCATGCCTTGCCTAAGCTGAGTGCCTTTAGGGGTTTGTCTGTCTAATTGAGTTCAGGGTGGAGGAGAATTACAAGAGATGTACAGAGGACAATAAATGAAAAACATCAACTGGTTTTCAAACACTTTGCTGTTTCTCCTCGGGGAAATTAAACTGCGACTGGAGACTGTGTCCAGAGCCGCATATGACAAACTGTATGATACCTGCCATTATCCACCAGAATAAAGAAAGAATAATGCTGGATAGTTGCAACTGTTCATCTTCCCTGTGCTTCTCAAAGGAGCGTTCCACCATTACCTGCTAAGCATTTGAAAGAAAGGGAAAATAAAGTGAATTATCTGAGATTGAAATGAAGCAATGCCTTGTGCTTTATCATATTGGGTTATATAGTTTAATCTTCTGTATTTCTTTTTTTTTTCTTTTGCATTTTCTTGTAAGATACTTGAAAATGGGAAGTCGGTTCCCTGTAAATTAACCCTGAAAGTCGAGGACAACAAGGACTCAGACAGATAAATCGATATGATTACAAAGGGCTTTTAAAACAACCCTGACCTTTTAAAGGACTCAAACCGCAAAGTTACAAGTTGGGATGGGTCAGTATTGACTTGGAAAGACTCGAGACTTGCGTACTTGCTAATAATGAGCCCAAGTAAATAGAAATGGACACAAATTCATATAATCAGTGACTATGATTTCTAATACTGCTGTGGGTAAACGGTTGGAGATTAAGTTTTCACTTAAACATATCATTTCATATCATTTTCTAACCGCTTATTCCGCTATCGGGTCGCGGGCCAAGCTGGAGCCAATCCCAGCAGTCAATGGGCGAGAGGCAGGGTCACTTAAACATCTGGCGGTAAACCCTTTGAATTGTAGGTTTATTTCAAAGAGACTTCTGAACATGCAGCAGAAGTGCAGGGTCTACCGAGTCCAGTCAGATCCTCATTTAAGGCTGAATTTGATTCATATTTTCAAACAAGGATATCTTCAAACGCATGTTGCAATTACAGGGGAAAGTATCATGAGTGAGCTGAGACTTTATACGCCGGGTGTGTGCGAAAATCAAAGCATGCTTTGATTTTGTCAAACAAATACCTCGTTTCAAATGCAGGTAGCGTAGTGTTATACCCCAGATTCCAGATAATTCATCAAGAGCATTAGAACATTTGTTCTTATAAGTCTTACCCTCCCACTGACAGCTTCCTAGCAGCTGCTTCAGGAGGACTGGCTCTAAAAATGCAACACATGCATGATCCCTTACATGAGGAATCAGGCTTCTTCATCGAGTGAATAAGCTGTAAACTAACACCTGAAGGCTGTCAAATGATGATACTTAAAAATCATAATGCGTCTATGGTACTGTGTATAATTCTATCTAATGCTCAGACACTAAAATGTTGAGAAATGTAGTTTTTGCAAATACATATTTGGCTCAATAAAAAAAATGAATCCATCATCACATCTGCAGCATCAAGCTCCTTTTAGTTGAGCGTACACATACAGTATGACGGATCTGTAGGCACTACTGTGCATACAGAGATGCTCACGTTTTTCTACAGACAATTCATGATAGTACAATGCCATCTGCTGGTAGAGACTGCAATCTCTGCAACAGCTATAGAATTAGGGAAATAACAGCCACACTTTTTCATATACAGCTTTGCTATTTGCATATGTATATTTCCCTGCATATTTTACTTTCTTTTAAGTGCGATAAACTATGGCATGAATGTCAATACATGTCTCTCCTGCAGGTTTCCAGACTGTAGCCCACGTGCACACATCACTTCCTCCCAACATCCACACCCCCATGAATGCACATGCACACCACTCACCTTGATGACAGAGATATAGAGTAACCCATCCAAGATAATGGTTAGAATAAAAAGTGAGGTAAATACACTGTGACAGCATAGATTACTGGTGATTGTGTTGTATATATATATAAATGCCTAAATATGAATTCTGATTTGGAATACAAAGAGGATTGCAAATAGTTTCCTTTCATCCCTTCTGGTGAGCATGAACACAATATAATGACAGATTCATCATGCTCTGCAAAACCTTGAGAAAGTGAATGGAAATAGTTTTTATTTTTGAAGAATTCATGAATAATTTATGAGGGGTGGAAACAGGCTTTCAATCAGCACTCGATTATAGTTATAATTATTAAAGCCATAAGTCTTGTCTGTATTAAATGATCAATATCAGAGAAGAGCATTTATCTGTTCCATGTGAAGTCTCATCCCTGTACTGCGTTTGTAAGGGTGCGTGTGAGTAGAATTACCGCAATAGTAAACCAGAATAAATGAATCGATTAGAACACAGTGCATACTTTCTAAAGTATGGTACAGAAAATAATCATAGGGGACACTTACTGAGATTACAGTCTATCCTGATACAATCTGGTGAGAGAGAGAGTGAGATGGTGAGATTAAAAAAGAAAAAAAAACAGTTAAAAAGAGGAGAATATTTCACATCCTTCAAGGTACATTCTGCAGACATTTCAGTGCTTTTCAGAGCCCACCACCCGGGGACAGCCTTGAGAGTCTAAACCAGCCCTTTCCTCCATTGGTGTACATAGAAAAAGGAATAACGAGTAAAGGGAGAAACTCGGCATGTGTCTGGCAATGCTGCAGATTAAATTTAGGATCAATAAAGGTTTTATTGACCACAGAAGTAGAGGTGCACTGGTAACTTCATACAGTCTCTTAAATTCAGTATCAGCAAATTAATATGACCATAATGGATACATTTAGTGGTATGTGGGCATTTCTTTCCAATTTGCTGAAAAATGAACAACTGAGAAAAAATATCTAAAGCAGATTAAAAAACTGGAGCCTGAGTGAGATGTGGTTGAGGATACAGACATTTGATACAGAAAAATACTGTATTTTCCGGACTATAAACAAAAAAAGGTTTTCATAGTTTGTCTCATCCTGCGATTTATACTCACGTGCGACTTATGTATATCTGCGGTTCCAACTCAAGTATCAGATGTCACGAGATTGTTCAAGATCTAAATCACGTGATCAGTTTGTTTTCCTCATTTTTAAAGCGGTAATTATAAATTTAGGTATTTTGAGGAACTTTTACAGATAGCTAAATAGAGAAATTCTTGAGATGAGATCTGAAATGAGCTTGCTGGAAGAATCTGTGGCCTGAAAAAGGGCTTTTTCTGCCAAAGACATTCAGAGTGCAGCCATAACCACGTCCGTGATGCTAATATTATTGTGACCAATAAATCTGACTGAATGTCGATGGGATGCTGTTTATTAAAACGTACAACAGTATACCAGTGTAGCTCCACACTGAAGCCCAAACCTCCAGCTTCCCTCTTAAACTCAAACTACTGACCTGATCGTGAAACATTTACCAGGTCAAATACGGAGGAAAAGAGCGATTTGCACAACCTGCAGCCACGATGAGCCTTACACCGACAAAAAAAACCCCCAAAGCACATATGTAATGCTCTTCTGTACACCACAAATAAAATCAATTTTCAATATAAATAATTTTGTTCCACTCATCATTTTACATGATCTGGTTTTTGAAACTGATTTATCCAACTGCCCGTGAACATATCGGTGTAAACTATGTGGCTGAGGCGTGCTCTCAAGCTGTCAACCATCACAGAGCAGTGGATACAGACATCCAGAGACCAGAGTGACTTTCTTGTGTTTGTGTGTGTGTGCGCGTATGTCTGTCTGTCTGTCGGTAGGTGTGTCTATAACTAGCACCTTGTGTTCAGTGAAGAGAATCTAAATATCTCCAGTGTGAGCAGACTAAGTGGTAACATGTCATCGTAGTGATGGATGTGGTCTCTGGCTGCCTTCTCCTTGAACTGCAGACAAGTCATTGAAGGGCTGAAAGAGCCGAGATGGTCAGAGGGGACCTGACCGGTGGATGAACTGAGAAAGAGACAGATGGAGAGAGAGGGAGGGCAGGATATACACTCCAGCAGTTGCTTAAAAAGGCATTAAGCCTTTAAATCTTTAAACATGTAAGAGTCTAGACCCAGTATTCTTGATATGTTCGGTTTTACACTCTATCATAACTCGTAACCCATCAAATACATTTTGATAAGATACGATTTAATTTAATTTGTACACTAACTATAGCAACAACATTTTTAACAGTGCTTTGAATTTTAAGTGAAAAAAAAGAAGAAGCGACATTTAAATTAGGAAAGGGAGCGAGAAGCCATTTTAAATTCAGATTCAGATTCAGAATACTTTATAAATCCCAAAGGGAAATTCCTGATATATATATTTACTGGTATAGGTAAAATATATATGCCAAGGAAAAATATAGAAATACATCTCATCTACAAGAAAGTGGATGTATGTATGACTGTTGAAAAGGATCTTAATTACATTCGAAACATCGTAATTTGAAAGTTTATCTTCCATTAATTCATTTCTTACCAGTAAACCTACCATTCATAACAGAATGCACGATTTTCCAGCAACAGACCTGATTGAGGATTTATCTTTTTAAGCAATTGCAGTTTATGTGTATGAAGATGAGAATGGCAGAGACAAAACTCATATGAAAACTGGCTGGCCAACACCTCGTCCTAAAGCTCAACTGGTAATATCTGCCCGCATGTGCCTCAGCAGCATTACCCAAGTTCACAGTGAGTTTCACTCTGCCTCCGTCCAACTCCAGGCGCAGGGTATCAGCTGACTGCTGCGAGGTGGTGGCCATCAGCAGTCCATAAGCCCTCTGGGACATGAAGCGTAGGGACACATCCTCGGCCTCTGTGTGCATCGTCCTCGGCAGCACCACTTTCAGATACATGCTGCCGTCAAAACTCACCGTGGTGGCCTCTACCGATTTCAAGAAGAGGAGAAGTTAGAGAGCAGTGCGCCCAGAAGGAATCACAACACGACGTTAAAACAAAATGGGGCATTTAGGAAATCGAAACCAAGCTTTATTCAAAATTATCTCAGGTGCTGCGTGATTTTGTTTTAGATAGCAGTTTTCAACATTTGCACCAGATGGCAGAAAAAGCCTGAAGCTTACGACCGCTGCAGCAATAATATTTCCTTCATACTGCAATATGAGGGGAATTTTCATACATCCTCCTACGATTAGCTGCCCCAGGATTCATATCATTTAGCCTCTGAGAAAACCATCTGCGTGTTGAATGCAGAGTGATTCAAGCTGAATTACTCTATAGCACTGCATTGCTAATAAAACACTTATAGCACTGGCACCCTCATGATAAAAAAAACCCCCTCATAAATGGAGCGCCAACTGTGATATGAGGATGATCACGCCGCAATTTCAAATGAAACTATTATTGTTTTGCAAGCATGAGGAGGAAGGTCTGGTAATGACATTTCTTTGTATCTATATCTGTGCAGGCACTTTGCTGCACTTCCAGAGGTAAGCTAATAAATAAAACACAAGCCCAAGTGTGTTAAAAGCTTTTCAGCAGCATTTGAAAATGACTTATCCTTCCTATTCTTGACCATACCTCTCAGAGTCTTACCTTTTTCACAGCTGGGACCGAGGTAACCGGTACCGTTGCAGTCGCAAACATGGCGGTTCCAACCCTCCCTGCATTGTGCGCCGTTGGCACACGTGTCTCTGGTGCACCTGACATGAGTCTCTCTGGTGCAGAAGCTACTGACACCTGTGGCGCTCTGAACCTCCGCCAGCCTCCACAGGTTACGGCTTTGCCCGTCAATGAAGAGGTCCCTCACGCAGCCCACGTAGCCTAAGCTGAGAGACGCCGTCCACACCTCGGGGGGAAGCATGAGGTCTTGACGATCCTCGGGTAATCCTCCAAGATACATGTCCCCGTCGAGGTCGAGGATCTCGCTGCCTTCATTAGCGGAAAAGGGGATGCTCTGGCTGTTCACGGAGATAAAGCCTAAAGGCGAGGCAGTGAGTCATCTTGTGCTTCCATTCGTACTGGTGTTTGTTCAAGAAAATATCGACAGGTGCATGTGTGTGGCGATTTGTGTGTGTGTGCTTAGTGAGAGGAGAGAACAAGCTGTAAGACTGGAGTTGCTTACTGGAGCAACAAACTGCGCTGCCATTTCCTTGGACTTGAGTGAAAGCAGAGGCTACAATGAAAACCTGCTTTGGAATGGCGGAGATTTATAAATGAGTATTTTTTCCTGAGAAGGAAGTTTAGTTAAATGGAAGCATTGAGAATTTTCACATCTACCATACTAAATAGGCAAAACGACATTTATTCAGCACTAATAAAACCTAACTTGACGTAGGCGACTGTATAATTGGGCAATTTTGAAATGGCTTATTAGAGATTTCAAAATGCCATCCATAGTTTATAGCAACTAATTATAACACCGTAATTAAAAGCCAATATGCCTGAATGTTTTGTTGCACTGAAGAAAATGTGAAAGCATGCCATGCTGGCCAAAGTCTCCTCTCCACAGCTTCAAGTGGGTTTAAGAGTTTCTCTAACTTCATAAATATACATTTCTCTTACCGTCGCGCCCCCGCCTCTGGAAGTCCACGTGGCACCACTCGCCGCCATCCAGTCTCTTTTTACTGGCTTTCATCTTGATGCTCCCAGAGCCCATATCCATGACCAGGAAGAGAAATCCGTCCAGCAGCTCTATGGCAAAGAAGTCGGCCCTGGGCTTCCTGTCCAGCTGCGTACCCTGCAAACTTCCATGACTAAACAACAACAGTCCGTTGGGCTCCGAGGTGCGGAAGTCAAACGATATGGCGCCCGTCTTCTTTGCGTTCCAACGAGGAAGTGTCAAGTAGGCAGACGGTGTGTCGAAGGTGACCGGCTCCAGGGCTTCCACGTTCTCACAGCTGAATATCAGGTCGCCATGGATACTGATTGTTGGGTCTTGCTGTTCAGCCAGCCGAGACAGTTCCAGTCTAAACTCGTTATTCTTGTAGACCACCTAATAAATGAGAGACGTGGCAGTGAGGTGACAGTTCGAGAGAGTAATACATTTATTGCAAAGATTGAAAAATATTTACCAATAAAGAGTAGAAGTAAAAAAAAGAAGATAAACACGGGAGCTGAACTTTTTCCTTTAGTTGTGTCACTAAACTACCTCTTTTGATTATGTGAATGTCAAAGTACTCGTTGCATTCACAATCAAACAAAGGAAATCAATGATTTTCTATTTTATTTTTCTTCACTACTGTGTATCCCTGCAGCAATAAAGGAAGCATGTAGAGCAGAAAACATAGAATTTTACTGGTTTAGAAGTGAAAGCAAATTCTTTATTGACTACTATATACATTTTTTAACCAAGGAAAGAAGGCAGCAAGTCAAAATGCTTTTTAAGATACAGTAAATAGAAATTTGACTGAGTCACCAATGAATGCACAGAAGAATAATCTTAAATTCAGAGCATCGACAAAAAGACCAGCAATTGTGTCTTGATGCTGAATAACCTAGGTAGGACAGAGGTGGCTTTAACTCTTTCCAAGCACAGAGCATAATATCACAATAAAAGAAGTTAATTTAATAAATATAAACGGGAATAATCTTTAGTATTAATTTCCACTACTGAACATTTGATGCAGTGGCAGCAAAAAAGAAAAAATGGACCCGTCTGCGTGCTTGAAAAATTGCTATTTGGTATTTCAAATTAATCTGAAAATATAGAAACATTTTAAAAGATTATAGCTTCCACTAAAAATAAAATAATCAATACACTGTTTGAACTGAATGCTTCTTTCTGTGAGCTTCTTTATTTGGTTGCTGTTATATTATTTCCTGCTCTGATATTTGCATTGTTCATTATGCACAGCCTGAAACAGCAACCCTTGTCTCATTTTGCATCAGCTGCAACTCACCCGGAGGTCACTATTATCTGCCACACTACTCTGCAACCAGTCACTGCCTGAGGTGATATGCGACACTGCACAGAGGACTAACAGCTGAGCTGGGGGGGGGGGTTGAGTCGAGATCACACTTCACACTGCCTCCGTGCTCTGTGCAATGGTGAAACTGACCATTGAGAAATGGGTGTAATAGACAGTTAATAAAGGGAAGATGCACAATCAAAACAGTCACAGCGGTAAAACATTTATATAAAGCAAGAATACGGCACAAGCAGTTATATGTAGACATTTTCTTATAGCCAGTAATGCTACATTTAACAAGAAATGCACTGATGGCTACAAAAAGGTACGCCATGGTCTCTGCTGGGTCTCCATATGTAAGCAAAGGGACAATGCAGGAAGTGAAATCTCATATCACCAATTTGTGGTTCGAGATGCAGAATATCAAGCATTCCAAAACACACAGAAAGGTCCTGTGGTGTCGGATGACAAAGCTTTCATGTCTTGTGAAGAATAATGGCAGTCGGAGAATGAAGACCTTCTCTGCTGTTAGCAGCTGTGGGGCATATTATTCATGGCCACATTTGGCACAATCTTTCAAAGAAACCTAATGATGCAGTGCGGGATATCCTGTGGGCAAACATACGAAACCGATGACTTCAAAGACAGATTCATCTCTGCCTGCTAGTTGTTGTTGACGAGACATTTGTCTGAAAGGGGCCATTATTTTTCCCGTATTTGACGAACCTGATGGCATCTACCCCACAGCACTAACACGCATGATCATTTATAACATGAACTTACGCTAGCGATGACTTAACCTCTATACATTCAAAACAGTGAGACGCCTATCTTGCCAAATATTTTACTATTTTCATCATCACTAAATATTTTTTTATGTGATTTCTACACAACTTTGTTCTTACATGCCAGGGGTCGCCAATTAGTAGAATTGGAGCTACATCCAGACCACAAAAGGCGTCTATCCAGACTACATATCCTTTTTGATGACAAAGTACAGATATTCTATTTTTAGCTAATCAATCAAAGGGATTTTAAATGGGCATGCGGCAGCCGGCTGAGTCCTAATGCTGCTATAGGCTGCAAATACAGGTGACTAACATGTGCTATTAGTTGTAGCATATGCAATCAGCAAAACAAAAGTGAGGCACAGATTTACGGTTGTGTTAGTAAAAAAAAAAAACATCTTCTGTATTGTTAAAAGTAGAACAACTCATTAATCAGCATCATAAAGCTGGACACAGACACTGGATAAACCTATCTGCAGAAATCTGAGATACCGAGGCAGAAAAGAAATGAGGTCGAAGCCCCGTATGGGCGACCTACACAGATTCTCTGTCACTAGCTCACAGCACAGCTCTGTCACTACCTCACTGGAAATAAACATGGAGTCTAAAGGAAATAGTGTAAAAACTGCAAAAATACAGTTGGGGGGATAGTGAAGGAGTGCATGGAGGCTGTGAACGAAACCCTTCTGATGAGATGGAAAAGAAAGTCCCTGAAAGATCATATTAAACAAATCATCCTTGCAGGTATTAGCATAGGATGTTCAGGCACAACTGATGCTCCTATTCTTTCGATAGCAGTCAATAAATCAACTGATATTATATTGTGTGTTACATTTTGCAGCGGGGAAAGAGAGGATTTCTGTGAGATCATTGGTGTTACAGCCCTCGTAACACTCAACAGGAAACAAGACAGACCTGAAAATAAACTCACGCTCACACCAAGAGGATCGCAGGGAATGTTGCTCAGTGTCTGGGAGTTGAGACGGAAATAAATATCATCATTAAGGGTATAGACGTGAGATCGCTTTAACAACTATGTGTGCGATTTGATTGTAGCTGTCCAGGTCTTTCCAGAGGAAGTGGACATTTTCATAGCGGAGAGGACGACACACACGTTTCAATCAATCAATGAAACAAATTCAGGGCGAGACATTTTTGAATACAAACTACAATGATCGGAAATTTGTGCAATTATTTTTTTTACAACTTCAGCCTCGGAGAGCAGCTGCCTCTTTTCACTCAGAGTCTTTTTCTGCAAATCTACAAATGATCTCTCCGTATTTTTGTCACAAGGAATTTTGGCATTGAGAGAGGAGTGTGGAGTTTCTGATATTATGACAGTGTACACTATGACCACATATACTGCTGTGAGTCAGCCAATGCTGTTTTTCAACTAAATGTTGTTAATGACCATTTACATGTTTGCTGCTAACAGGAGAGGATAGAATTGATTTTCCCAATAAGTGACTGTAAGTTGTGATTTTTGATTCCTTTCATAAATTTCTGCCTCCAGCCTGTTCAGCCTGAAACTGTCCTACTAGTTTGTTCTCCTTTGCATTGCAAACAAATCGTTTTCAGTCCATAAACACTATGGATTGAAAACAAGTTAAAATAAATTTATTGCACTAATAAAAATGTGAAGTAATCATTCTTCTTCAGTCTGGCATAAAGCGCAGGCCCATCGTATTTTGTAGGCATCTAACTGTTCAGACCTCATTAGAGGCGGATCATTGACTCACCTCATCCCATGCGGTTTCCCTTGAATACTCCAGCTCGAGGCCATCACTAGAATTCATATCCAAGCTTTGGCTTGGTCTTACATGTCTCTGAACCAAGATCCTGGATTTCCTCGTGGGTTGATCCCATTTGATCAGCTCTGCTTCTGCTCACTCTCATTACGGGGACTTTTCAGGTTTGTCATACTATCTTTAGGATGCATTTATGCGCAGCGGAAGTAGGGCTAAGCAACAACTCCAGCTCCGTCACCCACAGAGCGGAGGCTGCAGTACTGCCAGCAGTGCTGGGACAATAGTTTGCCTATAAATAACATATCATTTTCACTTGAGCTTATTCAAATGACAGAGTCGTTATGTAAATGCACCGTTCCGTTAGTGCTATACATGCTAATGTTGACTGCTTGAACATTTACATAAACACAAAATGCAGCTCAAGTTGATGGCAATGCTGGGATTTAGTCATAAAGCAACGTATTGATCAGGTCAGCCTGATGATGGTTTGGCATTGAAATCGAGAGATGATCAAAATGATTAGAAATCATCCTCTGGGGGACACAGATTATCTGTAAAATCATCCAGGAAAATACCGACGAAGGCTTTTCACGGAAATCATTTGAGTCACCGCATCCATGTCATAGAAACATCTGAGGAAACGTTGGGCGGCGTCTGCAAGGCTCATGGCAACATGCGTCACGTTTGGTTTGTGATTTCATGGTATTTGCAAGTTAATCATCCTGATTGATCACACCTTCATGTCATTCTATCAATTTTCTGCCTGAAAACATTTGTGTTTGTTGCTGTTCTGGCGTGCTTTTGGGTTGTTTACTCTGCAACTTGGTTTCTGTTGTTTTTGGATTCCTTGAGAATAAATGATTTGTCTGTTTTCGGACAGCTCATCGGTTTTGGACGCTTGCCTCCAAGTTCACACTTAATGCCAATAATTCCCTGAACTTCTTTGACTTTCTTCCGCCATCTGGATTTTATGCACCAACTCTGAACTGAACCTAACACATCCTTTGGGGAACCACAAATGCCTGCCCAGATTTTATTGCAATCTATCCAATGGTTGTTGGGGAAACATTTGTCTGGTCCAAAGTGGTGAACAACAGGCTGAGCAGCCAGCACTGTTATCCTCAGAGCCCAGCCCAGAGACAAATCTTAAATGTAGAACTGTTTTTATTTACGTGTCATGGGAATATACTTTGAAACACAGATTTACTTGTCTGCTCAAATACAGCAGCATTGAAGATTTCCCTTCTTCAACACAGATACCGCTTCGTGGCTTTATTAGATTTGGCAGGATAAACCACTTATTTTTGATTGGCTTCCAGTGAGAACATTTCAAACTGTAAAGTGAGATCTTTCAAGTAAGTTTTGGCAGAATGCTGAAGTCACCCACACCATCTTCATCAATATTCAAATAAGCAATCAATTTAATTCTAATAATATGATGTAACAGTCTCTATAAGCAACTGATGCTGCTGCTATTAGCTTAGCCAAGTTATACTTTATTTGCTTTGGCATTTTGTGCAGAGTCTGCTTTGCTCTCGGTACGTGGTACCCCAAAGGGAATCCCATGAAACTGGAAAAACGGGGATCAAGAGCAGAGCCTAATAACAGCTTATCAGAATTTATGGAGTACATCAAATTATATCCCTTGAAGTTAAGCGTTCCTGACACATACAATTTGGTTGTTTGAGTTTGTTATTGTCACCAACTACACAAATAGAACATTCTGCTACACGGTTTCGTGTCACTTCCAAATATTTAGAGAAAGCATTTATCTCATCGTCATTGCACAGACCACCTTGTGTGTTTTGTACCAGATTGCTCATTTCGTTAAAGACTTGCAAGGATAGGCTAAAGCTGAGCATTAACCCACAGGTCATCGATTTGACTGCTAACTCCACTGCTGAGGACATGATCTTAACTGGCTTTCTCTAGTTAATTAATGTGACAGAAACAAGCCAGAGTTAAAAAAGCCACAAAGAAAATGTGGCCACGGTGATGAAAACGGAGTTTAGTCTTTGTTTCAGGAACGAGCACAAGAAGAGGCTTCTCTTCCTTGTGGATATTGGCGCTCGGCTCCCAAGGGATTCCTGCAGGAATCTATAAATGCATATACGCTGCAGAGTGTAGCCGCTCAGGTGAATCCTTCTCCTTCAAATATCCTCGAGCAGCAGAATCAATATCAATGTGAAGACTGATTTTCTATATGCAGAGCAAACCCTGCTTATAGATAGCAGTAGTGCTATCTAATGAGGGTAGGATAGTATTTCAAATACTCTACTGTACTCACGTCTTTCAGACAGCCAACAAAGTTGTTGCTGACTGGAGAGCCTGGCAGGTCCGCTGTGTTTATGCTGCCGCCTATGTAGAAGAGGTCATCCGAGCCCAGCATGGTGTAGTCCTCCTGAGTGTAGCCGGTGGTGGTGAGGATCCCGTCCACCAAGATTGTCACCTGGTGGAATAAGCAAGGGAGGAGGGTAAGTGGAAAGTCATAGAGAGATTTGAGTCCAACAGAAAGAACTGGCCTCATTACTTCATGCTTGATTTTGTGATTCCCACTGAGCTGGACGAAATTACAAGAACAGATTTAAAGGGTCCACTGATCTCAGATATACAGTATTAGGAAGATTGCAGGGGGGATCAGTGCACCATAAATATTCCTTTCACCCATGTGTCAACATCACAGCAACATAGATACTACAGTATAGTCGAATAATTAGAGAGTAAATACTTAAGATAGAAAGCCATGTCACTCTTTGAAACAAAAGAACAAGATTGTTCTCATATCAGTCTCATCTTTACACAGACAAAGAATACAAATTGCTGAATATGGCAATAGAAGAAGACAAATATATTGTCTGTTACCATGACAATAAGCATACAGTTAAAGTAGCATGTGAGTCTGCACCGGTGCACCAGCTCTCTTTACAATACCTCAGTAGGTGAGAAAAAGATCAAATAAAACTTGATGAAGACCTACAGCGACGCTGCGACTGCATTTCCTGTTGACGTCACAAAAGAGATCAAAAAATGACCAGGTCCACTGAAGGAGAAGAAAGGCACGTTCAAAATGACAACCAAATGTTGCAACGATCCAAGATAATTGCAATATGGAGGAAATATTAGAAAATATCAGCGCAATTCACATGAGAGGGAGAGGAGACGGCTTGAGATGCTGAAGCATAAGACAGAAATCGATATGTCAGTGAAGAGAACCCGGATGCAGGTCAGAGGCTCAGCCGTACCATAAAATTCACAACTTAGTTTTATTATATAGATGCTTAATGATCAATATAACGATCAACAGCTTTAATAGCATGTTGAGATAAAAACAAACAGGCTGTGCAGATAATAAGGGAACGTCTTCCACTCTTTGGAGACACTGAGGTAATTTGAACACCTGACTATAGATGACTATACCACTACCATATTGACCACACCCAACAGATCTACACAAACGAGAACAGTAAACCTCATCTGGCTTCCGTAAGCACTCATACAACAAACCAACAACATTTCAGGCTTTTCAAAAGCCCAGCGCACTTTTGTGAGTCTAGCTGGCATCTTGTTCGCTACGTGGCTGATCTGACATGCTGTGTTCAGATGTCAGGTCTAAAGGTTGGTCTTGGATCACCGTTCTGCTCACTGGCAGATATTGATTTCTCTCTACTACCTTGTGCTGAAACCTTAAGCATCTCAGACAGTGGCTTTAGTCAGAGGGCAATGGGGCTCGACCGTGTGTTACTGCACATCAAAAAACTTCAGAAAGCCTAAAGCCTTTCACCTCCGACAACAACATTCTCTTTCACTCCATAGCATCGAAAACATTCTTTATGAGTATTATAACATGTCACTGGATGGACACCAACAAAATATGCCTGTTTATTGTCTGTGCCTTATTCAGCATGAGCAACAAATAAATAAGAACACACCATAATAAGAATCATGCTGCATGTCTCCAGGCTGGCGCACATCTCTAGGGCTTTTTCAAAGCTGCCGATTTAAGAGAAACACTTATTTATGTTACTGTTTATTTTGCAGTGGCAAATAACGTTTGTGCACAATGGTGTGTTGTCTGCTCATTTGTGCAGCCCAGGAATAGATGAACACATCATTAAAAAGGGCCAGGAGAGCACGCAGACACCAGCCAGTTTACCCAGTAATAGGGAGAGTTCTAACCTCAAAGAGCACCAATGGATCAAACCAAATGTTTCCACATGGAGCTCACAGTTCTTCTTACCAACATGTCGGTGTGCGAACTTATCTGAGGGGAAAGCAATTTACACAGGGATCAAATGCATGACTGAAACTACAAGTGACGTTACGAGCGTCAGGCTGCTGCAGTTCTGGAAGACGGGACAAGGAAGCAGACGTGGAGGACGATGAAACTTTAGATGCAGGTTCAGATTATGCTGCTGACAAAGAGGGCTTGACGCAAAGTGTATTTATTATTAATTTAAGAAAGGAAATTCTTAAATGCATTTCACATGGCAAAGCAAGTGAGCTCACTTTGGAGAAACATGCCTAATTTATTTACTTACTGTGTAGTTCAAGGAAATGCAACAAATTATCATTTTGCTTGCCATTAAAATATTTGGACTACTTTTGCCTTCAGGAAGCCTCTTTCCATGCAGTTTCAATGTTGCATTAGAAATGATCCGCAGGGACTTTGTTGCACTCGGTAGTGTGATTTTTTTTAATCCTCAGCTAAGGTGTGAATATTGCACGGCAAAGCAGCTCAAAGGTTTTCTTTGTGTTAAAAAAATAAGTAAGAACCAAAGACACTGGTCTATAGGGGGTGCATCGGCAAGTCCTTGACAAAGTTCACCGAAAAAAAGAGAAAGAAATATAAAAATATGAATGAATATTCATTTTCTTGGCTGTGACAGTGGATAGAATCGTAACACATGCATGTTGATAAAGCTTGCCATCACACTGTGTGATAGCACAATATCAGCTTCCACCAATAGGAGTCTTTCATTATCAACAAAGCAAAACATTGATTCTAGCCATTGCATATGAAAGTGCATAATTCCCTGGGTTTGAATATTGTGAGAAGGGATACAACGAAACAAAACATATTAGCATCTCCAACAACTGTAACAGCCCATAATAGCACTTTTGAGTCAACCGGAAATATTTTCAAAACTACATACATGGCAAAAATAAATAAAAAATGCTCAATTAGAATTGACCAAGTCATCCTCCAAAATTTGAAAGATTTTAAAAGATGCTATAACCCAACAGAATGGGTCATTAATTATCTGTGGGGAAGATGAGCCCGTCTCCCTGTATGATGGCCACTAATTGTAGAATAACGGCAGCCACAGAGGTTCTGCCAGCAGGGTAACAATTTAATGCAGACGACACATCCTGACAGTCTATAAATTAGTTGGGGGAATTCAGAACTGTGATTTGTCCAGTGCACCAAACTAATGAACTTGGAACATTTGGGCAGGGTTGGGCTCAGCGGGAGTACAGCACAGTGCAGAATCAGACACATGCAATGGCTGTATTCATTATGTAAAAAAGCTCAACGCCCCATGACCTCTTTGATGGTGCTGCAAGGCTACGATGGTATAAAGCATTAATTATTCTGTTTAGGGCCGAACTGAAGAGCCCAATACACATACTGGGTGGATAATGTTGTATGAATATAGGCCTCCTTTCTGTGAGGTAAAAATACCTGCACAGTAATCTTGTGGGTCCAGAGGAAAAATAAGATTCCTGATTATAAAAGAAATTATATTTGCCCTAAATTAGAAAAAAAAGAAAAAAAAATGAATTCATAAAGGACAGAAATAGTAAAAATTCAAAAGAACTACAGATTAAGAGTTTCATGTATGTTAACTATAATTACATAATTATAATAATTGAAACACATAATTATTATCATAACGACAAGCATCGTTTTAGATCTTTCTTGCTTTCTACTCCAATTACAGCTAAAAAAGAATCTACACGTTTTGCAAAAAAATGTACTTTCCCATTTCTCTGAGCGCCAAGCATGGCAGCCGCCCACAGAACACGTACGCTCACCTGCCGGCGGTTGCGTGTGACCCGAACATCATGCCACAAATTGTCGTTGAACTTCCCACCGGCCGGTTCCACCAAGGCCTCGAACGCTCCAGAGCCCAGGTTGATGACCAGCCACAGAGCTCCGTTCCTCAGAGACAGGTTGACGTAGTCAGCTGATCTACCCGTGTGAAGCAGGAGGCCGTTCCTCTGACGGGTGCGGAAGGACAGAGTGATCTCATCCATACTGCTCTGAATGGGAGTGTGGGACAGGTTGTAGCTGAAGAACTCATTGCCTCTGAATGTGGCCACTGACTCCTCTTGGCCTAAGAGGGGAGGAGAAATATATTAGATAATCACTCCAGCCATTAATGCTTTGCTCTTCTGCTTCACAGTACTTTATGTGCACCACTTTGACTCACTGTGTAGCTACCGGTATATAGGACTCTCTGAGGCTATTCTACTTATCGGTAACAAATTCCAGGTAAGTTCCAAACAGTGATAAACATTTAGAAGAACGGTCTGTGAAAGCAAAGCCTGACGCTTCTCCCAAATCTCTCCCACAGATCGCCATGACGCCACGAGTGACACACTGGGCATTATATCCCATTATTACCATGAACATGCGCAGAGAGATTTATTTTGAGTACGATGCACAAACACTACTGCTACTTCTCACAAGCACACAAGAGCTTGACTGAAAATAGTGCCCCAGAAAATGAACAATTTCTTCCTATGAATTAGAACATTTTAAAGATTTAATATGAAATATAGCACAACATTATAGCTTTGACTTATTTATTAACAAGGACAGTTTCTAACACTGCCTTATTCTGATTCAAATGTCAAAATGAATATGTCAGGCTTTCCTAGACATCGAATTCAGAACTCAGTGTGTTAATTATACAGTAAATCCATTTTTTTTTGGAGTCGCAGTAAAAGATCTAACACTTTATGCACACAAAAGACTACTTTAGTAAGCATTTGTGATTGGTGGAGCTCATCCATCCACCTTATGGGTGTATCCCATCAAGATGCGGATTTAACAACTTGATTACTGCACAGGTGTGCCGAGGAATGGTCACAATAAAAGGCCACTCTAAATTGTGCTGTTTTATTGCACAATACACAACATAACATCACAGATGTTGAGTTTCAAAGGAGTGTGTAATGTTGACTGCAGGGATTTGCACCAGCCCTAACCCAAACGATCGTGCATCTACAAAATGCATTCACAGCTGTAGAGCACATGTAACCATGCCAACCCAGGACTGCCAGACCTCTGCTGAATTAACCGGGAGTCAGGTATATTCTGTTGTTGGCAACTTGATGCACAAAAACACTGTGACAAAATCCCAACGGCCACAGGACCAACATTCAACGGGCCAATATCAACAACCTCACTCCGTGTGAAGAAATGATTTACACGGGGACTGTGAGGTAAATGATGGCGACACTTGATACCAAAGTGCTCTATCTGGTTCTGCTCTCGACATGAGAGATCGAAATTGCAGCACCTGATGGAGGGCTTTTTTTCAAGAGAAGCCTGTTATTGTGAGCAACAAAGCCCACCTGAACAATAATGACGCCGCTCGGCGCTCGATGAGCTCCTTAATAAACCCCTCCTGTTAAATGGATCAAGGCCATCAATCTATGTTGACGAATGATGGGGAATTAGCCCTCTATACATTTATGGAATTATGGATCATAAAAATACTTCCAAACATTTCACTTCACTCAGTCATTATGAATACATGCTACGGTACTACTACTGTGCTTTCGGCCTGTCCCCTGAGGGGTCGCCCCAGCAAACCAACCATCTCCACTTGGAATGGAATGGAATAATCAAATACACTTTTCTCGTTAATTAATGGTTGTAACTTAACCCCAGGCATACTATTAACTGGGTCAAAGTGTAGTTGCTTAACTCACGAATGGGACCCGTGTCCTCCAGGATAAAACGCAAGCTTCTGGAGCTTGTTTGTAAGTTACAGCCTTGAAGCCACTGGGCAAGCTGTTTCAAGCCAGAGCGATAAGCTGTCCCTTAAGCTTCTGCTGGCTTGTACAGTAAATGGCTGCTCCTGAACTCCGGGGCCAAATGAAGCCAGCAGGATCAGCGGTCCCCGTAGTGTCTATTGTTCGAGCTTAGTTACTCAACCGCTGAACAGACAGTTACTCGTTAGGCGTTTACCGCTGATCCGAAATGAGAAGTTCGGCATTACAGTGATGCTGTAGGTGAAATGTAGATCAAGGTGCCGACATTGTGAGAATCCAAGCAAATTGAGCAACTTAGAAAGGGTTGAGAAGACAATTAATGGACACCGACGGTATTGTGGCTTAATTTAGAAAAGCATTAGTGCTTACATGTTGGGTTGCTATCCCCACAGGCTCGGCTGCCAATTAATATAACATCCAAGAACATTTGTCTCATGACTCCTTTTCATAAGAGGATAAACAATATATCTGGTTCACAGCCTGCACTAGCCTGTCTGCCATTTCCATAATGAAAACCATAACAGCGGATGATCCTGAAGCTCGCTTGAAGGCCTCAAAGGGATCATTGGAAGCCAGCAGGTCACATTATCATCATGGTTTGGGCCACAGTCCACAGCAACGTTTACGAGCTTGTGAAAAGTGACAGGTTTACTCTGACTCAACGACATCTTTGGCACCAACTCAACGATATACCATCAGCGTCTCTGTCTGTCTGTACGCCACCCGGGAGCCGTTTAATACCTCATATTGAAACGTTTCTGATTGAGACGTTTACATCGGGGGCTGAGAACTCTCACAGGGCTGATGTTGGGCAGCACCAACCTCTCCTCATTTAATGGTTTCATACCATAAAAGGTCCCTGTAATGTCAGGATACAAAACTGGAGAGTCCTTGGAATGCTACTCACGGTCAATCTAAAGAGCTTCAAAATATGGAAGAAGCTTCAACATGGATGCCATTTGACCATTAGTCAAGTTACATAGCAGATCAAACACTGGAGGAAGATGTTATTGCATCAGATGGGAACAGATGATCTATTGCTACCTCCCATTAGCACACCTGTTCCTCCCTCTCTCTCTCTCTCACCATTACACCGTGCAGTAGTTGCTGCACCAACGTGAAAAATACCAACATGTGGATTGCTCAACAACATTATGCATTACAGCTGATTCATTTCAAAGTGGTGAAAAAGCCCAGGGCACTGATGGCATATGCACTGACTTCATCTCCTGCTCGGGGGTGGGAATTACGCATGTCAGATAGCTGCAGCAAATCCTAAAGGTGGTCAGGCAATGTCTGCATTTGCAGCGGTTTAATACCGGTCTGGATTATATATGCAAGCAGACTCCCCTAAGTCTGCATAAAACGTGTTTGATTTATATTGATCTCTTCCAAGATGCAGCGATATATTTACTTGTTAAAACTCTGTAATGGCATAGAGTAGAGTTCTTACTTCTCCAATACACACTGTCAAAATGGCCCCAAAATAGTTTTCATCACAATAATGCCAGGAATCCACCCCTGTATCCAGATCTACTCCAACATGTAAAACATTCATCACTAAATGCCCACCAACTCTTGAAAGGTTTCATGAAAGTCCATTATGTATTCCTGCAAACAGACAAACAAGCCAAACTGATCATTATGGCCGAGCTAACAAAAAAAAACATGTTTAACAGAAGCACTATGATTCTCTGACAGCCTGTTAAAACAGAACAGTTGGTTTGCTATGAGGCAGTTGCAGTTTAGCTACGGTTGGTTAAACACTAACTTCACACCTTAATGAGGAAAATCACTACTGAGTAAACTGGAAGGTTCACAACCCAAATCTGCAGGACTGACATGTGCCACTTTATTAAGTCTTGCTATGGGTCTAAGCTTGTTCCTCTTGATCGGGAGGAGCTGCAGCTCTCCTCTTCACCCTGAGCTCACCCATCCTGCAGGTTTTTGGCTACTTTCATTCACTGCTTTATATATTTTTATATTAATGAGACACGAGTCTCTACGATCATACTCGTCACTTCTCAGAAAACTGTGCCAAAGCTGCTGGAGACGCAGCAGCAACTACTCCTTTAGGCATACACTGCGGGGAGTTGCGTTGCTTTGCAGACAATATTTCTTTGTGATTTTAATTAATTTCAGTCACAGATAAAGGCAGCTGAAATGAGCTTCCTCTAGGGTGGTGGTCCATGTAGAGTCGCTGCTCCTTATGAGGAGCCAGCTTGTTGGACATGCGGTGATACTGCCTTCTGTGCAACTGCAGCAGCGTCTACCCGACCGAAATTCACGTTTTACTATGAAATGCTGAATGATAAAGAGATTGATCACTGATTCAGTGAAACCAGTTTTTGACTGACCTCTCATTTAAATTTGTCATGGTCTCCAAAACACTGTTTTTCCTTGTCTTGCAGTGTGGGCGTGGCCGCTGGAGAGTTGGCTGGAGACACACCTGCCAGTCATCTGTCTATTAGAAATGCTTGTTATGTAAACCCTGCTGATGCTCCAGCGCCAGATTATTGTGTGTTACTCTGTGTTAATTTGCTCCAGCGTGTTTAGAGCTCCTCTCTACTGCGGCTGTGAATTGTGATCCCCCCCTCCCGGCTGTAGTGTTATATTTAGGATTTTGTTTGGCTGCATTTTCTGTTTTTGGTTATGAGGACCTCAGCCAGCCCGAGTCTTAGTTGTAGTAGTTAGTGTGGTTTTGGTTTTTATATGTCTATTTTTGTACTTGCGTTGTGCAGTATTTAGTAAAGTGTGTTTGTTGAACTTTTACTCCTGCCTCTGTCTCTGCATTCTGGAGTCCACGAGCTTGATCATCGCATCCCGTGATAAAATTGACCCACCGCGTGACCTGTTATTGTGAATAGCAAAATTAATGGGAAAAATGCACGAAATTCCAAGCCACAGTGCAACACAAGGATCATGCCTGAATTCGTGGTACTTTTTTTTTGGTGTTTGTAGAAAATAATTGTTTTATACTTGAAAGGTATTTCTTATTTGTTTCTGAAACATGATCTTTTAGTAGCCTGATGCTTTTGCTGATGGTGTTTTTTAACACTGTTTGTTAGAGAATCCTTTTGTACTCATTTTTTAAAGTTTGGAAAAAGATAATTAATTCTATATAAGAGCGTTTCATCTGTAGAGTAGATCTGATTTGAAATATGGAGTGGCAAAATAAACGCAGATGAAATCAGACTGCTGTCTCGATACTCCCATACTGATGTTGCTACTGGCAACCGCTGTGCTTGGAGCTTAACATTTTTATCTTCAATGCCCAATTTATTACAGACTATTTCTTATTACTGATGCATGAAATGGATTGGATATAGCCTTTATAAAGAAATCAAATTAAATAGATATATAATTAAATAAGCTGCATTATTATACGACAGCAGAGAATATTAGCCATTTCTGAGGCAGTGGCAGCATGCATCATCTCCGTACCCATCAATAAAAGGAGGGTCTTTAAATAAATATATTTTTATATTATTGTTGGGCTTATTAAAGACCGATCGCTAAACTACATGAGCAAATTTGGCTCAAAGCAAGTAACCAAAGAATACGGACTTTAGTCTCCGATGTCATTTATAGCACTGAGAAAATACTGTTATCACACTGAAGTGTTCACTTAACCCTGTAAATAACCTCAATATTAGAGTTATCAGTTCGACAAGAGAAGATATATGAGAACAGCAAACACCCTATCACACACCATCGTCACTAAGTGAGGTTCAACAGGGAAGAGTAACATTTTAGATGACATGCATGGCTGTCTATATATCCCCTAGGAAGCATATCATTATAGCATTTATTGTGATGGAACACTTAATTACTTATACCATTCAGCAGGAATGAAGGAGATACAACAGCAACCAAAAAGCCATCGTTTAGTGGGTAAGATCAGCGGAACGCCACACAGGATGTTGTGGCATAAAGACAAAAAGAGAATGTGTTATTTTCTCAACATTATATTATTCGCTGAAGAGGAAAGCGAGGACTTGAGCTGTGTATTATTCTGTCAGAGTGGGGTCAGCAAAGGCAAGTCTCTGTGTTTGGAGACCACGCTGATTACCATGGAGACAGGATGGAGCTTTCAATCGTACAACACATGCCAAAAGAGTAAATGCAAAATACTTCTAGTCAAAGCTACACATGCTGTTTATTTAATTTCCCCTGCGTAGCATTAATGTGTTTTTTTTATAATAATACACTGCATTAATGCTTTTTCTCCAATGTTTCACACCAATGAGTTGCTTTATTCAGATATCAATCAGCTTCCACTTCTTGTGTACTCCTCCTATGTAAAAGTACTGCTTCCATCACTAATTTGAAATGTTTTTCCATGAGTGTGTGCCTACAGTATTTTCAACACATTTCTACTAACTACTGCAATGCAGGAAATGTTATTTGCAACCCAGAAATAATCTTGTAACTTTAGGAAAGACAAGATTCTGTCATGAAAAAAAAAAACAGCCTTCAAAATGCAAAATGCATATAAAGTTATCGGTGTGACACCTTTGGCATGAGATTCATCTTCTCGTAAACCATTTTACCTTTGAAAACACCATTAAACCAAACTGGAGATGTGATGAGCATAGATTAATTACCTTGGCGAAAAACTGCAGAGGTCAATGGTGAAGTTCCAGTAGCTCAGTCAGTGGTCAGGACAAGGGTTTGACGGACAAGAATTGAGTGAATAGTGAGCATAACATGACAGGAAGAAATAAAACGAATAGGCAAATATATACATGAAAAAACAGGAGAGGAGATATTAGTGCAGCACAGTTAACTGAGATGATTTCAGGGGAAGGGGAAATGTTGTGATAAGATGGCTGGGAAAGAAAAGCAAACCGATAGACCCCATACCTTGGCGGTTTAACATCAGGTGCGCCAGACCTTGAGGGAAAAAACAGAAAAAAGGATACGAAAACAGGAAGTTCATAAAGAGGCTTGGGAGAACAAAACCATTGTCACAATGTTGGACTGCAGTTTGTGACAGACATCCTGGGAAAGTTTCGGATGTCGGAGTTCAAAATAAAATATAAAAGGGGAACTCAAACCCCAAAAAAAAAGACAAACGTCTCGGGGGAGGCGTGGGAAGGCAAGGAGAGAAAAAACCATCTTGATTGGTACAACCCTTACGGGTAGTTGCTCACACAGATGCTTTTTTCTAAATGGAACACACACTATATGTTTACTGGATGCAAAGCGTGTTAGCGATGTATCACACAGACATTAATCCTGCAGTGACCTCATATAATAGTAGCGCTGCTGCTCGGATATAAGACAGGGCTCTGTAGGCATTCTCATGAGAATGAAAGCGGTCAATCCAGAGGCGCCTATACGACCCTCTATAGGACAAGGATCTATACTTGGGCTGGGAATTTCACCATTCTTTATCCACTAAATCGCAGCAACCTTCACTCATCTTGACAGAGGATTGACTATATAGTGGAGCTCAATGGGTTTAGAGCTTCAGTGCTGATGCAGTGACATAAAATACGTCATGTAACAGATTAGGCAGCCAATAAGAATCTGCCACACCTATCCATTTTATTCTAATGGGCTGCAACCAGATGTTGACCTGCATTAAAGCCTCATCATAGAGCAGGACCGCAAATAAGACAGGCAGAGCTTTTCAGTATTCTCTGACGCTTTTATTAGCGACATAAAGAAAAGCGACGGTAAAACAAGCCGTAACTCTGAGAAGGCAAACTCGAAACACACTGCAACCTATTAATCACCTGGCATTGCCGAGCAGGTGACGGCGTGTAAAATTCCAGCTGGTCAGACTGCGGCATGAAAGCCAAGTTTGCTTTCAATCTGTCTGCACCACCAGCACGAGTCTCTCGCTTCCGTGCACAAAGCGAAAGGGACAAATATATCAGTAGGCCAGCCAGAAATGACATGCCATTCCTCACCTGCTCCCCTTGCCTAAAATAAAAAAAGGGATGGGAATGACACAATGCAAACACTGCTGAGCAAGAGGCACGCCGTGCCTGCCAACACAAACAGCTCTCAGTGCATCAGCACTCCACATTCCACACAGCCTTCCCAGTTCAGTCATCGGGCAAAATACTACTAAGGGGCAGACCGCTTGTACAAATCTAACACACGTTCCACTGAGCAAAGCTGTTCATGTTGCTCCTCTTGGTGTGAAAAGGACATGATCACTCCTGGAAGGGGGTCCTTGCTTTCCAACATGGGATTGCACGGACCAGTGACTAAGCCTCTGCTCAGACTGCTTCAAGCCTGTCAGCATCCGCCCCTGTTATGGCCATGCATGCAAAATGGAAAACGCATGCCTCTACACGCAAGGCGTAAACGGTGCGTCGTCCCCTTCATTTACCACTGTCTGGAAAAACTGACTCTTCCTGACCTCTTCTCCGTGTTTCTGAATCTCGTGCCCATACATCTGCTGCTACACGAGAGAAAGCGCATCTATCAGATGCCAAAAGCAACAGGGGGCTAAAAGAGATGCTCGTTCACCATTGCCATCCAGAGACAATTCCAGCTGCGTCACACTAGAAACCATCGCTAGTCCGGGACAGCAAGGGAGAATAGCTGGTGAAATCCCCAGCCGTTTTTCTTTTGCTCATGAGTGGCAGTGCAGAGGAAGACTTTCAATTATCCATCTAAAAGAATGAAGCACACACAAACCCAGAGGCCGTCGCTTCAACAAGCGCGGCATGCCCGGTGCAACCGTGCTGATTTCTGTGGCCACGCAGACAGTGACCTTGACCCAAGGAATTCACAGCCTATGATGACGCCACACATTTCTGATTTCAGGAAAACTGACCCACATGTCTGACAAATGCATCCAAGACTAACAAAGACTGATGCCGACCCAAACTGGGCAGCACTGCTGTAGCCAAGAAAAGGATCTTTGAATTTTTGGTAATTCAAGGAGTTGGAGAAAAGCGGATGAAGAGCGGTGGTGTTGCTGCAGCATCGGAGCAGCCGCCCACTGGACTTGCTCCTCGCACCGGGATAAGTAATACATCCAAATCTCTCTCTGCGGGAATGCAGCGATAACAAGGCCTCGAGAGAGAGAGGGTCCCATAAGAAGGGATTGGCTAGTTGGAAACAAACCTACCAGTAATCTACAAGCTATTTTTTTTAATCTTAAATTACAATCATCCTTAAAAAAAAAAAGTACGTGCAGCAAATGGAGTCCATTTCTTAAAATATTAGCATACCATTTTAAGGGCCCTTTTGACTTTGTCTGTAAAAGGAATAGCAGCTCTGTATTATTATTTTTTTAACTCCATGAATACGGTAGCTTGCAGCTCTATTCAGCTGTGGTTGGAGTGCCCACATTGTCGAGTTCATCTTGTGGATGTGATGAGTTAATGATCGTTTTATCATTTAACAGCAGAGTTCGGTCTGCCCGGGGATGTCTTTTCCATCCACACCTGCTCTCCTTGAGTAAAGCCATGATAGAATCAAACATCAGAGCACGCAGTGGTGCTGGTTAGAGGTTTGAACACGGAGTCCTGTATGAGTCAGCTGGGATTTAGCCACCAGGAAATGAAGGCAGTAACAATGATAATATTCTTGGAGACTGTTGCCGCGCCAGCACAATATAAATTACTTTTACAAATTAAATAATCTTTATTTATTTATTTTCATTGCGAATAAACACTGCTGCAAAGAGGAGGGACGATATGTGTCAAGGCTTATATTGACAGGCACATGTTTCCTTGGAATGTATTATTTTGCTTTTAACAAGCAATATTTCTGAACCTTTGAAGGAAACATTCCATAAATATCAGGATCATTTATATTATGGTAAAAAAAAAAAAAAAAGGAAACATTTCAAGCATCTCAATTTCATTTTTTCTTTTTTTTTTGCCTATGACAGTGTGAACTTTTGGGATTACTTTAATGGTAAAACATGGCAGTCTAATGAACTTTACTTATAAAAGAAATATGGTAAAAATGAAAATGCTGTCTTTATTACAGTCAGTCAGTGAGTAATGCGAATGACTGACAGAGCCATTGCATGGAGTCTGATAATGATAATATTGGACCAAGGTCACTGCTGCTGAGGGATTCAAGCCCGCCCGGAACAGTTGTGACCTTTCATCGAGGCTTTTTAAGCTTCCTTTCTCAGCCCTGTCATTAATGCAGCGTACCTACATCTGGATTTTCTTAGCTGTGTGAGGTTTCCAATATGTTTCGAGTGATTCTATTCTGCATCTGCCTTATCTCTCATTCACAGACCCGTTTTTTTTTTGTTTGTTTGTTTGTTCACAAAAGGAGCCTGCACTCCTTCGGCATTAGAGCATGCTTTTGTCCACACAGATCGATGCAGAACCACGTAGTGCGTTACGTGGATGAACAAGTCAGAGGACTCACCTGCTGTGAAAAAGGCTTTCACTGTCTCAAAGCTCTTCCCCAAACAAATAGCGATAATTCCTGCACCATTTAAAATCCACACAGCCAAAACCAAATGCAGCATATGGGTTACCATCTTTTGCCACATCTGGGGTAAGGTGGTGCTTTAGATATAGATTCGTCTAGTTCTGTTGATGCAGGGACAAAGGCTTCCTGTTGGGGAGCACATGTACTGCAGTAGTTTGCTGTACATGTGCAGTTGCTGTTGTTGTTTTCGTGCGTTCTGTGTTTGGGAATCATCTCCACATCCATCAAAATCAAAAAAACGGCTGGTCTCTCTTTGCAGCATGTCATTTAATAATACTGTTTTTTGTTTTTTTCAAAAAAGTGCTGAGATGAAACTTGAATAAAAATATGCCCAAAGCATACAACTAGACACCACACTCGCAAGGTAGGACATGTAAGTAGGTTTATCCACACCAACTAATGCTTTGTGTACCAGAGTTTGTCACTGTTCATGAAGAAAAGAGCATTTTGCAATCTTCAGTGTATTTATTTTGGCAAATGTCAGCGTCGGATGCGGGATTTTAGAGTGCAGGTACATGCTCGGTCTGTACATTTTGAGACAGCAACAGTGATTTATAATGTGCAGGGGCTGAGTGCACCTTCCACCGGTCTCCAGAGCCTGATGGCTGCCCTTTCACCAGAAACAGCCGTCCTTCAGGAGGAGACGGATGCCTAGCTCTCGTGCCGACTGAACAAATTACCATCCTTACTTTCAGTCGTGATTTTCACATTCAGTTTGTGCATCTCATTAGAAAACAATCTCATCTCCTTTAACTGTGGTCAGTTGAAATGAAGCTACAACGAAGGAAACATCTCTTTCCCCTCCAAAGGTTGTTTGTCCCCTTTTTAAGAAAATAAAGCTGAAAGTAATGCCATCACACAAATAAGATGACAATTTGATGAATGTCAAGGCTTCAATATAATTTCCTTTGTCATTTTATACCAGAGGATTTATGCCATCATTTCTCCACATATTGAACTTTGAGCAAAATGTCATATGAGGGCGTAATCACTGAATAAACCCTGACATCATAATAAAATACAGAAACTAGAAAAAATAAAGCAAAGCATGTCTGTGCAATGTCTTTCTCTGTGGTGCACGATATGGATGTTCCATTTTGCAGAACTCTGGAGTCACCTTGAGCACCCTGTTTATCTGCACATATAATGAGCATTCTTCACGTTAAGCGTTTTATTCTGCATTGACCTTGTGACCGATGACAGCATATCTTTACAGCTTAATTTGTTGGATGTCAGAACTGCAGTCCAAACAGACAATAACCTGATAATAAGCGAACACACTCTCATACACGGACGCTGTGGAAATCGCCTTTTGCAGGTAAGGCCGTCACGCACAGCAAATTCTGCTCGTTATTATTCTCTATATATAATGCATTGTCTTACCTTCTACTTCTCTCTGGACAGCTGCTGAGAAGAACAGAGGGAAAAACAGGTGCATTTAGAATGTTGGGCACGGTATATGAAATATTAAATGATTCTCATTCCAGCAGCTTCATCTCAATAAATACAGATGGTTGATATTTTATTTTGTCGATTAGAATGGATCTAACTAACTAAGTTTATCTGAGACGTACATTTACAGAGACAGTCAACTGTTTTCTGGGTTTTTTCCTGTTTTCTAGCAATCAGATGGAAAAAAAATATGAAGCATGCTGAAATTCAAAAGTTATATTCACTCTAATAACCAATCTAATATGATGAGCACCGATATTCTGGAAGAAGGAATACAATTGTTCTCGGCAAGTGGAAAATGTCTGAACCACAATTTTCTGTTTTCATTCTCTTATAATTAATAATGACTTTTGGAACTCACTCAAAATGTTCTGTCCTGAATTTTCAGAATAAAGAACCCCCCCCCCCAGCGAGTGAAGTGTCCCAGAATTGAAAGCGCACCATCATCGCCGGCATTAGGAAGCCATTATCCTCGACTGAATTATGTGTGAAAATAATTTCTGAGGACTCACACATCCAGGCGGTCCTTTAAAGCACTGCTGCATTGCCTGATTTACGTTGAATGTTTTCTTGATTATTCTCTTTGCCTATATGTTTGTTAGCTCATATACAGAAAGGGATATCAAAAAGATTTTCTACCATTTAGAAGCTAAGGATGCCGAGATTTATCAGCAGCCAAAGTACATTAGTGTAGCAAAAGAAGCCATTTGGTAAACAAATTAGAAACCATAACACACCAATCCATGAAAACAATATAATATATGAAAGTAATATGGCATGTGTCCATCACAAAGGTCAAAACCCCTTTTACCCCTTAGAAAGTGACATTTTTGCTACAAAAGGAGGGCGGGGTTCGTCTCACCTTCATGGCAGTACCTTCCCTTGTGGCTGGAGTTGAAACAGTCGCAGACGATCTCTCCTTGGCTGACGGAGCACAGGCCTTTGTTGCTGCAAGGAGAGTCCGTGGCGCATATATACTCCAGATCACTATGAACGGCTTGGCCATCCAACAGCACTGGTAGCGCCTCCCCCAGTTTCAAATTGGCTATAAAGCCCTGGAACGGTGGCTCATATTTAACAGTGCTGGACGTCAGGGCAGAGAGACGGACGTCGGGCGAGATCCCCCCCACGTAAAGGTCGCTCGCCACCGCCATCTCTTTCCTTTTGGACTTCACCTCGGCCACTTTTTCCTCATTGTCCACCACCAGCCTCGTCTCTCTGTAATTGCGGGAGAGGAGGACTCTGTGCCAGCGCTGGTCGCTGACGCGCGTCTCCGTGTGCACAGAAGCCGGTTCGGCACAATGAATGGTGAAGCGCATCTGGAGCCTCCCATCGGCAACTAGAAGCTCCAGGAAGTCACAGTTCCCTCCATCATCCAGATAGAGCACCAGGGCTTTGCTGACATTTGCTTTCAGAATAAAGCTGAGCTCGCCTGTGGCTTTGGCGTCCCACTGGCCATAGCGTGTCCACTGACCCGGGACCCCCTCATATTCCAAAGCTATTCCTGTTAGCACCAGCCAGGCTAACAACAGTAACCAGGAAACCTTGCCCTCACACCTGCCCATGATGGTTACAGTCCACAAGTGAAGTCGCCCTGCGCTCTAATTTATACAACTCCAAAGAGCCGTGCAGAGGAAAGTGAAATATTTTTATCCACCCAAAATTTGAACAATCTTCAGGTAAACTGTTTTCTTTTTTAGCCTTGGATGCCTAGCCTTTTAATTCTTTTTGCCATCTCTCCATTGGCCACATGTGACAGCGTGAGCAAATGAGGCACTTTTCAGAATAGTTTGCATCTACTTTGCATCAGCTGAGAAAGAGAACACGTAACACGAGTGATCCACAATGCTTGTGTGCTTCCTCGCCTTCGCCATCCAGTGTCTTGGCCTCCATCCAGCACTGTTCCTGTCAGTTCCCCATGGGGTTAGCGAGGCATGCAGCTTGGGTACAGCCACCGTTCTTCTCAGCCGCCCAACATCCTAAGACATAGAAGAAGAACGTGAGATGAAGAGTCCCAAAGTGGACTCAGGACTGATGACTGATTAATTACAAAATCTAGGAAATCGTTGAAATTGTGGAAAGGGACATATTAAGCTGAGAATTGTTCAATCATGTTGAAAATTGGGGGTGGGGGTGGGGGTGGAATCAAACCTGATATCTGCTTAGACTATATAGTGAATAGAGGATGGAGCTACCATATCATCACCCTTTGGTTTGTGAACAGCATGTTTGAGACTATATTTCCCATCATTACTGTCACCATCTTGTCATTCTGGAGCTTGAAGTGACCGGATTTAGACGAGAAGGTGGAGCCGGAGGAGACGTCATGCTACGCCTCTCGTCTGATCGGATCTGACTGAGAATGCAAGAACAAGCCACGATAACGACCTGTCAATTACAGTGTCGCCGCACCCTGAGGCAGGTCCTGCTTTATCTAGCTACTTTACTCTAAATGGCACCATAATTTACTGCTGCAATGAAGTAGACTTGAGGCCGTTGATTCTTAGGAAACTGTTTACGAAGGTAATAAATCAAGTTAGAAGGAGGTATGTGAATTAAAGCTCATATACTACCTCTATGTATGCAACTTATGGTAGGAGATGGCTGAAGGCTGATAAAAAAGGAAGGCACAAAAAACCCCACAAAATTCAATACTTTGACAAAACAGATGTTGGTACACTTCACAGGCCCGAGGACATAAAACTATGTTGTGTACCAGGATTGGACTGAAATTGGCACTGACGTTTTTTCCATTCAGATTAATGATTTTATTTTATAAAAGCTGTGTGTGTGTGTGTGTGGTGAATGATGAGTTTTCTGGTTTTTACATTCACAAAATATACATAGGTCATCCTGTCAGTTACAGAAAGACATACGTCTGGTCAGTAGTTTAGATACGAGGTATTGATCAAGCCATTCAACAATAATTACAAGCTCTAAATATACTTTATAGGGTTTGCAATGAACCACAACAGAAAGAGTCTTTAAATCATTTTAAACTAGGTTCTGCTTCATTTGTAGATGTTTCTCATTTGGGAACATTTCTTACATTTTTTTTTTTTTTTTACACAATTCCATTTTTGGCACAAAGAGAAATATGTGTCAAAGTCTGCCAGGAGTTTATAGCCTACATTGCATTTTCTGCTGATGAGTCACCACCACAGCTGGATGCATTCACTAAAAGTAGATATTCCAAGAAAGCATCACATCCAATAAATCAACGTTTCTAGCCAAGCTATCAGAAAGGCCCAGGTTAGGAGAAACTCCTTGTGATAGATGGGTTTATCCTGGGAACAGCTGCATCGGGGAAGGTCATAAAAACTGACACCCTCCTCACAGGATGATTTGCAGTTTACCAGGGTCAGGTACAGTCTGCGAATTGCTTCTCAGAACCTATCACAGATATATATATATATATATATATGCATACAGATCTGACTGCATCCTCTTTGATTTACACATATTAGGAATATTGTGCTTTGATAAGTGCGACTTGTTTTGCAAAGAGTCAACGCAAGACTCATAAATGCGCCAAGATGGTGGAACAGGTATATCCATACCGTTGCTGATAAATAAAATACATCATCTGCAAAAGCAACAGGGACAGCATGCCTACAGCCTTCATAGACAATTTCACTGGCAATAGGCTCTTCAGAGAGCTTAACGATGAGTTTGCTTCTCGCCACAATGAGCTGACAATCAAATATGAGATGGAAAAAATGGCCTGAGAAATACTGCATCGTATATAAGCACATGAGCAACACAGCAGAGTCAGCAGACCTAGATTTGGGCTTACTTGACATAGTGAAATATCAACTGAAACCTGACCTGGATTAAACTGCAGCTTGGAAGAATCATATAGTCAAGGAAAGGTTTATTTTATGATGCAGACAAACGTTAGCATTAATAGAATTTTTTAAAAGTCAAGGGCTTCACTGGCCTACTGTTTTCCATCCACCCATCCATCCATCCATTCATTTTCTGTGCATGTTGCTGATGCCTATCCCAGCTGGCTACGGGCAAGAGTGAGGGTACACCCTGGATGAGACGCCAGCTCATCCCGGGAACATACGAAAGAAACAAACACACTCACGGACAATTTGGACTTATCAATATTCCTAAAATGCATGTTTTTGGAGGTGAGTGGAAGTTGGAGAACACAGAGAATGCCCACACAATGGTCAATACATGTAACATGTAGATTGCTACTATTGATATAGATGCAACAGCTATCCCACTATTATTGGATGGTAATGGACTTGTATAAAATGACTTGTGACCATCTGTACCAAGTCTTAAGTCTTTCGTGGCTGCACGTAGCATCTGTGCTGTTCAGAACAGCCGGGTTCAAAAGATAGAACAGCAATGGAATGCCTCAAACTGTTTGAGTGCCAGAGATCCTTATCAAAACTGAAACTGATCAGAACATCGGAGAAGCAGAAAGCACATTAGACTTGAAGCACTTGTAGTCTCGACTTAAAGAGGGTGGTATGGGATTATGGGATCCCCTTACAGCTGCTAAAGAACCTTGGTGGCCATTGATTTGTGCAATGCAGGCTGTAGTACGTGTGCTGGGTAGAACAAGCCTCTCTGACATGTCGGTGCTCTGGAAAGTTTCACATGATCATGAAGGACAAGGGAAAACCAAAAAAGGAGAATGGAGTAGAGTAGAGTAGAAGTGACACTATTCAGTGGAAATGTAAAATAAAAATAATAAAACAGCCTTAAAGGGGAAAAAGTTCTCTTGTCATGATTCTGCACTTGTGCTCTATTTCTTGGTTTACTTTGTAAGTTGAGATCTCCAGGTTTCTCTTTTTTTGTTTCCCTCCTTTTGGATTACTCATTATTTCCACTCGTCCCAACTTCAACCTGTTCCCCATCTGGGCTCCTCTCCCTGTGAGTTCAGCCTGTTTTCTCTTTTGAGTTTCCATTCAGTCACTTAATTATCATGATATTCTCCACATGTTTCAGAGCTTCTTGAGCGTTTCATCTGGGTTTTTGTGAGCTACTATCATTTCATGATATTTGCCTGTGATTTTGTCTATTTCAGCTTTGCTGCAGGGTATGAGTTATTTTTGATTTGTTTAATTTTGTGTTTTATTTTCTTGAGTTTTCACATCATGCTTTGATTCTGGTTTTTCCTGTCGAGTTTGAGTTTTGGATTATTAAACAGCTGAACTGCAAATTACACAACTTTATTTCTTCTTCTGTATTTAGGTAATAATGTTTCTGCTGAACAGTCCTATATATCTCCACAGTACACTTGCGTAACAATCTAAATCAAATGATCTTTTCACAATAAATTGACAATAAAATCCTTTACTTTCTTATAATGAGTAATGCGTAGGTGCCAAATATGAAGTTCCAGGATCAACAACTTGACAGGAGCGGTGGCACCTTATCATTTATAATCAGCTGACAGTATACATTTTATTAAATAGAATCAGCTGTATATATAACGCACCGTCATCTGAAACACTTTGACAAGTATACTTGTCAATCAATACCAACAAAGGTTAGCTGTGTTTCGGGGTCCGATGTGCTGTACATAGCCAAGGCATTTAGCACAATCATTATATTATCATCACAACACCCTGCTTGAACAAACCGAATGTTGCGGTGTAAACCTGCAGATCATCTGGAAGATGCTTTCACTGACCTTTTCATCCTTTCAATGCTCTATTCGTTCATTACCATATGCTTTTATATATTTGTACCCAAAGTGACAAAAACCCTTCTGCTTCAGCAGTTCCCATCCAGAAACACTCATTTCCATAATCACGAAGCGCTTGGAGTATTTAGACAAAACATTTATCACCTCCGCCAACATTTATTCACTAGCCTCACTAAAATGTGCACATAGAACGCTGTAAGAATGCTGTTCACGGTTCAGCCATCCATGCGCTTCGAAATGTATTGTTTGTGTTTATTCATTACAAGTTTACTGGCATGGGGGACACAGACAGAATTTATTTCAACCCAAATCAGCAATATTGAAGCTTTTCTAGGGGCCGAGTAAACAGTGTGAGGAGCTTCAGCTGGGCCAGACTGAGGAAGCAGCCTGTTAGAATCATCCCACACAGCTGAGCAGCCTTCTGTGGCTCCATCCAGAGTGCTGCAGGGTGGAGGGCGGGTGCTGTCCTTGTAGCTGTGCTGTGAGCTCCCCAGGCAGTATCTGTGCCTGAATGACAAACCCCTGCTGCCCCACTCTTGCTTATTTTCATGCATATCCTATTTATATAATCTACTTTCACTGCTGCACAATTCATGCTCAATATTTTTTATTTTTTAAACTAACCACTACTCCCTTCCTTGCATATGTTAATATCAGTTTTATTGCAGGCGGCACAGTGGTGCAGTGGTTAGCGCTGTCGCCTCACAGCAAGAAGGTACCAGATTTGAATCCTGTCTGTGCAGAGTTTCTGCTCTCCCCGTATCTGCGTGGGTTTTCTCCGGGATCTCTGGTTCCCTCCCACCTCAAAAAACACGCCATTTAGGGGAATTAAGTACTTGAAAATTGTCTGTAGTGTGTGCGTGAATGTTTGCCTGTCTGAGGTGTACCCCGCCTTTCACCCGTTGCAGCGCAGCACAAGGTGCTTTTTTTCTGACAGTATTTGTAATTTTCAAACCCAGACTAAAGTCAATGGCGCAGCCTCTTTTTTGTGTGTGCTATTTTAAGGGCACATTATTCAGATGATGGGTCCTCATGGACTGCTCACTACATGTAGTGCCACTGCAGCAAATCTGTGAGAGTTAAGCCACAAAACTACAAGCTGCAGTTACAGACTTCACAACACATAAAATGAATGAAATATTTCTGACAAAACTATTTTTAAACAATTCTGATCAAGCTCAAAACAGGCATGATTTCTTATCTGAACGTTATTTTGTGCGACTGAAACAAATAAAACCGAACTAAGCTCACAATTTATCCTAAATGGCTGTTTCATGGGGTGAGACCCCTCAGAGGATTAAAGACAGAACATTAACACCTGACAGGGTGTCTGGAGGTTTAAAATAATCAATAATGCTGGTAAGCTGCTGGGTCTCTGGTATATATCTGTAATGCACCCCTCTTAATGGGCATTGAATTGTTTCTGCTGCAGTGGGATGGCTGTAGGTTATAAACTTAATATTGTTTCTGTCAGTCCGTTATTTCATCCTCCCTGCATCATTGTACACGAGTTATCAGAACCAATTTTAAGACCGTGGACTGTGATTAGCTCACGACTCCTCACTCCTCCTCCTCCTCCTCTTCAGTTTAATATTAGCGTTTCCACATTTACTAATATGCACCGAGATTGATTGTTGGCATTGGTAAACAGCAGAGGCAGAAGCTCCATGGGCCAAAAAACTGCCTCGCTGTTCTGCCACACTCTAAAAGTCACTGTTAAAATAGCATTGTGATGCTTCTATTCACGTTATGGCCAAAAAAAAAAGCGCCCCGTTGTGCCTGACTTTTCTACTAAATTATGCTTCATTCGATTCGATATAGGGAGTGCTTTTTGCTTGTCCGTAGAGATAGAGAACATGGATGCACTCCTTTGAGTTGACGTAAACCTTTGTGTACCACCACCTAGGAAACACACATTAAATAGGAACAGGTAAATAAAAATCTGGTTTGGAAGAAATGTTTATCAGCCTATTTGAATAAGTAATAATAAACATGCACAACAATACACATGTGCATAGATTATTTATAGAACGTCAAGCAAAGTCATTCCCTTATTAAAGCCGTCTTAATTCCTAAAAACTCCATTAAAGAAAATGTCTCAGTGTAGTTCAATGTTTTCCATCCAGCCAAATTAGATCTCATTTTTAAATTGGTTCATTAAAAGTGTGCCATCATTATTGCCGTCATTGTTCCAGTCTCTAGTTAGTGGTACTAATTCTTGCAACGTTCTTCTCTTGGGTCGACTCGGGGTTCCATTTGTCTGTGACGTCTCACTCTGAAGATACTTTTTGTAAATCAAATGCAAGGCTGTGAAGTTGAGAAGCATCGAACAGAACAGTTAAATTATTTCTGTAAAATTAGGTAAGAAGAGTTGTGTTGAAAAAAAAAAGAGCAAATAAGATTGGTTAAAACAAGAGCGGAGCTGGGATGGATGACTCGGGTTCTGCAGAAGTACAGAGGGTACTCTCAGAAGATTTAAGGTGCAGTAACAGCTGATGTCCTTGCTTGACAGTTAATTCAGAGTTGTGTCTTCCCCCCCCCCCCCCCCATCAGAGAAGAGATGTTACTCCTGCAATATTCATCTCGCGGCAAGCTCCTCTGTCACAAAGTCAATCTTATGTTTACATTTATGCAGTGGCCCTTCATTACCTCATCTTGGCAACAAATCTTGCCTATTTTGCTATGAGCTTCACTCAGACTATGAAAACTCAATTTGAGTGGGCAAAAAGATTGTTGAGTTGAGGTGGAAAGTCATTACCTACTGGCGCAGACTTTCATCAAAGCGCAGTATGATAGGCCTGTGCCTCTGATAGATCGAGCGCACATATTGAGTGCACTCTACCTTATGTTTGCTCATATAGGCCTATTGGAATAGCTTTCATAATCTCACAGGCCCTGTTTAGAGAATGAATCACATCCACTCCTCCTCTGATAGGCAAAATATATGGAAAAGTGACCAGGGGGTAAGAAACGCTGCATCATTTTACAATGTAAGCCTCGAGCGTTCTTGTGATACCTGTAGATAGGAGGATGACTTCAGTGCGTCTGCGGTTCATTGAGGCATTAAACAGGAACCGATATATGCACTAGAGGCATGCTGCAGGACAAGAACACCTTGAACTTTCTGCTGCACAGATTCAAACGGCACAATATAAAATGCCTCACCCAGAATTTACACATCTTAAATATAGTTAAATCAAACATACCACGGCAAAAAGATTAAAACACATGCAGTAAAATCCCTAAAACACAGAAGCATTGTCACTTTAATGCAGGCAGAACGAGCTGTCGTGAAAACAGGTGACTATCATTATTAAAGGTCATACAGCCCAGTGAATTCAGAAAAAAAAAAAATTACTTCCATTTCCTGCAGTGTGATATGTGCACACTCACATTCAGACGTTGTTGCACCACCAGGCTCTCGGTCTGCTCCTCTGTCCTTCCCCAGAGGAACAGGTTGGCTCTTAGGAACAGCAACTCATTGATGGTGAAGCTATTCTGCAGTGTAAAGCTGGTCCTGAAGACGTTCCATTTAAGAGAATATATTGATCGAGCGGTGAAAGCGGGGCGTCTGAAATGGCACAAGCTTGGCGAGCCCTCTTTACAGACGCAGCACTTTCATTGAGCATCTGTTCCCTGTGCAAGAAGCTGCGGTTTGTTTTAATTAAATCTCTAAATCTCATTCACATAAAGCTAATTAAACTTATTTGGTGGATCTGTCAGTGCAGCTCAGTCGCCCTGTGACCCATCCAATCATTTTCCACAATTCAGGGATGAATGCCTCATTAAAGATCAAACAAACTGTCAAAATATGTAGAGCTCTCAAAAAAATATTTTTTTTCAACGACTCAATATGAATCATGCTACTCTGTATATACTTGGTTGGTACAAAAAGTCAAATTGTTTTGCCCAGAAAATAGGTTGAAAGAGTGTAAAGCCATCAAGCTGTGAAGTACGACATGTGTGTTACTTCGAAACTGACATTTTCCATCTAAAATCCCTAAAAGCATTAACAGCAGCAAGAAAAGCAAAAAGCAGGTGAAGAAATGTGACGGTCCATTATCCATTACAGGGTAATTAATTAGCTATGATACATGTTGTCAGTTGGATGTGGAGCCTATCCTATTAACATTATTACACCCCCCCCCCCCCTCAAATGTCAATATTACTTGCACAGTCCAAACACAAAGCTGCAGCAAGGAATTGAAGGCAGGTAACAACGTAAAAGACCAATGCTTATTCATTGTTTATTACACCTCAAAATGTGAATTTGGGATGAACTATTAGTGTTTTAGCAAAACGATAAAGTTGATGAGTAAATGTCATTACTGTACAACCAGAGTGAGAGTCTGTTAAATGTTTTAAATGAAACAGTTCCAAAACCCATTGGATGTGTACAGCAAGTGAGCCTCCAACACGGACCATGGCAAGTGGTGCTCAAAACGGTCTTTTTCACCCTGAAAAATGTAATTGTAATTGGTTAAGTCCAGTGTTACATCTGGAAAATGTCCCAGTCTTATTTTTTTTTATATGCAAGATAATCCAAGTTCATCTCCAACTTCGGCTCCTACACTAATTCCAGCCCGAATGCCATAGGAGGCATCACTAAGCAACTAGCAAAGCAAATCTCATTTCAAAAAGCTTCCAGATGGACGTTTAGATAAAACAAAAGTTATGTGCACATATTGCGGGGATGAGCTTCCTCCCCCCCCCCCCCCCCCCCGAAGCACAACAAGTTGGAAGCATCATATTTGATAGAGCTCATAATATGACTGCGGCAGTGAGGAGCAGACCGCTGATGGAGATGCCCTGTGGTAGTGTGCATCACATGGAGGGAAACCACAGCGACTTTTCCCTGACAGAACAATTGTTGGGGCATTTGCCAAGTGCAGGAAAATAGTCAGACATTTAAAACCCAGCACTGCAAACAGAGCAGAGCTGAAAGTCGAGCAGGCCATAGAGGTACGAAGCCACCCTGATCCTCTGCTAAATACTATCGCTATAATCGGCTCTCCCTGAGACTATTTACTGATCCAATTTTATGACTAATTAAGAAATCACCCGAACTAAGTGGAGATGTGAAAAGCATTCTGATCCCTTTAACCATTTTGTCATGCATTTCGTCATTCCAGCACCAAGCATGCATTTGTTTTAACCCTTTGCGAAAAGTACAAGCAAACTATAGCACCTTAAATTTGTGAGGAATCATGATTAATCCCAACCTTTTATGATGATTAATTTGGGTACATTTTTTAAATTGCATTGTACCACTATTAATTCAACTTATATTTGATAAGAATGCAAGCAACATCAACAAATTTAAGACGCATAGCTGCTTGATGCAAAAATAGTTTGGCCATGTGGTGAGTGCACGTTAACACATGAGGGTACAGCTGACAGTGTCACAAGCCAGCAAGCCAGGTAATTAGGTATCTAACTATATAACACTAGCTAAATCCATGGCACTGCACACTGTGCCCTCATTAAATGAATGTAAAAGTACTGTAGGCATAGCAAAGGATAAAATACATACACACGCATCTGCTTGCTACATAGCTATAATTATAATGCCATTTGAAATGCTTCCCTTGGCGTTTGAATTTGTTTGGGTTCCCACAGTAAAAATGTGCTTTGAGATGACAAGACAGCAGGCAGCAGCATCGGGGTTAGACATTTGCATGCTGCAAAATGAACCCATTATAATCTGTCCAGTCCAGCAGGATCAGAGCAGCATCTTTCTCGCTCTTGGAGGTAGAGGTCAATATGTGGCTACCAAGCGCTTAGGCTCAGGTACAAAGGCTCCTAAACGCTTAACCCCGCCATATCTGCCGTCAACAGGAAATCTCTTCGCTCATACTTCACTGCTTGCAAAGGAGGGATTAGATGTAGAACATCGTCTCTGAACAAAACTATTTTTCTTGGCTAGATTTTTTCTGAAAGACTAGCACTGTCTGCTTGCCTCCCACGTTAGCGGCTGTAGAACACAATACCATGAGTGATGGGTGTGGACAATCACAGGATAGCGGAGAGTCAGATCAATCTCACACAGGTAAGCCAAGGTAAGAATGCGTGGGAAATTCTTTCAGCCTCATGAATCTGTTTCATATTCCAAAAGGAACGCTGTCATGTCGCTGATATTTTAACAAAATGCTTCCTGTCTAACTGGTTGTTAGACCAAACTCATGCCTGCTTTTAAAACAACAGTCCTCTGACGCTGATGCGGTCCCCTCGACATCCTCCAAATACATTGCACAGTAAGCATCTCAGTATGTGGCATATCCTCAATTCCTTTGATGAGACAAGAGAAGTGGGTATTATTTTAGTTATATACTGGATGATATTGCAATAACCAGCCTTCAGCACCTCCTAATTATTATCTTTACATGTAAAACACAAAAAAATCAGGTTTGCAGAAACAATAATTATTAGAAGAGTTCATGTATAAATTTTCCCGAAGCTGGAATGTTAGCCAGATCTGCCCCCGGCAAAATCACCACCCACCGGAGCGCCCAGCAACAACATGTTTCCATGGAAACCTCACCAAAATTTAAAAAATAAAAATCAGTTTTACATTTTCACTATATTAAACGTTTATGCCATAGGGATGAAATAAATGAGTGACTGCCTCTAAAGTCTTAGAAGCCTAAATTATTTGTTGTATATTATTCCAGAGACAATAATCATTATTACTAATCCATTAAATCATTTCTTTTATAGAACAACAAGAATGTCAGATATAAATCATATTTTATTGAAGCATGCTTAAAGTAATTACAAGAATGCTCACCCTCACGCTATGACATGTAGCACAGTCGAGTAAATGAGTAAAATAAATAAAAGAAAAAGAAAACACAAACATGTATTGGATTTATCTAGTCAGATAATGTGGGTTAACGTCTCAAGATATCCTGAAGCTTCACACAGAAACACACAGACTTATAGTATCAGGGATTTACAGCACAGCTATCAAAGATCAATGAATTCAACTGCGGAAAAACAACAACAACAATAACAACAACACATCCTTGGGTCCCGACAGTGAAATATGGAAATTAACCGGAACAACATCGCAAACACGACCCAGGCAATTTCCAATATACATGGCGGTTCTCTTCCCCCTTGACTGTCAAAAGACTTCCTTCCTTCAATAGACACCAAGCGTTAATGTGCGTTTCATGAATTAACTCCAAATGAAGACGCCTCCTAAAACATGTACGCAAACATTTCATGAGACAACTGGTCCCTTCTGTGATTAAGAGACATTTAATGGGAGCCATCATTCCGCACTGCTGTTGCTCACAGAGTTTACAGCGCATGCGAGTAATGACAAAAGAAATGCCCTTGAAATCTCAGCTATTAAGCAGCTCTGCTCTGACATTCATCATGAGATCATCCAGCACGGTCACATCTCTTCCTGGGGAGGATGCCGTCAGACAGAGGAGCGTCGCCAATCTACTGATGAGCCTCTTGTTTTTACACACATGCACGCACACACACACACACACACACACACGTTCAGCAACCACCCAACAGAACGGTCTGGGTTAATCTCGGGCAACAGCTTCTTGGCTGGGATCAGAGGGCTCCACAAAGACCAATGAATTCTGACATAACAGCACGGCGGCTCCTCACACAGGTGCGACACACGAGAACGAGACAAACGCCATTATAGATGGCGCAGCCCCCCCCCCCCCCCCCAGAAGGGATGAGAATGATCTTGCTGCTATTAGTCGAGATTTTCGATGCGTACTATAACAAATTCGCTTAAATCTGTTCACCATGAGAGACGCCTGCAGAGGCAAAATGAATTGAAATAGATGAGTGCTCCGGTGTTTGCCCCCCCACCCCCCCATGCTGCAGTCAGATGGCCATCTAGGTGTGACAGGCTCGGCTCAAGTACAGCAGAGATCAGCGTGATGGATGGATGGAGCAAGCAGCTGCTTAATATTGTGTGATTCGCACCCAGCCCACTATACCACTCACTGATCAATTGCATCCACATAAATCTGCCGTCTCCCATAATGTGACATGATAGGGAAGGAGAAAAGAAATCTCACCAAGCATGGCTTTAACCTTCACGCACGCAGCCCGGCGCAATTCACAATGGACGACCTCGCCTTCTTATTTTTCATCCACAGAGAAGCCGCTTTTCATTGTAAACGCTCACATTCTGTGCCATCCCTGCAAGTGCTGTGAATATCACCTCGACGGGAAAAAAAAAGAAGAGACGAGTGCCTGTGCCGAAGAGACTAATGTCTGGAATGAAAGAAAAGTAATTCACCCAAGACTTCAGATGGCCTGTTAGGAGTCTCTGGTGTCCAATCTGATGTCGCTTCAACCAAGGGATTCAACTGACCAAACAGCAGACGGGATTCTTAAAAGGTTTAGGTGGATGTGGGTCGTGTGGGTACCCGTATCGTACGGCTGCTTGACGTTGCACAACACTGATGCACCGTGAACCGAAGTGCAGCACCATCACAGATATCATCCTGTCTTAAAGCATATTTTCCATTTTAAGGATGGAAAAAGCAAATCCAAATCAAATACGACAGCCTACAGTATTACCAAATACAGTGATATATTAGAAAGACTCATTCACAGTCAATTAAGATTTTTACATTCGAGTCCCTTTAGTGTAATTTATTTAGGCTCAGGGATGAGGAAAGAACAAACAGAAAGAAGGTCGAGATGCCCCTGCATCGTCACAGGTAATATCCTGCACCGCATCCCCCCATGCAGCTCGATGTGTATTGTACTTGCATTGATGCTCAAATGCAGATCCAAAATGGTACAGTAAATAGAGCGTAGAGAGCAGCTGTCCACCACCTCTAGATTCCCCCTATCTGAGCCGTGCCGTAGATTTGGGCCTTGTTGCAGCGTGTCGGAGCAGTGTAGCTGCATAATGTACATCCTGACAGGGCGATATTGTGTTTTCTATCTCTAAGGGCACTGATTATGCTGCCGAGGCACATTTTGGTTAACAGTGTAGTTTCAGTTTACCCGTCTCATGCCGTCACACGGCAACAATGATAGATGAGCAGAAATACTTACATTTGCAACGTGATACAACACTTCCGAGCAGAGCAGGACAAACCTGCCGATCTTAAATGGTACATGCGTATTAATAATGTCACCTTCAAGGGTTCGTACAACCAATCTGAGCGCTCATTATGGATGCTGTGTTGGCTGAAGTAGCACAGAATTGTGGAATTTGAAACTATGCGATTAAGAACACTTACATTATTTAGCTTTTCTTTGTTAACACTTGCCTGCATTTGCTTCCTAATCAGGACAAGAGACTAACTGGAGACCATCAGTAATAAAAGCTGGGAACAAAATAACTAAATCAGATATAAAGCTGAAGGAAATGCAGCAATGATCCTGAAAGACAGAGCTGGAAAGACATATGTGCAGATTAGGGCACAACATTTAATAATAATAATAATAACACACTGATTTATGTCGAATGTGTTGACCCATTCACAGTTTGTGTTCCTCCTTAATGAAGATTGCTGTTCCTGCCCCTTAACTTGAAGGAAATTAAACTACCACCACCACCACAAAAAAATTAACCCAGTCATCCAAAGAGCTGGGATGCACCAGTAGAGGAATCCACTACCACACGTGTAAATATGTGGATTAACTAGTTGACTGCTGGTAGTTTAATGACATTCTTCTTTGACCGAAGTGTGTATCAGTCAAGCAAGCAATAATTCATCTATTTCCTGTCCAGAAACTAACTAACAGCCCCTCCGCTGGTGCTGCAACCGTATTGGTTAGGTCTCCAGAGACGTCCACCGTGTTCTGGATTTTAGATCTTTTTGTTATTTCATTGGGAATAATTAAATAATTAAGTAACAAAAACTTGCCAATGGTACTCAGAGAGGGTCTCAACAATGACCTTTTCATTTTTTTTGTTGCAGTCTTCACCATCCGGGGACATAATTCCTGTTTGGCTGTGCAGCTGGCATGCAACTGAGTCACGCGTCAGCCCTGATTAGAAGCAGCAGTGGTCCGCGGGCCCCATTTCGCTGCCAGAGCCAGGAGTGGAAAAGGCCAGGGCCACCACTTTCAGTCTGTGGCTATGACCTTGATGGGGTATGATAGAGAGGAAGCGACACAATTCGCAATGCCACACAATATCTGTAACCTTCCACTCTCCCCGTGCACATGCTGAAGCTACTGAGCTGTGACACACACACGCACACACACACGCACACATACACACACCATGTTAACTATACCTTGTCTTTATTTCATGACATCCAGTCATGCACTTCTCTTTGCTCCATGAAATACGTCGTCGTGCTATCTTATTTTTATACTCACCATAGCTTTAATGATTTCAATTATTAATGTGATTGTTAAGTAAAATGCAAATTGATCCCAGTAAAAGCTGCACAATTATATGTAATATCATTTTCAATATTATTAATAGCGGTATTATGCAAGTTGCTATTATAGCAGCAGTGACACTATTGTCTTTTCCTAATGCAAACTCGCTGGAAGCACCAATGGAGGAAGATTTCTTGTGAGTCATAGCACAATGTGTGGTTTTAAAAAAAGAAAAAGAAAAAGCCACTTGGGCACCAAAAATACTGAGTGGTGAGTAAAATCTATTTCCTGTGTCAAATTAACACTGATGAGAGATTAAAAATAAACATGTGAATTGTACTGAGATGCATTAATAAACAGCAATATCAAAGAAAAAATAAAATACATTTGATAAGACAGAAAAAAAAAAGACATCACCATAACAACAGGACAGGAACAGAAAGTCATCTCCACAACACATAACTTGTCAAGAAAGGTAGGCCTAGTTTAAAAAACACCAACAACCAAGTCACAAGTGGCCTACAAAAGAATGAAACAGAATCTGTCAGCTTGAGCTCGGTACGCAGCCAAACAGCATGCGGTGAGGAGAGACCGTGCAGCGGGTGCTGCTCTCCACGAGTGAGGTGCTGAACGGTAGGTACCACGCAGCACAAGCCAAACTGGGTCGGTCACCTGCTTCAGGTGAGCAGGAAATCTGAGCCCAGTAATGCCTTTGACTACACAGATTCCAGCTTCCTCACTCAGAGAAGCCAACAACAAAATGGATTGTATTACTGTTGGAGAAGGATTTGCAAAGCAAATAGGCTTACGTGAGGTGCAGGAAGGACAACAGTGTGTGTGTGAAAGATGTGCAGGGTGTGTAGCTCAGTGTCTTTTATTTAATAAAACAAGCTAATTATTTCAGACTGTGACAGTTCAAGGAACACTACTTGAAACACACCCTTAAATAAATGTGTCATAATTTCAAAGTATATCAGAGCAATAAATGATTATTGAGTAAACCTGTTGTTTATTTGCACTCATCCACTTATAATTCTGTTAAAACTGTATAATTAATTGTGGAACACTTGATGCCGATATGCATCTTTAACTTACATTTAATTTTTGGGGGATAATTAATTTAATTTCAGCCAGAACCATCTTTTCAGCCCTGCTGGTCTGGTGCCATATGGGGGCCAGCAACTTCCTGTGGAGGAGGGGTCATCCCTAGACCTAGACCTTGTTTACATACCATAATTTATATAGGAAATGAGAAATAACACACACACACACACCTACACGAATATAAAACAAAGGAGCTGCAATGTGTAGTAATGTGAACTGCGTTGGCGAAGCGCTGTTTAATGCCTTCAAGTGAGGGGGGGTCATATTAAAATGTGTCAATATGACTGTGTGTGTGTGTGCGTGAGCACCCTTGTTTATATTATCATACAGGTGAGAAATGTTTTCCCCCCAGCTTTTCCTCTTATTTAAATTAAGACAAGTATTTATCAGTAAGGTCTCTCTCTCTCTCTCTCTCTCGTTCTCTCGCTCTCTCCCTCGGCCAATGCTTTGACACAGAAAAATGAAATCCTTCTCAATAATACATAGACCACAGAGAAATGCGCATGCTGCATGACTCAAGGACTGCAACCTTAACTTCACTGTGTGTGTGTGTGTGTGTGTGTATAAATATATAAAACAATAGGTATGCAGATCCATATTTCAGCTGGAGCTGCAGCCGTTCGGGGAAGGGAAGCCGCTGCATGTGATGTTTTCACACCACAGGACGTCTTCCGGCACGCAATTAATAAGCGACCTCATCCGCAGCCGCGCTGAATCTGGAGCCGACCTCTCCTGCTCCTCCAGCCGTAAACACTGGTCGCAAAGACGGCCGCTTTGAAATCCGATTGTCTCCGGTGACATTTCCGTAAGGAAAGTGTCGATAAATCGGAATACAAACTGCTCACTGGGAGACACGCAGACACATTTATCTTTTTGTTTCTGCTGCAGCTACTCTGTAACGCGAATAACGCATGAGGTCATTTTCTGTGCGGGAGGCGTGCGCGTTGTCATTTACCTGAGCATTATCCGCCGATCCGACACACTCTGATAGGGGGGGGGGGGGGGGTTGATTATTCCAGACAGGCAAACACGAGAAGAAGAAAAAAATGGGGGGGTTGTTGAGAAAAGAGAAATCCTGAATTGAGCGGATGAATTCTTCCGAACGCAGCAAAGTCCTCCTGCGTGGATGGAGGCAGGAAGCCCGGAGCCGCTCGGCGCAGACAAAGACGCGTTCTCTCCCCGCCGCACCGGCAGCAGCAGCAGCAGCAGCAGCAGCACCACAGCCCTCCCCACCGTCTCCCCCCCCCGACACTTGATGCTGATAGTTCGGTAGCGTTTATGGGTTGAGGGCGCGGTCAGCTGCCGTCGACCAATCCTGCTCCTCGTCCAACAGACTCGTAACCTGCGGATGTCACGCAGGTGTTCCCACCACCATCATCATCATCATCATCATCAGTTAAACTTTAACTAAAGGACAACACAAATAGCTGGTGTGTTGCTTAGAGGCCCCAGACTCAAACCCAGGACAATTTAATGTTTCATATTCTCAGTTAGCTTCTCCATTGAAGTTCATTAGAAATGTTAGTAGCAGTCCACCACTATAATATGCTTAATGGTAAAGCTAAATATATTTATTTATTATGAATGTGGTATATTAATTCACAAAACAGTCAAAAAGACCAAGTGATGTATCCCATTAAAATTAAGACAAATAAATAGCACCAAACAAATTATATTTATATTATAAAGAAGGAGACAATCACTGTCAAGAGAAATGTCACACATATATTATATTTTGAAAGCTTTAATTTTACCTTCACCGCCCTATACCATATCTGTGCAAATAAAGGGAGGCTGTTATGCTGGATACGCTGTGAATATGACGCATCAGTAACAGCTGACTCGCACATACAAATCCCTGAAAGCCTGCTAAGGTGAGCAGGTATAGCTCTAATCCTTCCACGCAAGAGAGATCAAATCAAAGCAATCTTGAATCTGAGGATCACGTATGAATAATGTATGCACTGAAATGCTTTTGCCTGAAAAATAATTCAGCCACAGGAAGCCAATGGGGTTGACTGGGTTTTCAGCTACAGTGGGAAGTCCTCAATGCTGAAAATAAATACTAAAACAGTGTTTAAAATGTAGAACGAATGGCAGCTTGAATTCTTTTTTTTTTTTTGTATAAAAAACATGTATCATTGTTGGATTTGTGTAATGCAGCCAAAATAAAGTAAAAACAAACAAACTGGAAACCAAGCCAAAGCCTCTGAATTAAAAACATAAAGCCCCACATGTCAGGCGGCCACACAGCAGAGATGGCGTTCTGATGACGCTCATCAAAGATACATCTTTTTAAAACCCTCCCCTAAAGAATCGTATAAAAAAATGTTACATGTTAAACATCCGTGGACAGTTCCCTGCTAGCGTATTTCAGAGAGGCAGAATGCTCTTAGCATTTAATTATCTACCACTTACAGCCAGTGCAGAGATGCAGTTTCCATTCAGTTAATTAGTGTGATTGGAGTTTTTTTTCAAAATGTTTCACCTCTCAAAAGTGCTGCTATAGAGCATCAACAAAGAGCTCAAACACAACAGAGTCTGTGTGTGTTACTTTAACACACTACAAAAATAATTCTGGTTAGTCATCCAGCTATTGCCATATTTTCGTCCTTCCATTTGGACACAATCTATGAGTATTGTGCTCATCGACAACACCTGAACAGACTCGGGTCAAAAGCAGAGGAGCTCTGCAACCTCCACGTGGAAACAGTGGCGCTCATCGGTTGTGCGGTGAGACAAATATCAGCAATTACGACAATATATTGAGCGACATTCATATCGTGAGAATCCCCTCTGGAAATGTTATTGGATTTCTAGGATTCAAGAGCAAAATGAATCTTATGATCACTTCTCAATCATCCAGGGGTTCACCGCGTGCCCATGGGCTGCGAAGGTTTTAGGCTCTGCTGCCGCAATAATAAAATCTAAAAGCCGACATTATTTTAGTGAGTGAAAAAATGTCTCCTGACTTACTTGACTGAGAGAACTGGTTTGATGTAAATCTCAGATGATGTCTAATGGGCAGTCTCACACCTTGTGTTGTTATTTTACAATCATGCAACCTTTTCCTCTGATGACTATAGGTCCTCCTCACAGCTTTGACTCACCAGGGGGACGAAGCAATTTCACAGGGGTTAATAGCAGGAAATAACTGGGCAGCACTCAGACTGTGAACTTCCACCGTGGCACCTCACTTTTCATTGCCTTTTTTCCGTGGATGTAAACATTCTGGATCACCACATCTGGAAAGTGCCTGGACCCTGATGTGTGGTAGATTTAATAAGAAAGTCATTGTGTAATTTTTTGTCCAAGTATTGCAGACGTCTTCTATAAAGTTCATGTAATATCACGGACCAGAATGATCAAGCTGGTGGACGCCAGAATGCAGAGACGGAGGCAAAATAAATAGTTCAAACAGCTTTACTAAGAATACGCTCAGGAAATACAGACTGACAGGCGTCAGGAAATATACAAAAAAAAATTCACTATCACAAAAAATAACTAAAGTTTGGCTGGCTGAGGTCCTATAAAAAAATTAAAAAATTAAATACAGCCAAACAAAAATAACAAAGACTAATACTACACAGCGGGCCAAACAAGAAACTACAATAAGCAAATCTTCCAGTCATGGAAATGAATGAATGAATGAACATTAACAGTCTACCACCGGGTGACAGTGTTCTTCCTGTGATGCTTCATGGTGACAGGTTTGTATACAAAGCCTTTAACTGAAGTAAACATAGTAAAGTCGACAATGATTTGTACCTATTGTCCTGGTTCATCGCCTGCAATAAATCCAATGAAAATCAGATGATTAGTATTCCACTATACACAGCAGAAATGTTCAGTGTGGATGCAATTAAATGTTTTCACACACACACACCGACGCAGACTAAAACAAGAATACTTATCTTGTCTTTCACTATTAGAAATATTTGCAGGGAAACAATAGATAAATTATTTTGCAGTATGACAATGCAAGTCCAGATTTTACAGTTTAAAAAACAAGTATATTACTCAGTTAAGATTAAGCACTATGTAATTGAATCAAATTCAGTACATCTTAATGCCTTGCTTGCTTCAGCCTCATGCACAGTAGTGTGCCAAGTAGCAGGCGCTATACCTTAAGTCCATGACGTTTGTTGAGATGTAAACAAAGATGTTCATTCTCTTCAGGCAAAGCAGCGCAACAGCGTTCCCACCAACATATAATAATAATAATATAGTATAGTATGGTATAATAATAATGCATTTCACAGTCAGGGATTGAATGCAGAGGAAAAACCGAAAAAGGGACATTTCAACTGGCGTCATTCACAGTTTAAGTATCCCTCTGACCCAGAGAGTGTTGGCTAACTCACTCTATTATACTAATTAGCACGACGCTGAATCTTATATCATAGTGCTGAATGAAAGAGACAGCACATGAACTTAAATCAACCTTTTACTATACTTAATGCGGATGATGAGGACATAAAAATTTAATTTCCTCCTTTAAGAGCTAAATGAATGCAAAAAATAAATAAAAATAAAAAAGCTGCAGGAGGATGGATGTGGGGATTGTGTAAAAATATGCATGACTCCTATTCTATGGACACTACTCCAGTGCTAATTCATCACAGAGGATGTTCCTCCTGATGACAATGGACATCGACCGATCTGCGGGACATTTCACATTTTAATGCTGATATCCTTCTTTCCAAAGCTGTTTTCATTTTGTTTTGTTTGTTTTGACTCTAAGTCATTAAAAAAAAATCTGTGAAGATTAAAGAAAAAAAGAACAATTTGTTACGAAAAATTATCAGATTTATTTATTTATTTAACCCTAAATCTTAAATAACACATTGTTTTTGTTGCTGCTTTTTTTATTCACTTATTGTAATATATTTTGAAATAAACAACATGCATGTTGAAGATAAGGAAAACTGTGAAATCTTCTAAATTAACACATCTGTATCGAGACTTTGCAAAAATCGGTTCCTGCTGCCTGAATTCTGCTGGCAAATAAGATTCATTAACATGGGAGTTTAATGACTGAATATTGTTGAGGGAATAAAAGACAATTATTTATCTGGTTGTGTAATGAATGCTCTCAGATGTGCTTGGTGGCACAACTGTCATTTAAGAAACTGTGCGCTCGCATCATGAATATTCTTTCTTATTTTGCTTTGCCGTTTCCATCAGGCAGTGGATTCAGTCCGTGTGGTCTTGAAATGCTTGATGTGCCATTTGACAGAACAGCCACTAGACATGTAAGAACATAATTTGCTCATCATAATGGACAAATCGGGGGCACGCCAGCTCTAATCTCTGTCATCTGTTGTGTGGTGGCTCCTCTGTTCTGGGGTCATTTTCCTGGCCTGGACATTAATAGGAATGCAACAAGAAATAGTGTAGAACACATTTATATACCATATGAGCTAAATATGCTTCAAAAGAAATAATCACAAAACATCTGCAGTTCAGTTTCTATTAGGTTGCTGTCCAAATGTAATGCTCTAAGGGAGCGTCCTTCATTTTCTTCTTGTTACATAATGTCCAATAAACAGAGAGGCAAATCGAAAGACTTTATAATTTAATTCGTGTCCATTTGCATGCAGAGCTATACACACCGCTGGCTCTTTATTTAACTGTGATTTTCCCTTTTTTTTTTTTAGTCTCCTTTTGATAAATATTTATTCACAGACACAGAACTCCTAACAAAGCAACGATAACGCTGAGGCGTCGTCCCACAGGGCACGCGGCTCTAAACACTGACTTACCGCTTATCTTGTTGTTCAACTCATAATATTATACTGGTGTGGTCTACTGGCTCTTGCTGACATTAACAAGAAATGCTGTTCAAATATCATGGCCTTTGGGACTGGGTCAGAGCTACTATTTATAGTGGGGCAAGGCAAGACGACAGTTTGGCTTGCTCGGGTGATAACTGAAAATAGAGTGGGTTTTAGCAGCTCTGCTGCACCTGATTTTGTGTCAGTTGTTGCTTTAGGCTCTTGAACAGATGTGACCTACACAGACCTTTCACGCCACATTACTTTACTGTACCACATCTTACAGTACTTGTGAAATAATACAATGGCATGAACCGGTCTAACATTGCAATTCTGCTGGGTCTGCTGAATGGGTTCTTAAAATAACTCACTCTAACAAAGTAACTTATCAATATAGCCATGCAATGACATTATTAACACGCAATTTGTATTTAACTTGCAAAAATAATGTTTTTTTTTATATGCATTTTTATGGTATCATAATCTGCTGGAGAAATCACTTCAAATAAGTGAGAAAAAAAAACATTCTGGCAGGTGTAGCTGCTAATATTTTTTATTTTAAAGTAACAGTAATGATGAACAATTGATTGTTTAACTCATTGCGGGCTGTCTAAAAGAAACGAGGAAATAGTTTTGCCTGTTTTCACATCCACCCAAGACGTTTATGTTTTCACCCGCAGCCAGTTGTTGGTTGGAAAGTTTGTTAACATGATTTTGAGAAAAACAAAGAAAATGGGTGGGAGGGTGCATAATATACATATAATATAGTCCATGTTACTATGGACTATATTAATGCATTTGATGCATTTTTCTACATTTTTGGTAAATAAATCTGTTAGATATTTGAGTTATGCATGCACGCTCACAATACACAGGTTGCACAAACACTCTTAGTTTCTTTATCTCTACATACTTTGTGGTAATCACACACATATCTCATATTTATCTTTGCCTCTGTTCAAATAAAGCTGGTCAACTGTTGGAAATCCAGTGACCTTATATAGTAGAAAAATGAATTCTGGATTAGGATCAGATGAATTAAAGATGACTCCTGGGCCTTTGTAGAGGTATACGCTCTATTCTAGTTGTAGTCTATCCGCAACACTTTCCCCACCCTGCATGTCCTTAATTCCTCCTGTTCTGCCCTCTGTTTAATATTCATGCTTGTCCCTTTAAAGTGCTACGCCATGGGTCTCCGGGGTGCGTGCCGCTCTTGCTGTGTCTCTGGCCTGATAGTGTGCGCCTGCTTGTCCTACTGTTTACATTCTTCTGGAGTCAGAGCCCTGAGCTGCTGCAGCTTGAGCCACCATGTCTAAGCCCTTGTCTGATCATGATAGAAAGAAGCAGATTTCAGTGCGAGGCCTCGCCGGCGTTGAAAACGTCACAGAGCTGAAGCAGAATTTTAACCGACATCTCCACTTTACGCTGGTCAAAGACAGAAATGTGGCGACCAGAAGGGATTATTACTTTGCTCTGGCTAACACCGTGCGGGAGCACTTGATCGGCAGGTGGATCAGAACCCAGCAGCACTACTATGAGAAGGATCCCAAAGTAAGTCCAAGTCAGATGCAGTAACACAAGACTTACTGAAATATGTGATGTCTTAAATATACAAATTGACTCATTAAATCTTATCCTTTTAACGGCATAAATGGCCTAAACAGTCTCACATTTTGTGTTTTTGAAATTCAGCATCTCACACACAGCACCCTATCAAAGTTTCCCCCTTCTGCAGGGGGAACGGTGGCAGCTATATTTGCTCTGGGAACTGGCGCGCACCGTCAGGACATTTAAGGAAGTCATTGTGAACTCACTGCACGGCCAGCGCCCATTGATCAGCATGCGCCACGACCTGAATGTTAAGCTGTTCATTGAAATAAGTGATTCTCCAATTCAGTGAACGCAGTTTAAACAAAACCCATCCACTATTTTCATCGGCGATTAATGTTCTCTTTATACTTTCAGCGATCTAACGGCACAGTTGCGTTAAGTCCTGACATTTACCAGGCATTCTTGTGGCTGTTCCTATAGTGTGTTGAAACATGAAACCCTCCCACGACCTTTCTGCTACTCTCCTGTCTGACCATGTGGCCTTGGCTTGTGTCATATGAGCACATATAGCTGCAGAGTGTGTGAGTTCACTCTGCTGAGCAACGGGGGATTAGTCTTCTTTAATTAACATCAGAAGAGAATCTTTCCTGCACACATCAATTTACTTTGCAGGGTTATTGTTCTGGAGGTGTCACAACCCGTCATCCCCGTGGGAAGACATTTAGCACTCTCATTATGCCAGTTTTTAGACAATGTTTAATCACATGCTGAACTAGAAGATCTGGCGGCCAAACTGTCAAGTGTGAAAAGAAACTGGAATACAGGACGACATGCGAGCTCTGTCCAGAGCTTTATTCTGTATTGCATGTAGCATCACTTACTGCTAAATTGCCGCTGCAACATGATTTAATTTTCACATGACATTATTGAGCAAAATAAGATGATGTTATAATGAAAACGATTATGTTTGTTGATCAACTATTTGCCTCTGTCAGTCGTATTTGAGCAGGATCTGAAGTGTTATCCTCCTTTAAATTCAGACTTGACCCCTACAATTAAAGGGTATCAGGCCCAGGCTGACCTTTACAGTGACCTCTGCAAGAGCTATTTTTGCATGGGTCATAATGTTTGTGTTATGCAACACCCAAAGCGATCTGTCTCCAGTCGCCCTAGCTCCTCTCTGCTCTCCACCTCAGCCTGCATCCAACCCCGAGGATAAAAAACAACAACCCACAACTAAATGGCAAAGTGTAAAGGCATCTTCAGGTGGAACACTGCTGCGCCCTCCCATCCATGACATTAAATCATGGAACTTTCTTTGGAGATTCATTTCCTGTGTGACATTTTGCTTTTGGTTTCATTGCCAAATTTCTACCCGTCATACAACTGTGGCGACCTTTCCTTAGTTCTACTGCGATGCTGAAAATATTTCTGTATCTGGCTGTCCAATGTTTGATCCTCCCCCCCCCACCCCCCTATTCTTCTCAAACTGTAGCGCGTGTACTACATCTCCCTTGAGTTCTACATGGGCCGCACCCTCCAGAACACCATGGTGAACCTGGCTCTGGAGAACGCCTGCGATGAGGCTACGTACCAGGTGAGATAGAGATGCTTCTTTAATTCTCTGTGAATTGAAGCAGTGGATTTCACTTGACTGGTTCAAGTCCTGTATCCATTCATTCTTGTCTTCTTAGTTGGGTTTGGACATGGAGGAACTGCAGGACATGGAGGAAGATGCTGGTTTGGGAAATGGTGGTCTGGGCCGCCTTGCTGGTGAGCATCTTTTTTTTTTTACTTTTCATTTTGCCAGGGAGGAGGTCGTGTAATAACCGGCGTTGGTGTGCTTGCCTGTCTGTCTATTAGCAAGATAACTCAAAAAGGTCTGGATGGATCTTGATGAGATTTTCTGGAAATATTATAAATGTTACCAGGAACAGATGTGGGGAGGAATGAGCTGCTTGGCGGAGGTCTGCGCTCTCTGAGTGCATTTCTAGTTGATAAATGAGTCCCCCCCCCCCCCATAATGGACATAAATTGTATGATATTTCATGTAAGAGCTGGTCAAAGCTGTTTCGTGTGGTTTTCAGCTTGCTTCCTGGACTCCATGGCTTCTCTGGGTCTGGCTGCCTACGGTTACGGTATTCGCTATGAGTTTGGCATCTTCAATCAGAAGATTGTCAACGGCTGGCAGGTTAGGAACAATGAGCCTTGCCTTTCCTGCCATCACCATCAGGATCTGACGCCTCATCTCATTTTGTGATTGCTCAGAGGCAGCTCGGATAATACGTTTCTCCTCTGCTTGTCGTGATCCAGGTCGAGGAAGCCGATGACTGGCTTCGCTTCGGCAACCCCTGGGAGAAGGCGCGCCCAGAGTACATGCGTCCGGTGCACTTCTACGGCAGGACCGAGCACCACCCCGATGGTGTCAAATGGGTTGATACTCAGGTGAGTAAACATGAAATAAGGTTTCTTGAGACAGCATATTGATCTCTGTCTGGTTGTGTCGTTCCGGGCAGGTTGTGCTTGCCCTGCCGTACGACACCCCGATCCCCGGCTACAGAAACAATGTCGTAAACACAATGAGGCTGTGGTCGGCAAAGGCACCCTGCGAGTTTAACCTCAAAGACTGTACGTGTCTGGCAGAAATCACATGCTGTTCAACATGCAACAGCTTTCAAATCCAAATGAGTTAAAGGAGATTACATGTGTATTCCCTTCCAGTCAACGTTGGCGGCTACATTCAGGCTGTGTTGGACAGGAACCTGGCTGAGAACATCTCCCGTGTGCTGTATCCAAATGATAATGTAAGAAAATGTGCGACTTCATGTGTGTTTGCATCCTGATTAAAGCGATCAACTGAGAGATGGGTTTCCATACTTTAAGACTCAAAGTGGTGTCTGTTTTATTAAGCTGCATTCCTCCTACTTCAATACCAGTGTTTATGTAAAAGGCTACTTTGAATGTTTTTCTTTTTAATATAAACGCCTCTATATATCTTCATCCTCAGTTCTTTGAAGGAAAGGAGCTGCGTTTAAAGCAGGAGTACTTTGTAGTATCTGCCACCCTTCAAGACATCATCCGTCGTTTCAAGGTGTCTAAGTTTGGCTCCAGGGAGATTGTTCGCACAGACTTCAGCAAAATGCCTGACAAGGTAAAGTGAAAAGAATTCCAAACAGTTTCTGCAAAGAATTAAAAGGCATCCCCTCCTGATATTCTCTCTGTCTCAGCTTTTCACAAATCACCTTTGTCAGTGACTTGAACAGGTGGTGAGCTGGTTTCCATCTATATCATGCGGCACATTTGAAACCTGCATTTACATGTACTCATCTGCGTTTCCAGGTTGCCATCCAGCTGAATGACACTCACCCTGCCATGGCCATTCCTGAGCTAATAAGGGTATTGCTTGATGAAGAAAACCTTGAATGGGACATGGTGAGGAAGAACAACACTGGCTTAACAATATAAATTATTATTACTGTTTTTATTTTTACCTTTAAATGTTTATTGTTTCATTTTGACAAAGACTCTGTGCTTGCTTTCATTTATGTTGATCTATTTGCAGTGTTTTTGATGGGACACCACGTGACTAATAAACATAAAGAGATCATTGATGGTGATTTATTTGTAATAAACCGCCATGTTGTCCCTTCCTGGTGTCCAGGCCTGGGACATCTGCGTGCGTACTTGTGCCTACACCAACCACACTGTCCTTCCTGAAGCGCTGGAGCGATGGCCGGTCGACCTGCTCGCTCATCTGCTGCCTCGTCACCTCGAAATTATTTACGAGATCAACCGTCGCCACCTAGAGGTTAGTTTGGTACCTTGCAACATGTTGCCATAATGTGCAGCACTTCAAAAGTACTATATGGAGGTATTAGGTTTGATTATTTCCATTTTATGTCATCTTATGCTTTTATTCCATCGTGATTCAAATGAGAACTTGTTAATAAATAACTTATGCAGAAGGTAATTAACAGACATATTCGGTTATTGTGTTATTGTGGACAAAAGGAAGACATTATTCATTCCTTGTCGGCATTGCCATTCAATTCTAACTTTCTTAGGGTGTAATTAAAAACACTTAGGACTTGACAGGAGGTAAAATTATCAAGACGGACAATAGACAAAATTCTAATAGTTGATGTGTTCTGTGAGACAAAATACCTTATTATAATGCAATAAATGACGAGTTTGAATGCTTTCCTGTAAAGTCTAAGAACAAAAGAGTTTCTCATTTTATTTTCATTTACAACATCTATTATAATTAAATTATTGGGGCTGCCGAAAGGAAACAGAATGTTCCTGCTGCTGCTCATTTGATGTTAAAATATAAATAGCTGTGTTGATCTGCATTAATATGCTGATGATGATTTTTGATTTTACTTTTTTTTTTACTTTGCAGAAAGTTGCTGAGAAATATCCTGGCGATAACGGTCGTCTGTGCCGTATGTCCCTCATCGAGGAGGGGGGGCAGAAGAGGATCAACATGGCCCATCTGTGCATTGTGGGCTCCCATGCTGTCAACGGTGTGGCCCAGATACATTCTGACATCCTCAAAGCAACCATGTACGTAACTAAAAATCTCTAATAGATCTAAATAGATTGTAAATTAAATACAGCATTGTAGAAGCAGCAGCATCTGCTTCATGATGCCCTGCTCTGCCTGCAGCTTCAAGGACTTCTATGAAATGGAGCCACACAAGTTCCAAAACAAGACCAACGGCATCACTCCTCGCCGTTGGCTGGTGATGTGCAACCCAGGGTTGGCTGAGGTCATCGCAGAGGTCAGCTCTTTTTTTTTTTTTTAAATCATGCACACTTCACGGCAACACGTGAAGATTAAAAATGCCTTCATTTACTTGTTTTCAATTCTCGTTCACAGAGGATCGGTGAAGACTTCATCCGTGACCTCGACCAACTGCGAGGCCTCTGCAAGTATGTCAACGATGAGGCTTTCATTCGTGACGTTGCTAAAGTGAAGCAGGTGACTGATGCTTTCTTTTTTGTGTGTGTTACTCGCTCTATTATGTCCAGTACACACGTATAGCTGTGAATGTCATTGCTGTATGTATATCGTTAAATAGAGCAAAAAGCCTTGAAGCGTCGTGGCCGGCACGTTCCAAAGATTCACACACACACGCATCGTACAAACAGCTAAACTAGAACACACAATAAGTGTAATATCGTCACCTTTTAAGTTCTGAAGCCAATGTTCTGATCTTGAAGGAGAACAAGTTGAAGTTTGCCGTGCACTTGGAAGAGCACTACAAAGTGAAGATCAACCCCAACTCCATGTTCGACGTTCAAGTGAAGAGAATTCATGAATACAAGAGGCAGCTGCTCAACTGCCTTCACATCATCACCTACTATAACCGTGAGTTTGTGCGCTTCACATCTCCTGATGTCCCACATGTTCTCAACTTCTGTCTGCATGTGTGAGTCAGGAAAAGAATTTCACCTCGGCCCCCAAATGTTTTTCCCCTCCAGGCATCAAGAAGGAGCCTAACAAGCAGTGGACTCCTAGAACGGTCATGATTGGAGGAAAGGTTTGCAGTTGAATGGCACATAACCATTAAAGGGACTCCTTCTCACAGCTCAGACTAAAGTGCTCTTAAATTATTCCTCTAACTGTTCCTTCCATTCAGGCGGCTCCTGGATACCACAGTGCCAAGATGATTATTCGCCTGATCACGGCCATCGGCGAGGTGGTCAACAATGACCCCGTTGTTGGAGACCGTCTCAAAGTCATCTTTCTGGAGAACTACAGAGTCACACTGGCAGAAAGAGGTGATCAAATCAACGTCCTACTTCCTGGCTATTCTCTTTCACCCTCCCTTCTTGACAGATGTCCTCTGTCAAAAAACAAAAAACCTTCCACGTCTCCTATTTTCCAGCCATCCCTGCGGCTGACCTGTCTGAGCAGATCTCCACGGCTGGTACCGAGGCCTCCGGCACCGGCAACATGAAGTTCATGCTGAACGGCGCTCTGACCATCGGCACCATGGATGGAGCCAACGTAGAGATGGCCGAGGAGGCCGGCGAGGGCAACCTCTTCATCTTCGGCATGAGGGTGGACGATGTCGATGCACTTGACATGAAAGGGTAGGAAATTAAACTTGGTGCTTAATTTCTATCTAATTTACCTCAGGTATCCTGCAAGTCATTAAACATCTCTCTTTAACCATAAAAACAGTTTGACCCTGACATAATCTCTCTTTTTCCCCAGATATCATGCAGAGGGGTACTACAATAGCCTGCCTGAGCTCAAACAGGCTATTGACCAGATTGCCGGAGGCTTCTTTAGCCCAAAGCAGCCTGACCTGTTTAAAGAAATTGTCAACATGCTCATGCATCATGACAGGTAAAGACACATCCAGCATTTGGAGCCCAAGGGGGAAATATGTGTGCGCACATAAAAATGAGAGCGTGCATTAACTTGCATGCTGGTGCACGAAAAGGAAAGCAAAACAAACTAGAAAAGCACTCAGAGAGCGCAGACCTCCGCCGAGCAGCTCATTCCCCCCATAATTAGATTTCCACCATCCACATGGTGATCTGGATCATCAGCGAAAGGTTCTAAATTGTTCTTTGGATCTTTATACACCAACTATGAAAAGTAAAAGTGAATCAGAGTTGATGTACATTTTTAAACAGATTTTTGAATCCCTAAATGGGGTTTACAATGTTAAAATGTAATATTTCATTGATCTTCTGCACAGGTTCAAGGTCTTTGCAGACTATGAAGACTATATGAAATGCCAGGAGAAAGTCAACGATCTATACAAGGTGGGATCTTTACATTTTCATTTGAATGGCTTATAAAGGTGCATTTATAGCTAATAAGCTCATAATCAGCTACCTTATTTCTCATCATCTCATTTGTCCCTTCATTAGAATCCAAGGGAATGGACCAAGAAGGTGATCTACAACATTGCTGGCTGTGGCAAGTTCTCCAGCGATCGCACCATTGCTCAATACGCTCGCGAGATCTGGGGGGTGGAACCCACCCTCGAGAAACTCCCTGCCCCTGACGACAAGCATTAGACTGTCCACATGGCAGCCAACACCTCACCCCCCCAACGAACTGTACATGGTAGATACTGGGCATCCGCTATAAGCCCTCACAGACCCACATCATCATGTCTCACATAAACCATTGGACAGGTCTCAACTGCTAATCCATCGTGTTATTAACAAGGATGCAGAAGCGCGTTCTCAGAGCAGCTGCTGTGAAGTGGATGAAGGGACTTTGTGATGGGCTTGGAGGTGTTTTATTTTTATTATAAAAAAAAAGTAAGTCTTGTATTCACACACATTCACACTCAGACACTTTCTGAATAAAGTTTGTCTGAAGTACTACAATCTGGGTGACTTTACTTGCTCCCATTTGATGTCACAAAAATGCAGGTCATGTTTGCAAACATTTGCAAATAGTGCATTTACAAGTGTGAAATCCCAAGGCCTTCGGTATGAGTGAAACACGACTCAGCAGAAGATCAGGCACCAGAATCCCTTCGAAACAGTGAGAATCAAATTGAAGATGCATTAAAAAAGAACTAGAAAAGCACTCAGAGAGCTCAGACCTCTGCCAAGCAGCCCATTCCCCTCGTAATTAAATCCGTAAATGGAGTTTTCAATGTTAGAATGTAATATTTTTTACTGACTACATTCTGGATCCGATCCAGATTAAATTTGGTGGTACGATAGAAGTCTCCACCCTACATAACTGTGGTCATTACATAAACATTGGTCAATAATCAGCAAAGATATTGAGGAACAAATTTTGAAGCTCCATTGACTGCAATGTCACCAAAGATTTCAAAGTGATCCAGAATCCAGGATCTCTTCTGGATCAACACCAAATTCAATCAACCCTTTTTTGTTATCTTGCTAACAGTCAGACAGACAGATGCCTGAAATTACCTCGGGGGAGGTAAACATATAGCCAAAGGTTTTATCACAAAACTGAAATGATAGAACGTGTAGTTCAAAACACAAATGCTGTATCTTACAGTAAACTATACAAATACCTGCTATAAAAAAAAGTACAGCAGATCAGTAAATGCTGACATTATGCACTCACATATTTTGTCCATTCACTACTCATAACTTTTCCACAGCCTCACTGAGACACGTTCATGATCACAGCAGGAACACGTATCTCTTGCTTAAAAAAAATATAGAAACAGAATACCACTGCATTTATAAAGGAACTTTGAAAAAACAAGTCTTTAAACCAGTTTGAAAACTGAGTTAGGTAGTAAAGCACAGAAAGGGAGATGAAGCTGTAAATAATTAAATATGTCTGTAATCTTCTACAAAGAGAACACTTTTGATGACGTTTTGATGAAGATGGACACCAGAGAAGGAGAACCCACTGCTAAGTGCTATTTATAACAGTGTGGGATCCTCCAATCCTGACTGTGACTTAGAGGTTCTGCATGTCGCCTGTTGGGGGCGCTGTTGTGACCGAAATCAGAGTCACTTTTGCAATTGTTGTCGTCATCATCATCGCAAAACTGCTTGCAGTGTTCTTATTGTAATAGTTGTTACAAGAACTACAAAATGTAATCTTTCTATTAGGAGACCTAGTATTGGTGCTATGGCTTAACCGCTCACGCCGCCGACACTGGAGAAAACAGGGTTAGTGTACAAGTAATATGAGTAAGTATTATATCCCTGTGCAAAACATGTACTTTCATATGTAATGGTGACCAAAGATGACAAGAAGTGATCTTACAACAAATGCAAGCACGTTTTACAAGCAACGTTTCTGAGCTGTTAAACAGAGCTCAAGAGATTACATGAAATCATTTGTGCTAAATGCGCTGTATTTATAAGGAGCTCTCAAACAATGCAGCAAAGAGGATTTTGTTTTCCCGAGGACAGAGTCAGAGGTAGGGTTTTCCTAAATAGGGGCCCTAAAGGGGGAACATTTTAAACAGCAGGACGTCCACAGCTTTGAGCGCAGGCATGCGTAATGGCATGCTCACAAATTATGCCTTGTTCAAGCACACAAAGTGAAATGAATTTATACAACTACTACTACTACTACTGCTGCTGCTGCTACTACTACTACTACTACTACTACTAATAATACATTGTTTTGTAATTTGTCAAACACCTACTTTGACCTTCCTTTTCTAATTGGCAGCTGCTCATGCCAGAGGTTGTGTGTCCTTGCTGATAATAAAAATGTAAGTCACGCCAGAAAATCATAAAGAGTACAAATTAAAACTACGAGTATCTTTATCTCTACTAGTACTATTTGCACAGGGCGACTGGCATCCCTAAATAGTTTTTCAGAAGTTGTTTCAAATCCCATCTCATTAGACTAAACCTGAGTTTTGGTTAGTTATTGCCAATGAAGCGATCGCTGAAACGATCTATCTTTAGTATTTTGACCTCATCATCTGACTTTTAAAGTTTTCCCAGATTAAAAACTGATGTGCTCATCTCTTAACTGAGCTGAATTTTGCTGTAGCATTGCTGTCAGCATTATTGCATTGACTGAGGGTTTACTGGTGCAATAGTACACAGATAACTCTTCAATGCCTGTTTGTATGCTAACAGGTTTAAAGTCCAAATATACATTCAATATGTCACAGCATTTAAGTGTTTAAGATGCACATATTATACTGTAGATTACTGGTGAGTCTGCAAATGGGTTCTCGTACTGATCTTGCTGCATCGGGCCTTTGACTTGAAATTAAAGGGTGAAAATTGCAGTTTTGTAAAAAAAAAAATTGAAATCATTGATGATATTTTGATGAATATTTATTTACTCTCTCACTGAGTGAGACAAGCATTCTATTTTGTACACACATCAGATGGTGCCGGATCATTCTCCTGGTGCTGTTTTTTTTGTGTCAACATCTCAAACTTAAAAATCAGCAGAAATGTAAAAGAAAGGAATCTTTCTCCCGTCGGCGTCTCGCAGCTGAAAAAACTGAACGCTGGATGTTTTTGGCTTTTGGTCCACTTGCTGCTGTGCTCTCTTGCTGAGTGTCACAAAAGTGCACACGTTCCTCACCACGAAGCATCAGGACACACACAAAAAAAGGCTCAAATGTCTTGCATTTTCACAACATGGCTTCTATAAATACAAAGACGAATAAATAAATAAATAAATCAATAAAATGGGATGCGCCGCCATAGTTCTGGTCTATATGTCTCCAGAATAACGTGAACAAGTCATATCGCCTGACCCTTTGCTGACTGATTCGACATCTCATGGCCACTTATTGACTATCAATGTATGAAACACAAGATTTAGAGAGGATGGGAAACCGCTGTTCGTGTTTAGGAACTTTTGCATAGCTGAATATTTATCAGAATGTTTTGCAATTTGTCAAACACCTACTTCGACCTTCCTTTTCTAATTGGCAGCTGCTAATGTCAGAGGGTGTGTTTCGCTGCTGATATGCACACACTCTTGATGCAGGGACTCATTTGCACACGCTTCACGATCCTGCTGGCTGAGGGCTCAGCATGCTGCCTCAGTGTTCGCAGAATGAGCTCCTAAAACCTCGAGAAGTTATAGCGCAACCCGAAGAATCCAAAGTTCAGGAAAGCCTTAGTGGAATGGGAGCACACCTACAGTCCGTTCGGCAGTAGCACGACGGCTCTCACTTCTTTCTGAGCTTTACCTTTTTTTGAATTTGAGTCTCTCTGGAACTGTTTCACCGGAATTTCCTCTAAATCAATGGTATCAGCTGTTAAATATATTTTGTTGAAGATACTTCGAATGAAGAGCTTAGTATTTTCATTTCTGTTGGTAGATATTTTAATGCGACGCAAGAAGAGTAAATTGGCAGGGAACCCTGTCAAAATTGGTTTTAGCCTCTTTAAAAGTGTCAGACAAATAGCAGAAGTCTCATAAATAATGTTGTGTTTCATATTTTCACAGGCTCTTTAATGAAACAGTCCTTTTTGCACACCCCAGTGTTCTGAAGAAACCTAGCAGCGACAGGGTTTAGTCCCGTTTGCTTTAAATCACCTTGTGGAGCGGACCATGGCGTTTGGCGATCTGCTAGAGATGGTCGGCGGCACGGGGCGCTTCCAGATCTTGCATGTGACGCTCCTCTGCATACCGGTCCTGATGATGGCCAGTCACAATCTGCTGCAGAACTTTGTGGCCCCCGTGCCTCCTCACTACTGCAAAGCGCACAAGAACCTCTCTCGGTCCCAGCTGAGCCAGGAGGAACTCCTGCTCATCACAGTCCCGGCGGACCAGAGCGGAAAACCACTGAAGTGTCTTCGTTACATTACTCCGCAATGGCACCTCCTGGACCTGAATGCAACCTCTGGTTTGGAGAAGCAGGGGGACGCTGGAAACAGTTTGGCTGTTGAGCTGCAGGGATGCATGGACGGATGGTCCTATAACATGACTAACGAGAGCAGCTCCATCGTGTCTGGTGTAGGACTGCATCTTTTATTCAGTCAGATATTTTTGCATGCCTTTATTTTGCAATGTAACATGTTAGAGTTTTCTGTTTTTGCCAGTGGGATTTGGTGTGTGATTTACGCTCTCTGAAACAAATGGGACAAACCATCTACATGGGAGGCGTGCTTGTTGGAGCTGTTGTTTTTGGAGATCTATCCGACAGGTATCTCTGCTGATTTTTTTTTACTCACTTTTAAGTGCTCAATTTGTTACAATTAATCACTGCAACCTTTTAAATATCACTGGACAAGCTTGTAATATGTTGAAGTCAAACAGCGTGATCGTCTGACCGCCTCGACCGTCCTCTTTGACGGTTCCCTGTGTCCCAGATACGGTCGGCGGGTCCTCCTGCTTATCTCCTATCTCTTAATGGCGGTGTCAGGAACATGTGCTGCTTTCTCAAACTCCTTCTCCCTGTTCTGCCTGTTCCGCTTTGGCTGTGGCATGGCTTTGTCTGGCCAGAGCCTCAATGGCTTCTCCCTCAGTAAGACATTTAGGATTACGCACAATAATAACTGCACTGTGAGTGGAGACAATACGAGTGTCATGAAATAACTTTTGCTTGTTCATTTCAAGTTTTGGAGTGGATCCCGACCAGTGTGCGTACAATCTTTGGGACAACAGCGGGCTACTGCTACACAATGGGACAGTTGATTCTCGCTGCCATAGCCTACTTCATCAGAGACTGGAGGTGGTTAACCCTGGCTGTGTCTTTGCCTTTCTACGTTTTCTTCCTCTATTCATGGTGAGTTTTGAAAAGCAAGCAAAATTTAAGGTCGGTCCCGGATTCGCCGATCACTGTTGCCAAATGAAACCAAAGGTGACTGACCATCAACACCTCCCTGCAGGTGGTTCTACGAATCTTCAAGATGGTTAGTTTTGAACAACAGGTCGGAGGAAGCCATCAGAAACCTAAAAAGCGTGGCCAAATTTAACGGACGCCACAATGAGGGTGAAAAGATTGATATTAAAGTAAGGAGTTGGAACCCCGTTTGTGTTTTTTTTGCACCCATTTGTCTGATGAAATCAGTTTGATTTGAGAGAACCTCTATCTGCATAGATGCTGGAGGAGTCCATGAAGAAAGAGATGTCTTGTTCGCAGGGTTCGTACTCGGCCTTGGATCTGTTCCGCACAACCACAATGAGGAAGATGACAGTCTGCCTCAGCGCAGTCTGGTATACATGTTTCGTTGTAGAAGAACTCGAGCGGCAGTTTTGACGCACCTTCGATAAAACTGCATTGACACGTGTGTGATTTTTCAGGCTGTCAACAAGCTTTGCCTACTATGGCCTCGCCATGGATATGCAAAAGTTTGGGGTGGACATCTATTTGATGCAAGTGATCTTCGGCGCCGTTGACATCCCTGCGAAGGTTCTCATAACTGTAAGCATGAGTCTCATCGGACGACGTCCATCGCAGTCTGGCGCTCTCATCGTCGCTGGAGTCACTATTTTGATCAACCTGATGGTACCTGATGGTGTGTGAGAACATGCTCTTTCTAATAAACAGTAATTATAGGCAGATTCCACTCATCTCATAACACGTCATCCTCTTGTGCAGATCAGCAGACCGCACGCACATGCCTGGCAGTACTAGGTAAAGGCTGTCTTGCTGCCTCGTTCAACTGCTGCTTCCTGTATGCTGGTGAACTGTTCCCCACCGTCATTCGGTAAGTCGTACTCGTGATTTAGTTTCTTTTTGAGAAAATTAAGTTAATTTAAGTTGAAAGGTTTTGTGAACAAATCCTGATTATCCAATCAGGATTTATCTTTGCTTTTTCCCAGAAATGAAAAGGACAGACAAACCAGGCCAGTCGTATTCATGACATTCAGAATATACGCGACAATTGTGCCTCAACTCAGTGCAGTTAATTGCTTATTATTTTAGTAAATTCATAATTGGGATATATCTGGTGGGTTGCATGTGATTGCTGTTTTGATTGCCCATTGTAGTAAAACCCACCAAAATAAAAGCTCCACCATAATGAAGGGCATTGGGGTGCTTTATTTTGTTTCTCTGCAGGTTGTTGTTTAGTCACGGGTGAGCAGGTTTCAACAGAATCACCTTTAACGCAGACAGGGAGGCTAAACATTTGCTTGACGTTAACAGGATTAATGTGATTAGAAACATCTCAGTGGGTTACGCCATCGTAGATGTGGCATTAAAATGATTATACCAAGGCTTTTACTAAAAAAAAGTCCTTTGCTCTCTCAGTCAGAGCGGCATGGGCTTTGTTTCGATGATGGCTCGTGTAGGGTCCATGGTGGCCCCCATGGTGATTCTCACAGAGGACCACATACCATGGCTACCAGCTTTAATCTATGGAGGAGCTCCAATCCTCAGTGGAGTGGCTGCAATGTTTCTTCCGGAAACACTTGGCTCATCTCTTCCTGACACAATACAAGATGTACAGGACAGGTAGGAGGGAACTCCGTTATGCAGGAAGTCCTACTTTCATTATGTAGCCCCATGTCCCAAAAATCAAAGCATTAATTCTTAGAATTGACATGAGAAATATAGGAAGAGAAACAGATTTACCCATTTGTGTGTGTGTGTGTGTGTGTGTGTACACAGGGGATCTGGAAGAAGCTCCAAAATGAGACTGAAGAAAGCAATAACCTTCCAGGAAAAGAGCACCAACCACCTAAAACCGGCCGTTTGAGGACATCCGTGTGGTGCTGGGGCCACAGCTGCTGGCATGTTAACGAAAGCAGAGTGGGGACTGCTTTTTCGCTTGACTATTTGTTTGTTTCGTCAAGGGTTTGTGTCAAACTGGATAAAGTTATAGCTGTAAACACTGTTTCTTTGCTAGAGAGTAGCTTTGAGGACAGTCTTACTTTTTGTTTTACCTAATAGGCATTTCCTTTCACTAGACACCGACAAGTTAACGATTAATGCATATTATTATTATGTATTTGTATTACTTCTTAATATTGTATATAAGTCTTTGTATATACAGGAGAGGAGGAGGGTCATATATAGTAGTGTCTACTGTAGTTCCTCTGCTGCGTGCAAGTTCTAAATATACTTCAGAATCTACAGAAATTGGCATTAAATCATTTTTGTATCTGTAACTCCTGTCTGTCTTCCCTCTCTGTGGGAAGGTTGTCTTTGCTTGTTCTAAGGACAACGGGTGTCACACACTTTTGTAAAGCCCACTGATGCATTTTGATGTGTGACTTTGGGCCATATAAATAAACCTGATTTAAGAAAGACTAATAATCTTATATATATATTACATTCCGAGCATTTCTGCATGCTGTACATTCAACATGAGCAGTTTATGGTTTAAAATAGGTTAATAGTTGTGAGAACAAAATGTAGAAATGTTTAGGTGTATTTACTGCTGGTGGTCAATACATAGACACTAGATATGAATAGAAATGTATTGTCATTGTGGACACAAAGAAACTTCATTTAGCAGGATCTCTACAGTCTACAGCATCATAAATATCATAAAAGAGTTAAAGTTAAAAAGCTTAAAAGCGTGCCTGAAGTGCACATGTGACCGCCTGTGCATAGAAACTATGCAGCAGTCTATTGGTGCGTGGACCCAGTGCCCTGTATCTCCTTCCAGAAGGGAGGGGGGTGAACAGTTTGTGACCAGGATGGGTGGGGTCTTTGGAGATGGAGCTGGCTTCCCCGTGAAGCCTGCCAGTGTAAATCTCAGACAGAGGGGGCAATGCGGTCCCTATTGCCCTCTCTGCTGCTTTCACCACCCTCTTTAAAGCTTTCCTGTCCTCTGCTGTGCTGCTCGCAAACCACACAATGCTGCAGTTGCAAAATAAGCTTTCCACTGTGGCCCTGCAAAAGTTGACCAGCAGGTAAAATATGACACACTATGGTGTCTATACAGTGCAAAACACTGTTTCTTTCTATTAGGCAATATTACTGGACACAATGCAAAATGTGGCTTCAACGTTCTAAAAGATGAACCCTTCTGGTATGAATGAATTCTGCTGTTGTGGCACCATCTAGTGGCGAAACAGTTATAATGCACGGGTTAAACTGGAAACATGGAGTCCATGTGATGAAAATGGAAAGATTATTTTGTAAAATTACACTCATCTGAGGAAATGAAATTATTCTAGAGAAACGAACAAAAGTAGAATTGATTTAAAAATACTTTTTCTTTTAAATTCCAGAATTGTACCATTCTTCCCGCCCCCCCTGTTATATTCTTATATAATCTCATGATTAGCTCTCAGGCAGTATGTGCATGTTTATACATGTTCCAAGCCCTCAGTTTATGATCAGTTGCACAACTAGCATATAAACATTCTACTTTAATCTAAAAAAACACCCTCTCAAACACAAAATAGAAGTAACATAATAACTATGTAGGTTATGTTGTCTGCTAGTGTAAAGATAAAAGATCCGACAGGATCAAAATGCGGAGCAAAAGCCCTTCACACAAATCACTGGATCATAAAATGATATGAATAAAGATTTATTTTCTCATATGAACAGGTGGATTCATTTTTCATTTTATTTTACAATCTATGACAATCTCGCATTTTTTTTCTAGCATATTTCGGGAATGACATGGGGAAAGTTTCTTTTTTATTGCTGAATATTAAACAAAATACACTTTCACTGACTGGAAAAGAATTTTCTGCTGCTTTTTTTTTTTTTTTTTAACCATGCACCCATCTAACTGTGACCACAAGGACATGCAGAAGAGAGGAGAGGTGTTCACACATTTCAAGCGAGGGTTGGGTAAGAAAGTGGGGGCCAGATTCATAAAATAAAACAGAGGGGGCTGGCGGGACACGCCGGCGACCTTGTTGATTGGACGAAAGGACGGGCAAACTAAAGTGTGAGTTGAGTGAGAATCACACTTATACTAGAGGAGCTTTAGCATTTTTTTAGACGTACAAAATCAGATACAGAGGTAAGAAACTAAATGAAATGTCTGCAATTGGGGGGGTGACCAAAAAGTAATTAGAGTGTACATTTACCAAAAAGCATTTAGAATTGCAGATCAATTTTTTTAAACCAATAATTCAGCATTCAGTTGTTGTTTTTGTGTGTGTGTTCTTCTTTTCTTTTTTAGCAAGGAATAGAAATAAACCAACACTAATGAAACATCAACCGCTCTCTCCTTCTCTTTCTCTCTGAGTCACATTTCATGGGTTTGTTCAATTATACCTTTGTCTACATTTAGCGTCAGTGGTGCACTGGGGGGACTTGAAGGATTCACTCCACCTTTAAAGCCATCGTCATTTACAGATTCAATTTGAAATCACAAGATCTGCCAACAAGACAAAGCAGGACACGGTTACAATCGGAGGAGACACTACTTGGATGCTATTTGACATTACTTAGGAGTGTGTATGTGAAGTGAGGTGGCCTAAAACCAAGTGATAACATAAGTCATGGACACAGTCATTCAATGAACATGAGCGTGTGAACAAGGAAGGCTGGCAACTTGAAAGCTGGCTGCGTAATGGCTTTAACGTAACTCGTGTAAATATGCATCGATATCATGATATTTCATTCTACACTATAGGCATCACATCGTTTTTTACACACAGCACACTACAGTCACCTCTTAGAAAATGATGTAACCAACAGCAAAATAGAAAGTTTGCATATTATTGCATTGTATGATCCTCCAGCATCACAGCTATTCCACTCAAATTGTCGGGCATGTTCAATGCAGAGCTGCGTCCGCTTGGCTTTCTCTCTGCGTGGGCGTTTCCAGTGAACCGGTAGACTGTACGTTAATGTTTAGGTCTTCATCATCTGAAAACCTCAGCCTATGGTCGATCTTAACTTTAGAAAGAGGGCGAACGGGGGTTTCAGATATGTGTCTGTGCGTGTGCATGTTTGGGAGGGGTTGCATGTCGAAATCCTGAGACACTGTGTGGCCTTTAACGTGAGCCACAAATACAGAATGGACACAGACAGATGATGAGGCGTGGGGATTCGAGTTGAGTGGAAACAGATGCAATCTTTTTTTGTTTTTGTTTTGCCATCACCTCTGATGGTGTTGGTGGTAGGGGTGTGGGGGGGGTCACCCTGTGCCAAGCAGCTCAGTGTTTGTTGGCCTCATAACAGACTGACATGAGAAAACCTGTTGGAGAATAAAAGGGACTTGGTTGGGGCAGGCTGGGAGAGGGGGGCGGAATAGCTGTTAACACACCAAGCTATGACCTGCATAACATCCAGCCCGAAAGCAGCCTCACCTGTTCCCCTATAGTGTGTGTGTGGGGGGGCTGTCTGATAGAGCTCTGTGAGCCTCTGAGAAGCTCTTCATCAGCTCTGCTGAGACACCAGTAGACCTACTGAATGCATTTGATGTTACAATAACAATGAAACTCATCAGACAATCACAAATCATGCAAGCACAAGGACACACACGCCTTCTCTCTCTCTCTCTCGCTCTATGCAGATATTAGTCAGAGGGCAAAAAGGGATCTATACGATATTCATCAGGCTTTCTATTAGATCCCACATTATAAAGCCTACAGGCAATCATATTAATGTAAACATACACTTTATGTTGAAGTGGTTTATATTGCATGACATGGAAGGGATTATGTTCCAGTGGGGTTGGACTCCTCAAGGAATGCAACTTGGAAAGAAAGTGAAACAGGAAATCATAGAGGAACAAAAACATAAATGTGTATTTTAAAAAAATGAGGCGTCCATATAAGAAAGGCTACAAAAACCTCCACTGGCCCTCTGGCATCGGCATACAGCAAAAGGCACCACAATATTACTCTATTGGTTTTTTTTTATAACGTCGTGAAAAAACTGGCACGTCTTTATGCTGTAAATCAAAATGTACATATAAATAGAGTTTTCCCTATAAAAAAGTCTTTGCTGTTAACTAGTAGACAACTTGCTAAAATGAAAATAAATATTTCATTTGTTTAGAATATCTGTCAGTTATATAAAATAAAAATATTTCATATAGATGCAGGTCTATACTATATTGATTTCCGTTGGTTCATTCTCACTCTTAATGGGGTGTACTCTCCGGTTTGGAGCGTGAGTGTGTAAGTCTTGTATGCATGTTCCCATGCCCACTCTGCCGCCCCGATGAGTGAGAAGTCCGACTGTCCACCGGCCTGTAGATGGTGGAGGGCTCGGCATTCATGTTCTGCATACTGAGGAAGGGTGTGCTCTCACCATCCTCCTCTGACTCACTATCGGTTAGGCAGCTCCGGGACCCATAATCCCAAGATGCCTCATATCCACGTGGAGCCACGTAGCCATTCAGTCTGGACCTCCGCCAGCGTCGGCTACCACTTCCACTGGACCCGCTTTTCTTTGGTTGCTCCCGGGAGGAGAGATACTCCTGGGTGGTCTCATAGTCCTCCTCCTCAGCCAGCCGGTAAGGGCTGGAAGGCAGCTTGCCCCTGCTGTCGTCGAGATAGGTGCGCCGCTGCTGCCGGTAGGGCTCCTGGCACTGGGCGTCGTGTAGGGGTACCTGGTAGCGGCGCAGAAGAGGCTGGTCATCCTCCAGGGGGTATGGGTTGTGAATAGCAGGAGGAAGAGACATGGCATGGCCGGCATTAGGGGATGTGATCTGGAAGGTAGGCACCTGCGAGGGCAGTGAGTAATGGAAATCCACCGGTGAAAGGCGGGCTGGTGTTGTCAGGGCTGAGACATATCTGTGGTAAATAAAGAGAGGGAGTAAAAGAGTTAAGGAAAGCAAAGTGAAGAGCAGATGCGAGAAAGAGGAGTTGTGTACAAAAAGCAGCGTGTGCTTCGCAGGCACTCTGTTGAACTAATATCACAACATAGGTGCCAACTTACAAACTGAGTGTGCACAAAATGTTAGATATTAAATATGACACTTGTTTTCCCACACAGCGGCTTAGCCTGGACGTTTGCTTGCGCTTACCTGCTGAAAGGTAAGTCGCAAACTGGGTGCCCTTTTTATGGCCTTTTCAAACCACTGACATTGCAGCAATTCCAGCAATGGTCTATTTATTAGGCTACATATTTTGTCAGACACAAACATCACTTTTTTCTCTCCCAACTCTGGAAAAGTGCATTTTAGCTCCAACATTCTAATACAGATTAAAATTCCACTGTCCTCTAGTCTAGTTGGTCAGTTTCAAAAATGCCGCCGCTGAATTGCCTCCAGTGGGACGTTAATGTCATGCCTAGTTTTCGTTAATATCCATGGGTCTTATAATATACAAATGGAACACAGATTGATGATGGTGACCGTTTTCAAAAGTGAAACTATTATTCGGGAAGCGGTCAGCATCGGAGCGATTCAGACATGCACAAAGGTTTACATTGACAAATAGCCTTCGCACCCATTTTTAAAAATACTTTGTTCATATTTGACATTCTCAGGCGGCTGAAGCAGAAGCCCACCCCCGAGATCACAGGCAGAAGCAGCTGGTCTTCGCTGCTCTTCAGGCTGACGGTGACTAATCTGTCTCCAGCTGCCCCCCCAGGGCTCCGGACCAACATGCCCAACAGTTTATCTGGCCAAACTAATGCACTACAAACATGCACCTACACTGAAAACAAACCTTTTAAAGATGAGTTTGTGAGAAATCAGCAAGACAGTCTGAAAGCCTCTTTAAAAAAAAAATCCCCCCCCCGCCTGTGCAGCCTCCATCTGAAACCAGACCTTCGCCTATTAGCTCCATGCAGCTGGGATACACTGAGGTCAACACAGTCAACATGCTGTCTTCATTTGTTTATTCCCATAAATATATGAATAAACATCCCTGCTCAATACCACAGTCACATCAACACAGGCAAAACAGCTGTAACGAACAAGGTTCAGTTGAAAAAAGCGAGCTGCTATGTTCTGTTGTGGGTGTATCCTTAATGCTAACCACGCTAAATGACCGCCTGCATGGCGTTGCCACAGTTCAAGAGCAGCTCGGGACGCTACTCGACCAATCGTTCAGCCTCGTCCGGCCTCAACACGGTAGAAAAATCAGCTTTTGCACCGGCCAATGTGTTGAAATGTCGATGATGACGTGTCAAGGCAACACAGTTTTACCTGAACTTGCTTTCAAGTTGTGGTTTTTGTTTGCGATAAAGCAAAGCAGCTTCATACAAACTGTCAAAATTAATGTTCTGCATGTTATTTCAAAACATCAACATGTGATGTTCAATTGCAGGGTCACAGAGCCCGATTTGGTCCATCTGACTGGATCATTGTTCCCTTTCTTAAAAAAAAGAAGCTGTCTACATGCAGGAATTTATTATCACTTATTTATACACCCCATGTTTTTTTTATTTTATATAGGGGTCCGATTGTGCTTCCATTGATCCTACATTTCTCAGTGCTAATGGAAGCTTTCTGAGGAGGGAGCAGGAATGGAATGGTGGGATTTTAGGGTTTACCTATCGGGCCTTATAAAAATTCAAGTCGTCTCAGGGAATTTAAAAAGCAAGTTCAAAATCAGGCCATGGGTGACACAGGGTATTCCTGAAATATATAGCTTGTGGAAACCTGAGAGCCAAATTTCCAGAGTGAATCAATTCATCGTGTTCTCATTCACATGAAAGCCTAACCCCAGGTGAGGGGAAATATGTGTCTTTGCCTTTTTTGCCCAGAGTCATGGAAAGAGATTGATATCTTCAGGTTTTGATCAGAGGAATTTATATTTCCACACCTCTGACAGAAAGCGCAGCATCTTTCTGATTCCACGTGTAAAGCTAAGCTCAACCCATCATGGGCCTATCTCTGAGACACAAAGGTGAAATCAATACCTTCTTGTGTATTCAGGCCAGAAAATATTTTTTGTCCCAAAACGCCACCTTGGTCTTTTTTCTCAAATTAAAGGGAACACTTTGAGAATTACATACCTAGCCAGGGAATAATGTGTCAGCAGCTGTATGCCCAGACTTCCCAATGAAAAGCACCATTTTTCACTCTTGCCTACCTTAGCGTATTTCATCATCATGCCTGCTGTGTGTCAGTTTCCACTGAGTCTCTCAGAGTGCCCTGACTGGGCTCTCGAGGCTGAGAGAGAACCAGCAGAGAGAGGAAACTTCTCAAAATGTTCATAACAAACCCAGTGCCATATTCGCCACGCAGGCCTGTTTCCCACCTGTCGCTGTGTGGAGAGTCTCCCAGCGAGTCAAAGGAGTCTTTGTAATGCAGGCCCGGCCGATTGGAGTCGGGGAATCCACAGTGTGCAGCACGCCGGGCCCGTGCCTCCATGCAAGCAGGACTGCTGCATTTACTGGTCCCCACGGATGATGACATCATTCCCGGCGAGTCAGAGAGGATGCTGTCAGAATGCTGCAGGCTCCATGTTCGCTCCTCGTGTCTGACAAACAACAATGCTGTCAAGCCAGTGTCATTGCCTCTTCTAACGGAAGGTGCAACCATGTTTTTTTCCTAAACTGGTGTGCTGTCCAGAAGAAGACCATTTAACAAGAATGCAAGCAGACTTGCATTCTGGGTGCCGGACACTCACCTGTGAGTTGATGAATGGGCTCGCGTGGAAGAGTTGTGGGATCTGGAGGAGGCATGGCTGGCAGGGAACTCTGTTACAGGCCGTATGATTCGTTCGGTTGCAGGGACATTTTTTGATATGTACTGTGTCGGGAAGAAAATTGATTTAACAGGATATGTGCAAAAAAAGATCAGCGTTGATTATATAACTGACCACAAAACCATTTGGTTTACATCTGTGTGCATGACTTCATCATGTTTGGAATCATATGAGGGACTCACATCTACCATCGGGATTTCTTCTGGGCCAGGTCCTGGGTGATTGGGTCCGTTGGCTAGGTTACGATTAGGATGTTCTTGACACATGTTTTGTCGCAGATGATTGTGCATCTTCTTTCTTTGTTTCCTGTTAAGCAAATCTCGGTTATTCTTTTCCCTCTTTTTCTTTTGGGGGGGTGGATAAAATAATTTAGGTGGGCTAATCAAACACAATCTACAATTCTCATCTATGCCATATATTACAGCAGCTTGAGTGTACAATTTATTTATTTATTTTAAATAAAGCATGAGATAGAAACCTAAAAGAAAAGGCTTTGTGTTCAAAAATCACTCCCTGAATCATTAATCAACAGGACTTACTTGGTTTTGCAGTAGGCAACCACACAAACGATGCCCACCACCAACAAAGCCACACAAATACCCGTGATTGTCAGGACTCTTTTCTGGTAGAGCTCCTCTGCCTCTGTCAACATCACACCCACACACACACACAGGCGCACACAGTGAGGGAAACAGAAGGAGAAAAAAAATTAGTGTCTCGAAGGTGCAGGTTCTACTTTTTCACTGTAGATCTGCATTACTTTATTTTTTGTGACTAAATCCTGAGCAGTATGAAGCTTCATCTTCCTTCCCGTTGCTGCTGGGTTTAAGTGAGCCTAAATGAAGCATGCTCTTGCTGTCTGTACTGTGGTAATGTGTGTGTGTCAGGCATTAGTTAAAAGTGATATATTAAGCAACTGATTAATCAAAATGTTTTCTTTTACAAATTATATGGAATGTTTTCAGCGTTCAGGTCTGTCATTAAGGATCAGCAGAGCTTCCCAAGCAAAGCAGCAAGAGGTCTAAGTCTGAGGTCCTTCGTGTGACGCATCTATCGTGGTGCCTGCGTGATCACCGACGCCGCTCACTTGGAGAAGTCTCCAATCTACTCAGGAATTTAGTCAGCACAATGACGAGATGTTATTTGACAGTAATTCATGAAACAATTTCAGGATGAAACATCATTAAATATAAACCTCAGCTGATGCTTTTTGCCTTTCCAGAGAACAGCTTCTGTGAGGTTTAAGGTAAACTCTTTGCGTCTTCAGGGTAATGATGGAGTGAAGAAGGGAATGCCATGAATAAATCATGTCATGAAAATACATTGAATTTGTACAACTTTCAACCCTCCATCTGAGGTTTTCCGGAGCATCCATTTTTAAACGGTGCACCAAATTGTGCCCAGTGTCTGACACCATAGATGAATAATTAATGAAATTGGTTTTGGCATAAGAACACAAAGTCCTCATGGGCTGGCACATAAATGCACTTGTACACAATGTCTGGGAAGACGCTCCCTACCGCTGAAGCACTTTTCTGGAAGATGCAGCAGAAAGCAACAGCTAACAGTCAGGGAAGATGCAAATAGTGGCAGATGAGAGACAAACATAACCGGGGGGGGGGTTCTAAATTGATAGCGCTGCATGCTCACATCAAAGCATCCATTTTTTGAAGAATGATTCAAACTAGTAACACACATATTATATGTCAAACTTGAAGGCAATAGTTCAATTCTGCGATAAAGAGGGCGATGCGAGGAACATGGGCAAGATCAGACATACGGGAGGAGAAAAGAGATGGCACATCCGAAGGAAAGGTTTGGATTGGGGAGGTAGAGATGAAGATTGAGCAATGACATCTGGTAGCTACAAACATGATACATCATGCTTGTTACAGATGGAATGAGGAAGCAAAAATCAGTCCAAAGGGCAATAAAATGCCACCGTGAGTGAGATGGAAACTCGGTTAATAGTTGTCATTTTTCATCGCACATCATTGGTTTTAAGAGGCGGCGGCATCCGTGTTAATGACGGTTGATGCAGGGGTCAGTTGGATGAACTGATTTGTTGTTAAAAAAAATGAGTTGTGGTAGGATTGATTGACAGATCAATCGGTTAATCAAGTAACAAATAGGATTTACAGTTCGAACCACAGACAGCACGGGAGCAAGTCAAAATGGGGGGCGACGTCTATTTAGCAACTATGCGAGGACTGAGAAACAAAACGGATTGGTCCATACCCATGAATTCAATCCCAAGATGCTCTGCCATTGCAGAGGGTTGACAGTTGGAAGAGAAACAAAAAGAAGAGAGCAGATTAAGAGAGCGGTACCTTCCAACACACAGTGGCGCCCACAAAAATAGACAGTGTCAGCAGCGGCAAAGACTAGACGCCGAAGCACATAAACATCATGCAACACACGCACGTCATGCAACACACAAAGCAAAAATATGCGAATGCAGGATTTTCAAATGTTTAGATTTGTCTCTTGTGTGAGATTTCTCACAGTCCAATGTTGCTGCCTTCAGAGGCATCGTGGTGCTTCATTCGCAAGCAACTTTTAAAGAGGTTACCTAAAAGTCGTATTAGGCCTACATAACTGCTCTTATTGCGGCAGCGTGAGGAAAACATGCGTCGTTGGCTGAGCTGACCTGCAGTTTCAGTCTTTTACGCTATAACAACACCACAATATCATCTCAGGAAACACACCCATCACATGAACGGGCAAGTTAGAAGGAGTGTATTTGTACAGTATTGTTGTAATCACACTCATTTAGAAGAATTATTGGTTGACCTAATATAATAAAGGTGGCTTGAGGCCATAGAGAGGCTTCACCAGCTAACAGCCTCTGGCCGCCCACTTGTTTGAGAAAATCCCAGCTGTTCTTATGCTAAGCCAAACCCTGATGGCTGAGGCGCAGAAGTCATCCTCCTTCTCTTTGGTATCTCCTGGGGATGGGAGGCGCCCCTGCAGGAGGCGGGCCTTTAAGTATGGAATGGATGTGTGTGCGCACATGTGACTGCTCGTTGAGCAAAAATGTGATTTATTCTTCTTAATTGAGAGCAGAAAATATGAAATATGTTAGAGGCCAATAAAACTTTAATCCACTGCATCTATCACATCCTGACCGCGGCTTTCATGAGCCCGATTCCTATTGTGGAAATCCACTTTTGAGCCAGTGAGAGGTTATGCAGGGGTTAGGATATTTTGAATAACGATATTTCTTCTTACGGTTGGATTGAGTGAAAGGTCACCCTTTTCTGTTTTAAATTACAGCCTTTCATCTTGGTGGGGTTTGCATGTAAACGGTGCACCGCGACTTATTATTGATTGTTATGTTGAGTTCTTTTGTGCATATAGACAGTTAGGTCATTGATTTTTAATGCATGATAATGCAGTCCAAGTCATTGAAGCCTGGTCCATGTGGCTGGATGGGAACTGTAAGTAGATGCTGTTCTTGATATGCAGGCACGCAGCTGCACTGAAGTTAAACGGTATAGCGTAGGAAAATCACTCCCACTCCCACACCACTGTCTACTCTGCCAAAAAAACAAGCAATTTCAGCACAGCGCATTAAGGCTTAATGTGAGATGAAATTACTTAGTAGTGAGGATGGGGGGGTTCACACTGTACTCTGAGCCAACACGCAGTATTTGTACTGTAATACATGCTACTGTGTGACTGTACTTGTACCCTAACATTCTATCGAATAAATATATTCATCATCATCAACAAACGATTCTATTCGCTCGGCCCGTCAGACTACAGGGCTGAGACCATCAGCACAAAAGGCAGCTAGTTATTTTCTAATTGGAATGTTACATTTAGCGTCAGCCACACAGGGCCTGCAAAGACATGATGCTGACAAAAAGCAGTGAGATTGCAGGAGACAGCAGCTCTCTGAATGAATTACAGACTTTGTATTTAATTGCATAGCATTAGTCCACACTATCCTGCCTGGTTTTTTTTCTCTCCCACAGAAATCCCACCAAATCCTAAAGACGTTCAGTATTATGTCAGTCCACTCTTTCACTTTGACAGTGTAATAAACCATCAGCCAGTGAAGCATGATTCCAGGTTGAATGGAGGGTCTGGTAATTCTCTCTCTGGTCGGTGTGGTGTCGTGTGAAACATTGCAGGGTAAGTCTTACCGTGGGTAAGTTGCTTGACATGCTCTGAGGGTATCGGCTGTGAGAGCACCATTTTGTGGCTACTTCTACGGCAGAGTGTGCAGGCAGCAAACATACAGTTTAATAACTTCTCTTCCTCTAGGCAATCACAAATCAACTTCAAGTTCAAACAGATTTAGATTTACATTCAGGCTAACGGGAAATGTGCCATGTTGGTTTGTGGGCAGCCATCATACTGCACATAGTTATTACCCTCGACGAAGGGGAGGCGAGGGTATTGCAATTGGGTGCGTTTGTCTGTCTGTCTGTCTGTCTGTCTGTCTGTCTGTCCGAGCGCATAAATCAAAAACTAGTAACCGAATCGACTTGAATTTTTACACAAGCAAGGTTCTGTCCGTGGCTCGGTCCTCCCCGAGAATGGCGTTGATCCGGATCTGGATCCAGATTCTAGAATTTCTTTTACATCTGGAATTGTGCCTGTGCTGTAACATGGGAGTGTCACTTTAAGAGGGAGGGACACGAATTACATGATGGGAGGATTCTTTAACTTTGCGAGATAGGGCACTTGGAGGCGAGGGTCTGCAATCTCTGATTGATTGGCTTGTTACACCTTGATTCATCATTTTAAACAATTCTGTAAGGAAATTATAAATGTTCCATCTGGTCTGTCTGGAATATAGAGCACAAAAGTCTGTATTAAATGCAAGGGAGACTAAAATCAGCACTTGAGTGATCAGATCCTTTGATTAATGGCACTCAGTAAACATTTCTTTCCTGGTTCTTTCATGCCTATTAGTTAATAAGAATTGCCCTATCTTTGTTTTTCATCTATCAGCTTTAATGGAATTATACATGCTCGTGTGTGCGTCTGATTGCATCAGGATCATTAGTAAGTGAGCTCAGGGTGCAGTTTTAGTAAATGTTGAGCCAGACTGCCATTACACCGAGCGGATTTTGTGCAAAACAACTTTCACAAAGGATCTACGTTATGACGGCTCCTTGCTTTTGTCAAATCCATCTTACATTTTTCTGCGAGTGCAGCTGCAACACACTGCAAGTTAAGCGTACGCAGTAGCACATGCAAACCAAAAATAGCAATAACAGAATAATAACCTATGCCAGCTTGTGAATGAGTCATCAGAGGTGTTACAGACACAACTATTAGGTAATAACAGGAAATTAAGGCAATCTAAAGACACAGCATGCACGCATGGCACCAGAGCAAGTCAGACAGCGACAGAAGAGGGAGTTGACATACGGTAGAAACTGGCCATAACGTAGGTTTGACAGCGATCACCAGTAAAGTCATTTGGACACCTAATGGAAAGAAACACAGCCACAAAAACAGAGGGAGGAGGAGGATGGTGGATGATTGAGGAGGAACAGAGACAGAGGGGGGGGGGGGGAGAAGAGCATGTGTAAAAAAAATGAAGAGGGAGACAGGGAGGGAGGGAGAGGCAGAGAAAGACACAGAATTAGAACAACAGAACTAGACAGCAGAAGCAGAGTGTTCCCATGGATGGCACCGCTACGCGTGAACACGGTGTAGCGCACAGCTCATTGCATGTTGACCTGAGAAGGAGAGAATAGGGAGAAGAAAGAGCAAGATAACTGTGCAGGGAGGGAGGTGCAGCAGGAGTCCACAGAGGCAATCCAGTGTCAACTGTGTCTCTGCTCTCAGCTGCTCATATTAAGTGAACATACTTTTGAAAGGATTGGGCATGTACAACCGCAGAGGCTCATTCTGTAAGCATCGAGGGCCGGAGTATCCACCCGGACATCTGGGAAGGAGCAGACAAGTGTTATGAGGAGGAAAACACAGGAGGAGAGGTGAATGCTAAATATCGTTTTGACTTTTAACAGAATATGGTTTAGAAACAAAAAAAACATCAGTTCGGTGTTATTATGTAGACAGAATTAATGATGAATCTGGAGACCAATTAAAGGAGATAATTAACTTTTACTATGTTGAGTAACAATATCACTCATCATTATTATAATAAAGATAGTAACACTTTCTTTGAAAGGTTGTGCAAGTTAAGTTAGAGATACTCAACAACCAATAAACCTTTAAAAAGGTCAATATGAGAATATGAAAATGACTTCAAAATTTTATCCAAGGTTCTGCAAAACATCAAAGACAAATATACATAATAACATAAAGCTACAAAGGACCCAGACAGGAAAGGCCCCGTCTCTTTTTGTACTCTGCATTTTGATGGATGAAGGAACGCTGATGTCGGTGAGATCGTGGTCAAAAATATGAGCTATATCAGAGGACAAGCATGCGCTGCTTTGTTCGTTATTAATAAATCATATATAGGATGCACATGCTTCAAAGCTGAAAAAGGGGAAATGGGTTTTTTCCTCTTGGCGTCTGTTGTGAGGCTGGACATCGAGTCCTGAAGAAGTCCTAAAGAGGAATTCTATTAAATATGTATTCCCAGCAGAGAAGAATTTTGCAAGTAAAGAGACTGGATTGCTCACTTTACTCGCCGTTTCAAACCACAAGTCATGACAACCTTTCTGACATGCAGCGCTATATTTTCTTAACTGGAGACAAACTACTATATCGTCACCATCAAATCTGTACGGCCAAATCCCATTCCCTCATCATTCTATCGCGTTACGTAGTTTTGACAGATAACATATCACCTGACTGATGCAGTGGTGCCATACTGATTATCACACCAACATTATTAGGATTGCATTTAACAAATATTTTCATTGTTGATTAATTGACAGATCATTTTCTACATTAATTGATTCATCATTTTGTTCATAAATGAAAATAAAAGATGTTTAGTTTAACACAAAAGTAAGACATTTTCCTTAAGAAAACTACCTAATAATAATAATAATAAAAAAAGCCTGATCCATTGATTATCAAATCAGTCTCACCTTAATATTCATTGATTCATCGTTGCTGCTATACAGATAAAAATTTGGTATTGTTGATAAAAACTGGCAAAAAGCAGGAAAGTAATCAACTTTTGAATAATAACACCTGAACATTAAGCCAAATAACATTTGTCCACCTCAAAATGTAAATGTCAGGCATAAAAAAAGGTCGTTTCTGTGATAACGTCAACCTGCTTTTTTCCATGAAATGCTGAGATACACACTTCCTCCAGCGCACTTTACACACAGGTCTTGATCCCTTGTGCCAAGGACCTCAAATGTAAGCAATGCTTCTATTTACCTCACTGGGGGCCTCTAACAGGCATAAATATTTGCTCACGACTAAACCAGTGACTCATGACATTTTGAAAAGGCTTTTTACGTGCAGCTCTCCTGTACACTAAACATGACTTAAAAGGATGAGCACACCGCTGCTTCACTCCACTATTAGTGTTAAAGTACACAACAGGTGGGTAGTTAGGTAGACAGGCAGCAGCTTCTTGTGATGTGTTGCTGCTGCTGAAAGAAAGAAGAATGGAAATCAAGTGTGCTCATGAAAATAAACAGTGGTGTAAAAAAAAATTCTAGTCAGGATGTTGAGGAATATTACGAGAATAAAAATTTCAGGACAGGCTTTGCATTAAGGATGCAGGCCGAACACTCGTTACAAGGAGGAGAATTTGATTTTCAATGTCACACACAAAAAAAAAAAATAAGGACTCACTTGCAGGAGAGCTGATTTACACCATGTATGAAGTAACAGTCACCGCCATTCACACAGAAGGTCTTTTCTGTGTCGTTGCATTTTCTGGCATGGCCTGAGCCTGGAGATAGCGTTGTGGTTACTGGAACAAAAAAAAACAAAAAAAACAGAAAGGAAAAGCGACAAGAAAGCCATTAGAACGAACAAGTTACATTCTTCTGAATCATCATTCATAAAAACACTAAACACTAAACTTCATGCTTTTCGTGACAGTTTAACCCAGAGGGATGAATAAAGATGTAAAAATTAAATATGAAGACACCATGAAGCAATATTTTGTGTGTGTGTGTGTGTGTGTATGTGAACTTACTTTTATTTAATGAGAACGATAACGTTGCAGCTCCTCAAGTATTCTCAGAATTGCTCACATTATACACTTGTACTTCCACGAGATCGCTAAGTTTTCCTTCGACGATTGCAATTGTGTCTCTTAGCAGTGTTGACACAATCTCAAGAAGCTCTATGAGCAAAGATAAATATTTCCCCGGGATAGCGTAGGAGTTGTTTATGCGTTGAGTCAGGTCCTTGGAATGGCCCAAAATGTCATGTATCTGTGCTCAATCCCCTCGGCTAAATAGATATAATATGTTTGGGATAAAGTGTGCTTATCAGGAGGTGCGCGGAGCCGTTTGAAGGAAGGGACGTGCTGAGAGAAGTTCACACTAGCAGAGTCGCATTTTAGAAAAGAGAAGCATGCTTTGAATCTCAGGTGTTGACATGTGATTAATGCCAAATGCTATTAGTGTCTTCTCAGAATGTGACAGTGTGTTGGGAAGCCTGCAAAGTTTCCTGACCGTAAGCATCAACTTTACAATGCAGGTTACAGCGCAACCATTGCATCAGGCTTTGATACAGCCTGGCTCTGAGCTAAAGTAGGATGTTTGCCACCGAAACGAGATTTCAACAACTTTTAATTATCGCACAGCTGGCGAAGTCACTTTGGCAGAGGAGAGTGCTCAGCTGCACCTTGTTCAGAAGCGGCCTTCGGGTTTAACTAATTCTCGTGCTAGTTATTAACATAATAAACGAATGACATCAGTCTGTGCTTCACTTGCCAGTGAGAATAAACACAATATTGCCACTTAAACTAGAAACATGTGGTAAATATGCAATCATGTATTACCAGTATGAGAAGCCACTGCTACTGTCAGCGAGCTACTGTGCTACGTTTTGACGTGCTAACATAAATCTACAGCTGGTTCACTCCAAAGAGATAAGCTGGGATTTATAACCGACCATTCTGGACTTGAAAAGGTAATATATTAAGGTTTGAGTCATAAGCTGTCATTATATTGTTAGGCTGTGATTTATTGTCTCCAAAATAGCATACCCTTGCACCCAATTTGCTGTTACCTCACCATTATTGCAAAAACATCTCCAGATTTACCAGTTAATCAGGAGTACATCTTCACCACACCTGACCTCACACTTAGAGCGCTGGCGTGCAAAAAAAAAAAAAAAACAATAAAAAAAAGATCAAACAAAGGAAGGAACCTGAAAACATTGTAAAAGAAAAAAAAACTACCTCCTACGCTCTCAGAGGAGGCCTTAAAACACGTGAAGCAGAAGGCAGCAGAAAGAAACGGCACAAATGTCTTCCTAGGACAGCAGCGGATCCCAGAATGCACTGGTGGGAGGATGGGGAACGTCCTGGACAGATCATCAGTCTTCTGCAGGACACGCGCGTGCACAAACACGCACGCGCGCGCACACACACACACTTGCACATGATCTCCAGTCCACCTGGCTTGCATATGGGTGGATTGTGGGTGGAAAACAGACGACCCGGAGAAGGACCCACACATGGAGACGGAGAACATGTAAACTTCACACAGAAAGGATCAAAGCTGATTTATGAACCCTGGACATGTTCTGCTGTCAAAGTTTATTTGACTACTGGTCATACTAAACCCGTTTCGCTGCGCTCGCCCTTCAGTCCTGTCACTTGTAGCCAACAGAGATCATTTCTGTGATCTGGTCCTTTTTGAGAATTTTAAGGGATTACTGGAAAAAAAACCCGTGATGATAGTCTCTACTTAATTGCTATAAAGGTCCTGCTATACCACCTAATTCTAATCCATCTTAAACTCTTAATACATTCTAAGTGATCACAACTTATTTTGTGTCCCAAACAAGCGCCAGCCCTGTTGAGCCGAACACTCTCAGGTGGAATGTGTGAAAAGGTTCATTTGCTGAAACGGTAAACATCACCTGCCCATAGTCAGAAAATTCAAAGAGGACCAGAGACACATTCCAGCAGTCCAAAGGTTATCCTCACTGGAGTAAAAGTGTCAAATATAAAAAAATATTTTATGGACACTCCTTGAAGTATATGTACTATTTGACATGTAAATCTGAAAAGAGTCAGTCGCACTGTGCACAATATTAAAACAATTAAGGCATTGCACAATCACCGTAGAAATCAGGCTCCCTGAAGGTATAACCTCAGCTATCAGTCACGTTTGAAATATGTTACATTACAATATCAGGACACGGAGGTTTACACAACTCCACCACATTTGACTGCTGCTTGTTTCCTTGTGCTAACAAAAACAATCCATTTCAGAGCTGTTATTGTTGTGGACTAAAAAAAAATCACTTCCCAATTACGATACTGCACACATGGTGTCTAAACATTCTTCTCCTCTCTCCCTGTCTCGTCCCTCTCTTCTTTCCTTTGCATCTTCCAAGCTACTCCCTAGTTCTGATTTCACTGCATCATCCATAATCATAGTTTAGTCTCAGCCTTTATCGGCAGTGGAATATTACAAATGTTTCCATATAAAGCACATAAAAAACCCCCAAACAAATCAACAATAACAATTCAATAAAGCCTCTTTACCGGATATTGAACATATAGCTCTTGCGACTAGATAAGGGGAGATTAAATCATTCTGAGTTTGGCGGCTGGGAACAGCTGCAGAGAATGACGAGGGAACCGCGACTAAAGTGATGCACAGGGAATCTATAAATCACACGTGTGCAGCCTCTTCAGGTTTTCTAATAAACTTGTAAAACTTGACAAAAGTATGTAAAAGCCTGTTGAGCAGCAGTAAAATCTGCAGGCAGGGCTGTGAGATGCTGCAGACCGACTGCAGAACTACTACTCACTGCCTCACCTGGATTTTGAGACTTTAAATTGCATTGGATCCGAATTACTCAAGTCACGCATTTGTTGCCCAAGCAGCGCTGTGCTCCTATAAAGAGGTGAAGGAGGATAAACGATGTGATGTGTGTGTTTTATATAATACTGCTTTTTCATTTTATACAGCATGGAATTGAAACCCTGATCTGAACAGGACTCATATTGGGCAGTGAAGCTGATGTGAACAGACCACAGCCGATTCTTCGAACACTTGCTGCAATAACATGTGTAGTGCACTCTCTTGTATCAGTGCACAGATGTGATTTGCATTGCACTTTATAAACCAATTAAAAAATCCAAAATAGATGTCTTATTTGGATGCACATACCCCCAACAGGGGAGATCCCATAATAGAGAATCCCAAAGGGACAGCTTTTAAAAGAGACTTTCGTCTAAGGTCTCCGGACTTTTCCTGCTCTTCTTGCATCTCACTGACAAATAATTTCCTAATTAAAAACAGCTTTAATTCACAAAACAAGTTTACATGTGAAATATTTGCACATAGGAAAAACAAATGTGCTCAAATACCACATGGTGCAATTCCCTCTTCCCAGAAAGGGGACCAGACTTCAGGTCTATTTCTCACGGGGTCGAATCTATGCTCCTCGCTGAATATTGGAGTTCAGCCCCTCTCCTAAACAGAGTTCATTCATCTTATGCGGCTGTGGTTTAGTTAAGTTTGCTTAGTTTCTTAAATTTGGGTTTCAACTTTCTTCAGCTCTGGAGTCCGGGGGTTTAATGTTGTGCTGGAGCAGGCGAGAGGTTTCCTCTAGGTTAGCGAGACCCACGGTGTTTAGCCATCAGCCCCTGCCACTGACTTTGATTAATCCTTCATGGCTCAAGAACTGAACAGAAAAGCTGGGGGTTCAAGCGGGACCATCTGGAAACCTTCATAAACATGCCTGTCTTTCCACACTCTCCAAAGCATTCTAAGAAAATCGTAAAAATGAAAAGACAGGTCCCCGCTGCACAGTTCTTTCCTCTTGAGGCACACTGTGCATATGCAGCAAGCAGAGAAGGGCTCACACAGAATCCAAGCCCCGCACTGCAGCCCCGACTTGAAATACATTTTTCAGACAGTTACAAACACGTCCTGTTAATTTCTTATAAATGTCGATAAATGCTAATACTGTAGATTGGCTGAAACGGTTTTCCTTTTGCAAAGACATTAAACAGAGAACAAGAGGCTGATTCTGAGCAGGTAGAAAAGCCAAGGTGGTTTTTCAACCGGCGGCGGGTCGATTCCGTCTGGACTTCATTATGTCTTTTTTTCTTTTCTTTTTCTTCTTCTTCTTATTTTTAAAAGCAGTGTTATCAGGATTAAGCATGTGAATCCTGTAGCTTATTGGGGAGTGTGTTGTTGATTGAGAACAGAATGCAGACCGTACACTCTGGCATTTCCGACATGCAGCTACCTCAGAGATAAAGTCGTGTTTTTTTTCTCAATGTCAATTGTTATTGATTATGGCTTCAAATCAGTGCAATTTGTTTTTACTTGAGTTAACTGTTGCATGAGCACAATGCTAACTGGGCAGCGGTGGGTCAACAGGTGGCATCGCACAGCAGCACCACAGTCCAATCCTCTCGAATCCTCATTTAATCCCATAATTTAAATCATTGTGAAGAAAACAAATGTTTTTTTTTTGGAAAAAGATGAATGATTTGCAGACACAAAAATGATGGTATCTGTAAAAGCACTGACATGCCGTTCCACAAGTCAGTGTTATGGATCAGAACCCCATTTCCATCCCTCTTACCAACCAAACACTGGAAGATCCCTTTTCTCCGTACTGAAGTCGAATTCATAATGCATGGCTTCTTGTTTCACTTGTGAGGACTGCGTTGTGTTGGTTTGTGCAATTCTGAGGGGATTGGCTATTCTAGCCGGAATGAATAAATAAGGTAAAGGTATAATTAAACACTACATCAGACCAAATATGGTGAGTATTGGTTTTGGCTCCATATGACTTTGATTTGAGAGGTTTTGCAGCTGTGGATAAATTGCATGAAAGAAATGAAAATGCATTTGTGTGGATTTTCATTTATTTATATTGTAAGGAGCAGCAGTAGCACTGAAGGGTGTTGTCACGGATGAATTGACGCATGAAAAGACAGATGCCCGGACATCCCTAGTTCTGATTGCACGGCTCCAAGAAGGATCTGCTTTATCTAAACAATCACTTTCACACTTAACAAAGATTGATATTTGTTTTTGTTTTTTACATTCTGTTCATTCGATGGAATCCATGTTTTCATTTTCAGATATCGAACAATAACATATTTTGACAGGAGCTCAAGTCCAGGCAAATGTAGTGATGATGAAGGGAAGAAAAAAAAAGAAAACGGAAACAAATCCAAAGAGAGGCCAAAAAGAGAAATGGATAGAGTAACATAGGAAAAAAAAGGTTTGTCGACAGGATCTTAAGTTGGAAAGTATTCCAGCTTGCCAAGGCCAACAGAAAACAAGAACGCACCTATTTGCACACATAGGCACACCCAATCAATGGCCATATCTTGATTTTTTTTGGGGTCTACAACCATCTCTGTTTACGTTTACGTTTAAAAGGGATTCATGTACTATTTACTGAAGCTAGGATGCACAGAGATCCTATCATGAATGAGGGAGCACTTCATGCATTTCTCTATGAAAGAAAATTACAAACAAACCAAACAACTTAGTAGGAAACAGAATGTTTACAAATGAACAAAATGGATTCTGCCAGGAGCATTAATCTACCACCCACTCTCCAACAAGACTGCCACTGCCACAACCAGTGCGTCTTCTTTTATATGCCTGTCTCCTATTACCATTTGTCAGCCACATAGCTGATATGCCTGGTCTTGCCTGCCTCAATCATCTCAACACTGAAGTCAAATCAAAGAGCAGTGTGTGTGTGTGTGTGTGTGTGTGTGATTGCACAACAGCTGCTCAAGAGCTGCAAAAAGAAGCAAAATGCACTTAGGAAGGGCAGGGTATGGTGCGGGTGCGTGAGCGGGCGCTGGTATGGCCGCTGGTGGGAGCCAGAATGTGGGCAGTTGGTAACAAAATGACACATGGCGTTTGCAGCAGCAGCGCTGTTTCAGACGGGGCTGTTCTCTGCAGCTCCGGATAAACGTGACGCCCTGACGACGCCTGTTGTTTCCCCTCAATTCGTGCGCTGGCATTTCCATGGCCACAGTTGCAGATGATCTGTAAAAGGCGCGGAGGAACACGATGACACGTCCTCCGTGGTGTCCTCCACTGACAGATAAAAGGATTCTGTGTGAGATATGTCTGAAATTGAAGCAGAATTGTTCTGACTCTCCAACAGACTTGCGAAAAGGTGACGACCTGCTCAGAATGCAGTCGAGACAAAGTGTTCCATTTGATGGAGCGCAGACTGGCTATAACTTTAACGAACACCTCTGTGCAATTGTGTTGACATTTCATTATGGAATGAACAACAAAGTCAAATCTGGACACAAATGAAAACAACTGATTTTCGAGAGAAGGCAGAAGCTGCGTGTTACGTGCCAACGCAGTTAAAGAGTCCTGTCAACATTTTCAGGGTTCGTCTTGGGACACCAGGAGCAGCACCAGCGACTGGTTTGGAAAGGTTTTAGCAAGCAGTGAAATGCAACCAAAGCGGGAAAAATAAATTGGAGGTCGGTTATGTGTGGGAAAATCATGGCGACCTTATATTGTCAAATATGTAACAAAAAGGAATATCACGGCTGAATTCTAGCAGATTGTCATTAACAACAAACGAAATCGGAGGCATCCACGTGTCTCTGATAATCGGCCTTTTTTAACAGTTGCCTTCATGTTTGAAGAAGCACAGACCAGAACCTGAGGACATGCACTCCAGCTCCTTATTTGGGTGGTGCGATCACCGCTAACTCGTGGCCAGCTGTTAGGACCGAAGGCTTTGCCCGGTGTTATTCCACGAAAAACCAGAAAGCACACATCTTTTGTGTGTGTTCTGCAGGCCTCCTTCACTGTTATACATACACCACCCACACTCACTGAAACGTCCTCAGAAACGGGCCATGGAGCACTGCTGTTTTGTTTGGCCGTCGACCCTCTGTATACAGAGGGATGAGTTCGCTGGTGATTAAAGCGAGTGTGAAGGGGCTTCCTCGACTTTGGCTGTATCCGCCGCTCATCACACAGAATCTCCAGGAAAAACCGCGTTCCCTTTCAGCATGCATGATGTGATGAACACGAGGGCATAATCACAAACAAACAAAGATGAGAGACAACTGTGGCAACTAAACTATAGTATAGAGCTCCTGGAATGGTAAGTATATGTTCCTCTTGTGCTCAAAGAAAACTGTGAAACAGTGTAAAGACACCCACGATTGCTCACATCCGAATTCTGAAAAAATGTGAAAGAGATAGGAGGAGAAGGGGTTCCGTTTGATGTGAGGACAATAGTTTAGTCACTGAACCGGCCTTGGTCACCCTCTCAGGAACTGCAAATTACTGCTGACTCAGTGCAAGCAAGTAATTATGGCACCGTGAATCATTGTAGGCCATATTGTCCCCTCTTTAAAAGCATTAATGAAGAGCTCTTGTCGGCTATTTAGCACATTTAAAACAAGAGATTCTGTGCAGTCACCCATCATTGTGGGGTCATCATCAGGGAAAGACCACCGGGACAGCTGGAGGGGAGAAAGGGAATCTTTTATTACACTATTAAATGAAGTCACAGATAAGTTTGAGTCCTGGTAGAGTTAACAAAGCCTCGCACACAGCAAAACCTCATGTCACCTCCTGCTCACATCACTCAGCTTTCAAGTGCAACAGCTGCTTCCGTCCACACACATAGCAAGATCCCCACTCATTCTCACTGAAGGCTTAACTGTCCCACACAACACTGTTAGATTACTGGATATCCCGTCGAGTGGGATGTGCGGTGATTTCCAATCATTTTTCCTTTCAGAGTTCTGATTGATGACGCTTTGCTTAACTTAGTGAATCTAGGCAATAAACTGAATCCAGGCAATAAACTGCCTTTTACGGTTCTTTTCTCTGATAGGATGTGACAGCTGTCTCTTCTCTAACAAATTAACACATGTACATGTCAAAGCAAATAAGTCACACCATGCATAGCCCCTGTCCAAAAAAAAAAAAAAAAGCCAATCATATGTCAACACCATCTTCCATCACATTGACTGGACGTTGACTGAGAAAAGGTACATTAAGGTACAAGTGACAAGCAAGCAAGATATACATAGGATCCGCCACCAAAGAGATGTTTAACATAAAAAAAGTAAAATGCTTACTATCCCTTAAAAATATCAGGCACCTTTCAAGTGAAGGGTCCATCAGGTTTCATTAGGGAGTGTCAAACACTTTTGGACTTATGTCCTGATTTTAGAAAAATTCTCATTCACCCAAGTTCAACTCAAATAAGTAACCACAGAAATTAGATAAATATATATATATATATATTTTTTAAGGCAGGAAACACCTTTAGTACCTATCATACATGTGTAAAAGGTTTGCTTCCAAAATACTGAGCAATATCTGACAAACAGAATGATCCTAAATCCATGAACGAAGGACAAACTGATGGGATGGGTGCAACCCATTGCTATATTGCTAAATATGGCAAGATATTATTAATACATGAGTAATCAAAAGACACATTCCATGCTCAAATGCTTTTGAAAACATGTATACCTCCTGAAGAGAAGCCAAAATCATCAGCCTTACAGCATCAATTACATGCAGGAAACACATTTCTGTTAAACGATCAAACTGCCTCATATCCGACCATAGCGTGAAGTCATACAGGCGTGACTGATGTGTCTGCATGACTGGATGACGTGTGCTTACGAAGACGTGGGTGTCGGACATCGCTGACGGCTCACCAGTGGGTTTTTGTCCACTTGTGACACAAACGCTTTACTCTGGAACACTTTAAAATACACAATAACAACATGCTGCGTAGGCGAAGTGGCTAAATGTCATGGCTAAACATTGTCGGCAAGCGTCCGAACTCTGACGTGCTCCAGGTGTCCTGGGGTAAGAGCTGAGCTCACAGATTTGATCTTTGCATTTGTATTAAGTTAAAATGTGTCCTCCTTCTTTTGTACATATACATACCTCAAAATTCCCCCCCCCCCCCCCCCCCCCCGAGCAGAGCAAGTGCAAGAGGTACCTTTTGTAAATTTGCCCGTAGGCGCTGAATACCATCTGCAACTAAAGACTGCGGTGATAAAGGCATCTGCAACTTGTTAAGACACTTGGCTGTTACGCAAAAGCCATGATCGGGATCATTTTAAGACAGGAAAGAATTCAGCATCATTTTACCACAACAATGTTGGAATTGACAAGAAGTTCTTTTGAGCTAGGTGTGTCTGGTGGATTACAGTTTTCATTTTTCATTTCCCAACAGAGAATAAACTGGATCTTGACTTTATGCACTAAAAATTGCCAACTAACAAGACCTGAGACGGCCACCTGTGAGGAATGTCTGTCCAGATCCCAGCAGTGGGGATCATTTTTGAAAAAAGTGGCCATGACTAATAGCACAGCAGCTTGATCTATAGAGCACAAGCTGTTTTCCAGGGGGTTGTAAATTATAGATAGCTTGGCAAATGCCTGTGCCTGTTTCTCTTAGACATTTCTGCTGCTGCTGCTGCTTACCCACACAAATCAATAGAATTGACTGGCATACAGATACTCCACATTCAGCAGCAACCACAACCAGCAATCAATCTTCAGCATCACGAGAGCTAAGTTGATTGATTGCGTAGTGGGTGTACGTTTTGCTTTTACTATACTCAAGACTGGATATAGACGTAAAAGGAGCACAGGAAGTTGTGTTTACGCAGTTCAAAGTCGTGCTGAGTGCGATGTTTCACTTAAGTATAGGAACCGAACATTTACTGGAAGATGACAGAAAAAAAACTCTGTGAGAGTTTTTCTTCTGGTGTTTATTTATGCAATGTTCTTTGTAAGCTTAACATTAACTAAAAAGAGATAAAACAGAAGTAGTATTGACTTTCTGGTCAAATGAAGAGTCACGGAACACAAAAAGTCCAGCGTGACATCAAACAGTCCACCCGTCTATACACTACATTAGACCTCTAAAAGCATTTTCCCACTAAAACTAAAATAACAGAACCTGACTGGTTTAAATTATCAGTGAAAAAAACATTTTTAAGCACCCTGGTGCTCAGGGTGTATCACATCTGCTTTTACGACTACATTTAACTTGACACTGTAAATTTCACGGTTATCGACTCCTTGTAGATTCGAAGGTCAACACAGAATGTGCAACACAACTTTATGATTTTTTTCTCCTTTTTTTTTTTTTTTACAATGGCAATGTGCAAAAGCCTTTTGAGCCTTTATCACTTTCAGATGTTTTTCTGCACTTAGTCCAGTTTTCAGGGAGGCTAGAGGTCTCTTGATACAGCAACACCCTGTGCTGACAAATCACATCTTTTTATTCTTAAAAGGAATGCATCGCCACATTTTTTATTCCAAAACGAATGGCTGTATTTGAAAATTCCCCCTCCTGCGCCGAAGATACATTCAGCATGTATGCTGGAACAAACTTTGTAAAGAGCCGATCATTGCGCGCGTTGGCCTCACAGTGGAGATGCAATCTGTATTTCAAGAGTGCGCCGTGATGTAGCAGAGATGCTATTTTAGCCACTCAAAGGTACGTGCGTGTGCGCGCTTGTGTGTCCGTGCGCATGTGTGCACGCATGTGCAAAATTGCTGCTGGTGGGCCCCAGCACGACTGCTGAGGTTGGAGCAATCATATGTTCAGCTGTGATTTCCATCAACACATTCCTGGACGCTCACACACTCTCTCAGTGGAGCTGCACACAGTACCCCCCAAGGATGTGACCTGCAGCCTGCAGACACATGGCTGCCCCACAAGCGCTTATCACAACACAGCAGCCTGTAGGATAATGGGAGGCCTTAAGCTGAAGCCACGTGGAGCCAAGCAAACTTTGACGAGTGTTGCTCCTTAACACTGGCCTTATAGAAAACAGTCAGTGATATACTACACCGCTCTGCAGAAGGCTAGCAGGTCTGACCATGCCAGACTGATTTGAGGGTGGAGGTCGGACCAAATGGACAACAAATGGTCCTTGCTCCTCTGCACTGGGGGGGGGGGGGGGGCGGGCATAAGGCTGGAAACGCTGCTCAGGAAAAGGCAGCAATTGTTGCAGAAACTGCTAAAAAAGACATACGATACACGCCAAGACCACCAGGAGACACGCCCGCACACAACGCTGTGCACCGCTCCGCATTGTGTCACACTGATGTTGGCGAAACGCAAAAAATAAAACACAGAAAAATAAATCCAACTGACGATTTATGGTAAATGTAGCCACAGAGCAGGCAATAGCATTAGAAGACCCTTCGGAAATGAAACACTGGCAGCAAGCATCTAAAACATTCAAGTCAGCAGAACATCCAACTATCCATGCTGAGTAATTATACAACTGCTGGCACTCGGTCAGCTGACGATGTGCGTTCCTCTTCTACTGGTCACATAAAAAGAGACGTGAGTAAAAGTACATGTCCAATCATTCAATGCTTTTGGCAAACTGTGCGGTTGGCGTGAAGCCACGATGCACTCCATGCTTTAAAATGCACGAGGGATTCACTTTCGGTTCAGCCTTGAACACACTCGTTATGTTTTCCCATGCAAGGCAATTTGAACACGATGGCCCACATCTACCGACCCAAAGTTTCCAAGAGGGTTGCATTTATCCATCCCTCCATTTTTTTGTAGATGAGACAATTTGTCTTGTTCCCCAAATGCCAGAAAGAAAAAAATAAATTAAAATCGTATAAAAAGTAATCACACACACACACACACACACTCATTCAACTTCTTAGTCGCTTTGTCCGTTACCGGGTCGTGGGACGAGCTGGACCCTACGGGTAAGAGGCGGGGTACACCCTGGACAAGCCGCCAGATAATCATAATCAGGCAGATAATCATTCACACACACACACACACACACACGCACACACTAACACAAGTCAAATCAGTGGCAGGCACGGTGCAGGAACCTGCGCACTGCTGAATGTGTCGTGGCCTGCATTCGCCATGTGGTGGAGCTGAGTGATGCCTGAGTCTGCCCACGCCACATCAGACAGGAGGAAGACGCAGCCACGCAGTCCTGCACCGAGCTTTTGTTTAACGTAATCACCTCTGATCCTTCACTGCCTGTCTGCTCAATGGCTGATGTCTCTCGCGATTGCATTTTACTTTTACAGGTTCCAGCTGCGGTAGGAAGCATTCTTGCCAGACGCCTCGAGCGGTACAGCATGAAAATCCACGCTGTGATACCTGACGGTCCAAAGCTTGCATTAATCTTACAAGCGCTTACTGCGTTTGAGAAAATGGGTGTGAAAGTCTGCATGCATACAGTTCGCCCTCTCCTTCATTATCTATCTGTTCTCTGTGTCCCTTTCTTCTCCTTTCTTCTTTCACCCTTAGCGTCTTCATCTGCTTCCTTTCATGCATTCCCTGATTTTGTAAAGCAGCCCCCTTTATTTATGCCCGTTTCTTCTTCTGTTCTTTTTGCACATCCACATCTGCACCCTTCCTCTTGCTCTCCCTTCCTAGAAGGCACACATACACAGAATGATACATACACAAATGACCGTGGTGGCACGTTGCTTTGGCAAAAGACTGCAGCAGCAGAGCAAAGTCTACCGCAGGCCTTTAACAATACAATAAAAGAAGAACATCTCTTGGACTAGTCTTGAAAAATCAACTCTCTATATGTTAATTGCATAAATATTATATACAATGAATTGTCACAGACGTGTTTTGCAAACACAATCTGGCCATTCTTTGTTAGCATGAGCTGATTTCTGCTTTTCACCAGCATGTGATCATTACACACATTGTGTACTCTGTACTGCTGTTTCCTTTCATTTAGAGAGCATCTACAGTTTCATCTCCCTGTCTACGAACCCATTACTCCTGATTCGCCCCGTCTTGTCTTCTCCCCTGAAGCATCACAGTTTTAGAATGCTCTCGGTGGGACTTTTTTTCTTCTTTCACAAAGCGGCAAGCAAACACATCCGCACATGCACACACACACACACCTACACACATACACACACAAAGACAGAGTGATGATCCCAGAAAATTATAGGATACACCACAATGTTGCTGTTGATTGAACATTCAGAAGTTATTTAAGGAAATGTCAGGGCTGGCGGACAGCCATGCAAAGAACATGCAGAGATGCACTTACACAAAAATGTGCATATACAGCAGAGATCTGAGGTACTACACACAAGATATGTCTCATACACGATTACAGTCATATCATTGCTGAGCAATGTTTTATCCTATCCTAACTTCTACTGCACATCTGGCTCCACTTGTTCGTCGCTATGTAATACTATATTTTCTTCGATAATGCTGCATTGCAAGAATGTTTTCCGGCTACGATCGTCATATAGGGTTTCATGGGGCAACCAGTCACATGTTTATGAGCCTTCATTAAACATTCAGACAAACAGGTGCTGCCACCAGGGAATCCCCTCCAGACCATGATTGAACCTATTTATTTAATTGCGATTAGTTGTGGTTGCAACAACAAAAAAAGAATAATGTTCATCATGTTAATTGTTCACAATTGTTAGCACCATATGTCTAGGGCTTGGCGTTTTGCATCACTGACTTCTTAAATATTTCTAAATATCAGTGTACTCAGATAAAGCCAGCGTCCCCCATCTGTTGAAGTAAATCACTCAATTTGGTTTTGCAAAGATGAAACTTTCACAATGGGTGGTTTCTTCCCTGCTCCTCTAATAATGCAGCGCCACTCAAGTCTGCTAACCACAAACAATGATGCTGAAAGGATGGCCTTGACAAGGAGACGGAGAGAAAGGAGGGCAAACACAAGGACAATGAGGGATGACTAAACTCCAGTGCTTCCTTATTCCTTGCCGGCGTTACCTCGCATCCCCCGTTGAAATCATCCTGCCTGTCAAGGTCAGGGAGGAGAAGGAGAGGATCTCCCATGTGGTGCAGTTTGAACATGCAACATTGTTTTCTAATTCACTATTTCCTCAAAGGATTTAAAGTAGTGAATACATGAACCAAATGAAAGATGTCATCATGCACGAGTTCATTACCCCAGCCTCTCGTCTGCGGCGTGGATTGAACTCAGTGTCCCAGCAGGATGTTCATGCACATCAAGGAGCTTCTGACTCACATGGGCCGGATAGCCTAATCCTGTATGAAGTGTATCTTCCTAGATTTTCTTTTTTTTTCCAAGTACTGGCTCCATCCACTCAGACAACAAGCCACCCGCAGCAGCCGCACGCTCAGTACCCACACCGCTTGGAACAATACAAGCTCACCACCCCACCAAAAGGAAGCAGCTGCTATAGAAACTCTCTCATCTGCTACAATACTTTACAGTGCGCACACACACCACTGGTGAATAAACCTGTTACATTCTGTCATGTGCTCTGAAGATTCGGACAATTCTTTTTTTCATTTTTAGAACTTCCATATTATTTTGAGCAAGTGCTTTAGGTTGTCCTGTACAGTGTGCAGCCTTTTGTTGTGTGCTTGTAGAGTTTTGTGTGACCCCTCATTGCAAGCCGACTGTTGGGAATGAAACATTGAGCTATCACATCGTGCAGTGCATAATCCATTCACTTCCGAGCATAATGTGTGGCTCCAGAGATTAGTGGGGGCCCCATGCACATGTGTGGACAGTTGCTCTTCATGCATGTTACCGCCGTTACAAGCATGCCGGCTCCTTGATCTCTCAGTTGGAAAGACAACAGTCGGAACAACAGCAACAGCTCACATCTGTGCCACATCGTTTGCTGTGTAGGTGTCAGTATACTCACAGCTTTGGACGTTAACAGTGCCAGTGGAGTTGTCCTTTCCCAGCGGGTTCTCCACCACACATGTATAATTCCCAGAATCCTCCAGTTTTGCTCTGCTGATCTGGATTCTGGAGTTTTTCCTGTGGGAGACAACACTCGTACAGCTGAGTCAGGGGAATCGGGGGTGGGGGGGGGGGAGGAAATAGGTTGGAAACGCAACAAGTGGAAACATGGGGGGACAAAGAGGCTGACAATAGGGCAAGCAGCAGCATGGCAACAACTGTGCTTTGACAGATATCCGCTTACCCCGGGCTAAAAGGTGCAGGGAACCTGCCTATAATAAGAGAGTGTGCTGTGGGACTATATCTTATTGTTTCCAGGCATACTGTTTAATAAAAGGTTGTTTTATGGCTCCGCTCCATGTTATATCCTGACATCCGTTGAAAGTTTTGCTACAATAACGTACTGCAACTAGCCCCCAATGCATGTTTCCTAATGCAGTAATAACTGGACTGAGCTCGGAACTCAAATCGCTCGTATGTGCCACAATTATGAAAATAAAGCAGATCATGTGTTATCGTTTTAATTGAATAGGTGATCCACAGAACAACAGAGAATAGAATAGATTCTAAACTGTTATTAATAATCTATCAGCAGAGGGCAAAAAGACCCTCTTAGATCGGTTATTATACTGTACATGAATATGTTCAGCTAGAGTCAGCAGCCACAAATAACGCGGTAACTTGTGAATGAATTGAATTAAAGGTATAAGATAAAGGTACTTGTTTGAGTACATATCACTGCACTGCATTTCAATTAAAAATTAAGTCTTGATAATCCAAATAAACGTTTGTATTATTATTATTTCATTGATTTTGAAATACTGATGGGAGATTGTCAGCGAGGATGAAGGGAAAGGTCTTCAAGACAGTGGTGAGGACAGCCATGATGGACGGCTTAGAGACAGTGGCGCCGAGGAAAAGACAGGAGGCGGAGCTAGAAGTGGCAGAGATGAAGATGCTGAGGTTCTCCTTGGGAGTGACCAGGTTGGATAGGATTAGAAATGAGACAATAAGAGGGACAGTGGAGGGTAGACATTTTGGAGATAAGATCAGAGAGACCAGACTTTGATGGTTTGGACATGTCCAGAGGAAAGACAGGGACTATATCGGTAGAAGGATGCTGAGGATGGAACTGCCAGGGAGCAGGGCTAGAGGTTGACCCAGGAGAAGATACATGGACGTAGTGAGGGAGGACATGAGAGAGGCTGATGTTGGGGAGGACGGTGCAAAGGACAGGGTGAAGTGGAGAAGGTTGGTTTGTGGCGACCCCAGATGGGACAAGCCGAAAGTACAGAAGCATTGATTTTAAAATACATTCCAATCCACAGCTTCATTAAAGATTACATATTGCCAAAGACAACTTTGACTCTCCTCTGGCGTGTCCCAATCTCTTTTCATCTCACACTGCTAGCATTTGGCTTGCAGGCAGACTCACTTGCTATTCTTTATTCTGATTTTTCTGCTTCTCTTCAGCTCGCTGCCGTCTTTGAACCATTTGTAGGTTGGGAAAGGGTAACCCGTGGCCTCACACTTAAATGTGAGCTTGCTTCCCTCTTCCACTATCCTTGGATTCTTCATTGGTTTTAGCTTTGGAGCCGCATCTGAAAAGAGGGGGGGGGGGGGGGGGGGGGAGAGAAGAACTTGCTGTTATTAACTATGATGAACACAAACCTGTTTGCAGTTTGGTTTGCACATTTGTTCTAGGAGAAATAATGAGCCAAAGAGAGATGGAGAGACAGCAGCGAAGCCAATCATTATCTCTAAGGACCGAGCAAACCATTCTCTGACGTGATGACCAGATGTTGTTAGGAGAGACACCGTCAACTTTGCCTCAGACTAATAAACTGGCTGGATTTTGCTTTGCAGCTATTAAAACACCTGGAGCAATATTTCAGATACATCCATCAATAACCACAAACACATTCTCAATTAGAGAAAAGCCAAGAACATTGTGAAACTATAAAAAAAAATGTATTGCAATGGTAACCTCAAGAAGAAAACATTTTGGTCACAAGTCTTTTATATGTTGCAGTCACACAAAGGTTACTCGGTCCTTCCCAAAGAGAGTCCCTTTCTACAACCTTCACGTTCTGTCATACTGCAGTATTTATTGTGTGTGAAGCACGAAAGGAAATTCAAAGTCTGGAGTATTTGAATGCAACTTTTTTTTTCCCCTGAGATGAAAAACACAAAAGAAAATTTGAGGAATAATCTTCATCCAAATATGCCTAAACACCCCCCCCCCCCCCCCCCCGCACGCACACACACACACACACACACAACACACACTTGCCAGCTGACAGCTGCACACATGTTTAGGAGAAGACTCATGCAGAGCGGAGAAAGAGCGGAGAGGTGAACAAGGGTCAACCAGAGGCTGGCCAAGATGCCCTCCCTCTCTCTTTTACACACACTCTCTTCCTCAATGTGTAACATTTACAATGTCATGCATATGCTAAACTAAGTTCTCCTACACACTACAGCTGCTCGCTGTAGTGCATTGTCTCAAATGGACAAGAGCAGAATGAAGACAGACAGCGTGAAACGAATTTGTGTTTAAACGAAGCTAACGGTGTCAATTAAATGTTCAAATTGGGAATTGGGAAGCAGAGAAGTCCACCAGTTCGCCGGTTCGAGTCCCAGCCCGGACAAAATGTGGAGTGTGGCCTGGTGGCTGGAGAGGGGCCAGTATGCCTGCAGAGGACTGTTGAGGTGCCCTTAAGCAAGGCACCCCCCCCCCCCCCCCAACTACTCCAGGTGCGCTGATCATGCGCCTTCACCCTATTCCCTCTCTGCATGCTAGGGCCCTGCTGCATATATGCATGTGTGTGGTTGTTTGAGGGTGTAAATCCAATTTCGTTGTGTGTTTGCAGTGTAAAAAGTGTTTACATATAATGACAATGAAATGCTTTCTTCTTAAAACTGTACTTTAAAATAGTGATCATCGTCATCCGCATTGAACCGAAGAAGTCATGTTTCTGCCACACACACACACACACACCAGAGGAGTTCACACGCGAACAGCAGCTCCCTCTGCAGCGTTGTGAAACTCCGTCAATGCCAACCAATCACATTCTCAGAGTGTTCCGCCATCGCTGGTTGCTCGGCACCCTTGTTGACAAGTCACAGTTCCAGTAAAAAAAAATAAAAAAAAATGTGTGCTTTAAACCTGACACGCATTGTTCTTCGGAGAAAAATAAGCGGCAGATAAATATTCGAGTTATATAACAGTAATGTTTGACAGCACAGATTATTTTTAATACTTACTGATACCTTTTAAACTTACGATGAAGTCTGTCACTTGGGCAACTGTTCACACCGCAAGCATCCATGGTTATGGCTAGAGAGTCTGTTTGACATACGCATTGTACTGATTACATGCTGGAATCAGTTCAGATGGTGAAATGTCACATTTAAAATAGAGTGCAAACAACACAGATCAATGGATAAAGGAACTATTCTTGGATCAATAGCCATTTGTGATCAAAATAACTCCGTTGCTGGTGAGACAGTGGACTTTTATCTGTGAAGAGCTTCCAGTTGGAAAATGAGAAAAAATATCATCAATCGATGATATTCATGGCTTTTGGAAAATAAAGACGAGGGTTCTAACACAAGGCAGATGCGCCTTTGTTCTGGGGTAATATTAACGAACTTATTCTCAGAAAGGATCTTTGTGATACTCAGGCAGTTAGCCCAAGATTTCACTGTTTTAAGAGGGCATTTGGGGCAATAAAATCCTCATTTATGTCGCAAGGAATAAATGCCGTTTTGCCAAGAGTCATAACATTATATGGGCTGAACATATATCACCTTTTAAAATCGAATCAGCAACTCTGCGAGCGATGATGCGGTTTTATCGACAGACCATGGGACTCTTGATGCTCCAGATGTTCCTCATTAAGCATTTTTCTTCATCTAACAAATGTAACATACCATAATCTTTGGAATAAAAATCAAACCTCAAAATGCTTTATGGTCGTCCGATCCATCAAATTATTACATAGCTCCACTAAATGGGAAAACTGCCAGCAGTCAGGAACATATGCACATTGTGAAAACCGTGATTGCCAACTTCTTCATATACCGCTGCACAAAATCTGTAAACGCAACTTCCAACCCGGCACAGGGCCTGAGGAAAGCCCTGCCGGTCGCCGTTAGGAAGCATCAGGAAAGAGGCTGCACCGTTAAGAGAAAGTCCTTTATCTGGACACAGGCTTGTCCTTGCCTGGAAAAGTGGCAGAAACAGAGAAATGAATATCTCATCAACCTGTGTGTGTGGGTGTGTGTGGTTGGGGGGGGTCTGCTTCATCTAATGGGCACGGCTCTAGTGAAGACGTAGCCCATCACAAACTCAGGTTTGACATTCAGATGTTAAACATTCTTGACCAGAGATTAGTCTCTGTGTCCATCCTCAGCAATGAAACGTCTTTCCAACTTTTGGTTGCACGACACAAAATAAATCAACATAACAACATACAGCAGATTCCACTCTATGTCCTTTCAAACTGGACTCTGAAGGCTTGCTCTGTGACGGCTGCCGATGCTCAGGACAGTGGATGTGACACACAGAGCATCATACAGCAGGAGGCTTGACAGACAGGTATAAGGACAAGCAAGTTGACATTATTTGATACTGGTTCACTAATTGCAGTTAATGGTTTCCAACGTGGAAACATTATCATAGTTGGCCAAATGATTTCTTGGGGACAAACGGCTAATTTTCCATTACGCCAGTGGGAAAAGCGTCCAGCAGCTCAGATAAAGCCCGGCCTCGACGGCCCAGTTCTTTTTGAAGCAGAGGAGCAGCTGCAGACACGGACTGTAAAAACCAAATTTTAGAATAGTAGCCTAACCAGCGTGTCAACAGCTCATGGCTTTGGGCAACAGTTGGAAACATCAGCACAGGAAGAGATTGTTCAAAAACAAAGTGACTCGATGAATTAACAATGCATTGCTCATATTATCCAGTTAACATTTCTGTTTTACTTCCAGGAGCTTAGAGCAGGAATTCGAGGAATGCCTTTGTGTTTTGGCTCCGAGACAAAGTATCCCTGATTACTCTCGAGTTATGTCACGTCACTGCATATTGTCAGAAGACAAATTGTGTGGTGAGACAGCAAGAGAAATGGGGTTGGCATGTGGGAATGGTCTCCAGACACTACACAATATAGTCACTGTAGTGCAACATCTGCTAAAAAACATCATTTCAGCGGCCCGCCATCACAAACAATACGTTTCACCAAATAATTATCAAGTGCATTGTGTGTAAACGCTTCGAAGTGTTGCTCTTCTGCTCTCCCTGAACATCACAGACACGAAACTATTCAGTGATTCTTATTATAGATTTGAAACATGTCTTATCTTCCTTCTGTGACAGAACACACGTGAGCACGATGCACGTCAAACATGGGACCTTTCAGCCACTTTCATTCTATCAGTTCATCCTGTAGTTGACACTCATGAAAAGTGAATTCATTTTACAGGAATTTATACCGTATATATATATATAATTAAAACAATGGTGACACATTTTTGAGATTGAATTTTCATTTGTTTTGAGTTTTCACTGCAGCATTTTAAAGCAATACACCAGAGATACTTCATGGAAATAGATGTAAGGAATTCTGCACAGTGTACAGTAAACTGTTAAACATATATAATTGATGGTCCTCACATTTCCTACAGCTGTGGGCTAACACATTTTAAGGACTCCATTTTCATGCTTTGACTGTACGATGAAAAGTAGTAAACAACAACATCATTTGCCACGATTTCAATAGTAAAATCTGTCTGCCCTCCCTGACCTCTGCCGAAAACTGTGCAAGGAATGCATCAGTTTAAGACATGTGCTCCATTCCACTGGCGACGGTGGAGCGATGCATGTTGTTTAAGATTTATTGTACGGAGAAGGTGCCCATTTTAAAATCATGGTATGATTTGTAGAATGTTTAAAGTATTAAAAGACACAGCTGTCTATAATGGTTGATATCCAATACGTTTGTCTTGTGAAGCTAAGATGAACACTTTATTAGACATGCTCCGGCCCCAAATAAAAATGAAATAAAAATCACTATGAATGAGAACATGAACATTTTTGTGACTTGCTCATCTTCAGACAGGATCAGAAGAACATTTAATCCTGCTGCAGCTTGAACTGTAAACTACTTTTTCTGATTACGAAACATTCAGCACGTCGGAATATGACAAAAAGCATAATATTCCGACTTTGCATGAATGTCTCCACATTTTGCCTCTAGTATCTAGACTACTTGTCTAGACGTGTGCGGTTCTGTATCCCGCAGACAGCCTATGTCTCACTGTGTATACCATGCAGGATGGTGCAATATAAAATCGCTGCCAAGATGAAGTTTCATGTTCCAACTGTATATCTTTTTTGTATTTCAGGCGTATAATCTTCAATTACATTTTGAATGAGATTGCCAAAAGTTGAAACAGTTGTGCAATTGAGTTAGCGCATCACTCAATACGTTGCTGCGTCGAAAAAGCTGGTGAGTGACAACAGGTTCCTGTAATTACCAACGTGTGAACACAATTTCTCATAACTGCCAACGTAAGAAATCTGAGCCCATAGTCATCTGTTTCAATCACATAATCAATAATTACATATGTGGCATTGGGGATATGGGGCCAAACGGTCCGACCTTTGCCGACAACGCCACTTTAGGACTTTCAACCCAAAGATCTATTTTTTTGTTCCTTTGGTCCCCAGCTCGTTTTAGCGGGTTTCCCCAACCGCAGGTCCGCTCACAGTGAAAACCAGCACGGCATTCAACAATTCAAAATATTTATTTAACACCTTAAAAACTTCCTTAAAAACACTCTACAAACAAAACTAACAAATGAAAAGGAGAGACAAGGCAGTGCCAGTCTACGGCCAACCTGCCTTGGACGGGGAAAACACAAAGACAGGAACAAGGGAGGGGAAGCACCTATATACGCCCCCCCCGCAATCAGTGGCAAATGGGCCACAGGTGCTCCCTCCCACACCTGCCTGCCTAATTACATCCCATCCGGTTACACATAGAATTATTATTCCAGCCCTACAAATAAAAATTCATATAAATGTAAACTATAAATAAATAAATAAAATGGCTTTTGTTCTAATGTCATTTTGGAGTCTTATCAGGTCTTCAGTGTTTGTGTTGCTCTTTTGCCAACAAGATGTTAAAACTTCTTCTGTCTTTTTAATGTCCATAAGCGTATTGAGTACCTGATCGGTCCTGAGCTTACAACATATATCATAATGCTAATATTCAGTCCCACCTGTGTGACAGTAAAAAGAATGCAAATACAAAATAATGTGTGCAAACACTGCATTGAAATGACAATTTCCTGAAAAAATGAAAACTATTGTTACTACAATTTACTGTTGTTGGTTCCTTCTGGGTTCCCCCAATGTCAATAAACAAATGACACCTAAAAAAAAACCCTGACTGTTCTCTGGAGACAGCGTCAAATACGGGCTGAGGAAGACATTTGAAAATGACGGATTAAAATGGTCCTCAGGAGTTGGTAAATGATAGCAGGTCACATAGGATTACATGGGATGACCAGATTTGGGACCTCCTCTTTATGCCGTAGGGTGTATTATCGTTTAAACAATACAACCATCTCGGCCCGTTGACAGAAAGCACAAAATGACAAGAGAAATACTGTAAAAATGTCAATTCTAGTAAAGACATGTTGGTTTATTTTAGATCTTAAAGTAACTAAACAAGAAAAAAAGCATCAACAGCATTTGCCTAGAATTGTCAATTTGAAATGCAGCATGGAAGCTCTTTGATCAAGGAGAATGTTTCACTTCAAGACATGCAAATTAAAAGTGCTAATTTGTCTCTATCATGGCATGGCAAAATAAAAAGTAATGATGAATTCCAAGTATTTTATATGTGCTATAAGATAGCGAGTAGGCTTAAATGAATGAAATGGGACATTGTGTGCTAGTTGGTTTCCAGTTATAATACAAGCACACCAAAAATGTATTTTGCAATAACAGTTTTGTGAAACGTGAGCTCTATTTTTCTGTCGAATAATTTACGTAATTGTATTCCAATTATAAAGGTGTGCCGGCTGTTCTTGCAGGATAAAAATGTTTCTGGCACAAAATGAAGGAGCCAGATCTTCACCTTCACAACTGATCATTACCGATCTGACAAGGCACGCAAAGCGTCGTCATACAGCAGCATTTACGAATCGTGATTTTATCACCTTTGGATTCAGACAGGAGACTGAACATGAATCTTCAACTACGACATGAAAAAGGAGACATACATTAATCTTTGCGTAAATCATTGTTGCCATGTGTCGACGCAAGAGGCAATGAAATTCCTGTAGCATTTTGTTCTCCTCTCAGTAATGACAGTAAAGACAGCAAATATATTTCACTGAATATCTCCATCTGGTACATTTAAAATGCTCCTTAAAGAATCGCTCAATAAACCCAACCTGGATGTGATGCAGTATCGTGCAACACTGCAGCAGCAGAATGCCCTAAATCAACATCTTGTTTGGTCAAATGTGTCGCGATGTCACTTTAGCTGAGAAACACGACCGAGCGAATCTCCTTATATATGTATTAAAAGCTTCAGGGAATGAAATGTCCCCATCTAAATGCTCTAATGATCAGTCAGTTACGCTTGACTGATGGTTAAACAAGGTCAAAAACATGCTCATGGGCAAGATTATAGACAATTAGATTCTTGACAGACCTCATTTGCGCAAGTGCATGTACATACAAGTACACACACTACCTTGTGTTATTTGCAATACTGACTAGAGCCCTATAAAACTTTGCCAGCTGCAATGAAAATGATGCCATGTTTGTGGAAGCACTGACAACAACTATATATCATGAGCAAGCGCAGATGTGGCGAGTAACCACAACAGGGAGGGCGGTCATGTGACCCCTGTAACACGGCTCAGGTCACTGCCATCATTGCCTCTTTTACTTTATTTGTTTTTATGGGGCCTCGTGTTATTCCACTGCATGCTGCATTTCATACAAGAGGCGTCACACTTGGTTACTCGGTTAATCAGGAACACAGCTTCTTGTTGGTCGACAGACTCAACCCAATGCATCATGGGATTGATGATGGATGGCTAAAGGGCAATGTGGATGCCATAGTTCTACAAAAATAAATACGAAGCCTCTATCAACACTGACATATATTCACGCACCCTTTGGGGCTCATTCGTTGACATCAACAAGAAGACAGAGTGAAAACAAAATGGCTACAGTCCACAAGGCAGTGATGTATTCTGTGCTCGTATGAGTCAATGAAATATCAACGTTGATTGGGTTGATTCTTTTTAAAGTTTCTGTTTTTAAGAAATGCCTTCTTAGTTGTGTCCGTACGTGTTCTCGTCGTCTCGCGTGAATCATTGCTAAACTGTCCAGATCGAGGTCCGATTGGCGCTGCTCCACTTCATCCAAAATCCTGTTACGGTTCTGCTAAAAGTGGAACCGTAACATGTACATCTTTTAATCAACAACAAACTTGTACAATGCTATGCTAAAAATAGTTATTCTTCAAAATGGCACTAGAGGGGCATACATGAAATATGTTAGTGACCAGCCAATAGCGTTGCAGAGACGTGGTCTTTTGTCTCTTGTCTCTCTCGTCCATTGTGTGTCGCAGTTAAAAGAAGAACTGTGATTCATCAGTCTGGGGTCGTGAGGATGTGATTATTTGTGTAACCAATATGACAGCCAACAAAACATGGACCGGGCTTGCGGAGCTTAAGCGTCTAGTAGCTGACACAGCGCCGCCTATAGGCTACTCTACATTTTACAGCCAGAGTGAGAAATCATAGCTTCCCTTTTCCTCCTGGTCAACTCGCTTTCTGCCACTGCTCTCTCAATCACGCAACATGGCAACCCGGATGGGGGGGGGGGGGGGGGGGGGGGAAGGATGGGGATACACCGTGCACATACAGGGTTAACAGAACGATCCACACCATCCAGGCTAAAGTAGCACACATGATATCGTGTAGCAAGACGTGCGCTAATCGACATTTGCCTGTTTGAGCACATCTCAGTACATTTTGTGCGACTGTGTTGGATAGTTTCAAGTCTGCGAGCGAAAGATCGGTAATTATCCTTTGAAAGAACTTCAGATTAAAGAAGCTGGCAATGATGCTGGGTGTGTGTGTGTGTGGTCTACTCATTTTATTAATTTATTAATACTTTTTGATCACGTGTACACTGTCCTTTGTACAGACTTGTTCTGGGATTTTTCTTTTGAGTGTGATTTTCTTTAATGGTAAAAGTATCAACAAAGGTATAAGTAACAATAATTAGTTGGAAACGACACCAGCCTTACACCCAAAACACACCTGATGTTGTCCGGTAAGAACTCCCAATGCGGAGAACGTCACCCATGAGCGTGTCTCCATTTAACAATGGGGGTAAGTGCTGTTTTACATGAGTCACCTATTTACCCAATTCTGTGTATATCAAACAGATGATCTCATTTCCATTGCAAATGATAATTCAAGGTCAGACTATCATAATCTGGGTGCATGAGCATGATCCAGTTGACACGTGCATGAATGAACAGCAGCAGCACTTGCTTATGAAGAAAATTCAATGTTTGAAAAATCTTTTTTTTTTTTTTACATTTGTGTTATTTATGGAAAATGTGAGAAATGTGCATTAACTGCATGATGTTTGACTTGCATGTTCATAGAACACACTCAGATCAAGCAATTATTGAGACAATTCTTCATATTTTCAACTCTTGGTGGAAATATGGAAACGGCAATTAAACATAGACCACATTTAAGATGGAAAAAGCACAATTTAAATGTAAAATCATCCCAGAAACACTATTTTACAAAACTAAATCTTGAAAGCGCCAAACCCAGCATTGAGGTTTATCTGCTGGAAGCAGACAGATGTGACATCAGCAGGTTCAAAATGGCTACCACCATCAAGAGATGCTATCGATGCCACAGTATCTGATCAAAGCAGGAATCAACAATAGCGCCTGTGGTGATAATCGCGGCGCGGCCCTTAAAGTGCCACTGAAACAAGGGCTGGGCGTCCCCATGACCTGAGGTCAAACTCCAGCGACATGCTGCAGCTTGTAGGATCCTCCACTGAGCAAGCACGACTGTGACTCTGAGACAAGCAGCTAATGCGCTGTTCCAACGTCAGATCAGCTTCCAGCTCAAACAGAGACTCGTGTTGGATGACGCACAAAAAGCAGGGCATTACAATAAAGACAACTGCTGAATATTAACCAAATGCCAACGCGATGAATCGTCGTGGACACGCTCGACAATAAAGACATCGATTCTACGACACGACTATTGAAAAAGATGGTGTTTTGTTCAAAGCTGTGACATTTTGGTGGCTCATTTGTTGAACCAACATTAAAGCCTTAAAGCAGTCGGTGTGCATTGCTGATTCTCAGATATCTCACAGCGTGACGCGGCTGTACTTTGTCTGAAGCGCTCAGATTGAAGATGATTGTGTTCACTAGTCATCACGCTGCTAGACTTCCCTTCAGCGCCAAAGTGCTGCCAAAAGCAGATGTGCGTCTGCACCCCGTCCACGTTAAGACACCGATCTGCATGACAACGCGGCGGCGAGCTTTGACAAGCCAGGGGATACGTGCTGCGTCCCACGCTTCCGTGGTACCGTCATAAAACTTAAGCTCACTCTTTTTTTTCTCAAAGTCCCCCTCTTGCTCTCTATCTATCTCTCTCACACACATTTAAATGCACACACACACACACACACACACACACACATATCTGAAAAAGACGTCATGATTAATTTCCTTTTACCTGTAATGGGATCAACCTCTTTCTCTTTTTGTCCTCTCTTATTCCCCTTCTTTCTCCCTTTCCTTTCCTTCTTCTTGTTCTCCGTCATGCTGTCAGAAGAAAGTAATTCCTCTCTGGAGAATACTCGGGAGGGGAAACAGGTATTCCTGTTGGGATTGTGTGGCAAGGGGGCACCACTGGACTCTGAGCCAGTTAGAGCGACTCTCCTCCTATATAGACTCACACCAATCAAGCACAGCAAGGAACCACCTACTCACAGCAGGGCAGAGAGAGAGAGAGAGAGAGAGAGAGAGAGCTGGGAGAGAAAGGTAGCGAGGCACTCTCAAGGAACTGAATAGGGATAAGTGAGCGAACACAGAGGGAGAGAGGGAAGAGAGAAAGAGGGAGGAGGGGAGCGGGGAAGGTATCTCCCATTTCTTAAAGGCAATCAACTCTTTCCTTACGGGATCAATCAGATAAGCTGCGGCTCCTCCAGGCCCGACAGACCCATCCACGGAGTCGACACAAAAGCCCGAAGTTGGCTCCATGGAGCATCTTCTCCTGTAATGACCCACGTAAAAGTGGAACAAGATCTTCAGGCTATTCCCTCGACGCTCCTGACCCCACCCAAGTAATCCGGAGACCTGCCCTTGCCAGGTTGCTGTCTGTGGTCCCAAAACACTGGACATCTGGTTCCGATTTGCTGAACAAAGATTTGGTGGCTGTGTGTGAGACTGAAGGATGTGTAAAGTGCTGAATGTCAGATTAAAATCTGTGGCAGACTGAAACGTCACACCAAACCCTCTTTGGCTTGGCTGGCTGCTCCCCTTCCTCACCTCTTTCGTCTGTCAGTTGTCCCACTCAGTGCTGCAGGCGAGTTTGAACACGCCTGCGGTTGCAGCTCTCTCTTTCACTGTCGCTGCAGTGGATGTCCGTACGGCAGTGAGGATTCAGGACCGTTAAATGAGTATTATTCCTAAATAAAAAAACTGATCCTGGTCTTCTGCAAATTGATCCTGGTCTAGTTCTAGCACTTCTGCGATCTGAGTGTGCATCTCACCTTTGCTTACCCGTGTTCAGTGGAGGCTTGAAAAGGCATAGAGGAAAGTAGGGCAAGTGACGCGTGGGTAGGACGGGGCAGCTGAATGCCGGCAGTGGCACATGTGACTCCAGAAGTGGAATCAACTCCCTGCTTGACTTTAATAAGAGCAAAAAACGATTTGATACGAGTTTGTATGAACCACGTCTGCATGCAGACGTAGCTTCAAGCAATCCGGATAATCTGTTTGTGTTCTTTCACTGTAGCTCAAACTGTGACTCCATGATCATGGTATCATCCTAAGATATTATCCAATTTCACGCTGATTGAACGTCAGCAGCGAGAAGGAAAAATGTTGAAACAGCAGAAGAGTGACTCGGTGAAACCTGTGCATTAAAAAAAAGAAACGATCGATGAGTCACCGGCGGGGCCCTCCCAAGGATTGTCTCAGTCCGGCCCTTGGGGGATTCTTGACGTATCGTAGGACGGGGGGGGGGGGGGCAAGTCTGTGGGCAAGGACGGGTGAAATTGAGGCCAAGGTTTGACATGCCACTCAGGTCCTATGTGGTGCTTTCCCTTCTTGAAAAACAAACTGCTCTCTCCTCTCCTCTCAGCGATTTAATCGGTCAGCAGAGGTAACTGTCAGGGGCTACAGTGAGTCAGGAGCTGCCCCCCCCAATCCAAACCTCCAGATTGACTTCCTCCTTTGCAAAGCAACAAGATGAGACTCGCTCGCGGGCCTGCGCTTGTGGGTGGGCACGCTATTTATGTATGTGTCATAGATGTGACCAAAAAATACTTCAATTTAGAGTGCGATTCCGTGTCACGAAAGATGGCAGAAAGTGAAATGTGGATTAAACTGTAAGAAATACACTGGAGAAAACACTCGGGCTCATTAGAAGCCAGCTGTGCGTGGCTTTGCAAAAAAAGTGCACATTTATACACCAGTGGCATCGCAGCAGGCAACACAACAACATTTCTCACAACCTGAATAGGGTCGAGCCTCTTTATACGACCTTACAGCATATAGGAAATCAAATCACGCCCAGACACAAATATGGTGCCCTCTCTTTTTTCCAGGCTACTCAAAAGCATCTGCTGTTTTCCAGCAGCCGTGGGTCGTCCTTGGATAAGGGTCCCGAGGTGGGCCAGCGTGGGAGGAGCATGACTTGAAAAGCACGTCCCCCAAAAAAATGGAGCCAACCGCTGAATGTTCTGACATGGACCCGTTAGATCCCTCCTGCTCATAAATGCTTCACGGGGCCCACCTCGCCTTCTAATCCTTCCTCGCTGCCCTCAGTAAAGGGCCGATGGCTTCGCTGTGCGACGGAACAGCATACCTGCACATCATCACACTGACACGGCTCAACATGGCTCTCTCCCAGACACAAGAGTTTATCTTTGCAGACATAATGGCTTTAAACAGCCATTAGATGATGTTGTTTACATCTGTCTTTTTTTTTCTAGCAAGGGGTGGGGGGGGGGGGGGGCAAAGTGGGGTATATTGCCTGCTTTTACAACACATGCTTGTAGTTTGCACTGTGATGAGGGAAGCAATAGTAAAAGAGGGTAGACAGGGTTCCTTAACAGGTTAGGAGTGAAGACTGGAGGTAAAAATTGAGATTTAGGACTGGAAATAGCTTCTTCTTCTTCTTCTTCTTCAAATAAACTGCCCCACCCTCTGATATTCACCTTTTCAAAATGCGTCTGATTCCTCAGCTGACCGGAGATGTGTTGTTGGGACAACACAGACCGTCTGCCGGACAAAACGAAGTAAAAACCTGTTTATCCGGACCGAGTAGCTGCTGTAAGCACAGACCAAGGAGATTGTGTGAATCATGCAAATATAATGGACGATGTCCTGCTGTGTTCCATGAATGTCCAACAAGCGTGACTGAAAAATGAGAAGGATATGGCAAAACGCTGAAGACTTGTGGGTGGGCAAATGAAGCGCCATCAAAGGGAGACATGATGCACATCAATATCAGTGACATCTGGAGGACTGAGTAAAGGGGGTTATTTTCCCAAGGTCAGCTCTGCCAAGGTCAACTCAAATTCCAAATCCGAGTGTTACTAATGACTGCTCGGCAGCAGCTGAGATCGGGATCAAAGAGCGACCAGAAATCACATCCGCTGAAGCGTTTCCAACGCTGGCGACAAAGAGCTGAATCCAGATCAAGCATTTACACAGAGAACGATAGAAATCTGAAGGAAACAGCACAAAGGAATTTAAGTGATGAACAAGGAAGTAATACTGGGTGGATTCGGATCTTTGACGTTGCCTCAGCGCACAGTTGTCACCATGGTAACCACAGTCTTAAGGGTGGCAACTAGATTATGGGAGAGACAGGTAGAAGGGCGGAGCGGGGACGAGAGACGAGGAGAGATACATAAGAAAAGGACACAAGTGAGAAAGTCAGAGACAACGTGCGAGAATAACAAAGAGGCGTGACTGAGGCGGAAATGCAAAAGGAGCAGGACGGGGAGCAATGAAGCAGAGAAGGAGCTGAAAACGAGAAAAGAGAGCGATATCCTCTGAGCAGCAGCTGCAGTCTGGCCACTGTAAGAGAGCTGTCCATGAATAAGCCTGTGCCAAGCCTGCTGGGAAGCACTGCAGCAGCATCTCAGAGAGGGAGCGAGGACAAACACCAGCACTGAGCATGCTCCGCTCTCAAGGCCACTGACAAAATGAGATTTCAGCTCTTTAGCCTATCAGTTTGTTCAGTTCTCCGGCTCTATTCTCGACTCCATCTGTCACTACCCAGCTTTCATCACACCACCAGTGTGTGTGTGTGTGGTGTGTGTGTGAGAGAGAGTTGGGTTTGCTCTTACCGATCAGCTTCCTTATCTGGAGGGCTGCCACACATACCCTTTAAATGACAGTCATAAATTTGTGTCAGACCTACAATTAAGTTGAGGTTGGTTTATTTAGACAGACAGACAGACAGACAGACAGACGGTCCATACCATAATATGTTCCTGTCGTTTTTTTTGTTCATCATGCAGTGAAATGTGTGTGAGACACAGTTACACACAGTTCAAAGCCTGTGTGTCTTATTCAATGTTTGGAAATGAATTGGCTGAGGATGTCGGTTGCCACTAAAATGCTATAATTATTTTCCACATCTTGGTGACCAAAATGATGGCTGATGCACTTTCATCTACCTTCGCTTCTAAATTGCACAATGATACCACATCATAGTGAAACTGACAAATATCTTTACTGACAGATTCTCTCTGAGCACAACATTGAAAGGAATCCTCTTTAAAAAAAAAAATCCGCTCTATCTTCTTAAAGCGGCCTGAATGAAGCTCTTTCTCTGTTTTCACCTCTTCTTTTTTTGTTTTACATATTTATTCTACTGAATCTCTGTGTCTCTGCCTGCCGCTCTGCTGCCTCCCTCCCCTCTGTCTGAGGCAGAGATAAAGAGGTCTGTGTGACTGAGAGCAGATTGACTTGAAGATAGAGGTTGGAAGCAGATCGCTTCCAACCTCCTCCTTCTGTTCTTTCTCCCCTGCTCTCACCCAGATGAATAGACAAACATTCTCCCACATGCGCTCACAGTTTATCAAACACACACCCACATAGGGCCAGGTCTTCATGCAAACACATATGTGCGCTCTCACCAGAGAGAACAACACACACTTGGTCTAAGTGTCCTCAGACTGACAAAGTATACACTCACACACTCAAATACAAACATGCCCCCTCACACACGCACATATGCATATACGCATACAAACACACAGGTGCATCCACATGTAAATAGATGAAGTGCATGGTCACTGATGTGATAAAACGGGGCTGTCTTCCCACTCATAGTGTACCTAATACAAACTATCCCCTTGTATAAAAGCATAGTTCATTTACGAACGATTTACGGTGTTTTTAAAGACATCCCATCTGAATCATAGCATAACACCGGGCTTTGTGGGTGTAGTTTTCCATTACGCACATGTTTTTCACTGTAAAACCCAATGAGTAAATGTTATCATTTTTTACCCATGCAAAACTTGGATCTGGTGACATCTCTGTTACGATCTCATTCTGAGGAAAGAGTAAAGATTGACTGACCAAACTTTATGTTTTGCACAAAAAAAAAAAAAAGAAAATCCATGCATGCAATTGCAAATAAACATTTTCATGTGTGATTGGAAAAAAGAATCTGTGACAAACGGGACATCCGGGAAATCTGTCTATCAAAATTTGATAATGGGGTAAAAGTGACGCTAGCCCACAGAAATGTAAATTCACAGCAGGGAAAACACAAGGAGGTTGTGGTCTTATCAGCAAACCCCCACCCCCTCTCCAAAGCATGCGTGCATCCGTTCCCTGCTATGCATTCTTGCATCAAAATCAAATTCCTCTTGTGCTTTGCACTTGTCCTTTATCTCCAGAATGTGCTCTTAAAGCAGCACAAACATGTCACAATGAGGATACTGTGAGGAGCTTCACCAGAGTGAAACCAGCGTCTTGGTCAGATCATTTGCATTTCTGCTAGAGTTTGGGCTTATCAAGCGTCTGCTTTATCTCTTTGTTTGTCTTTCATGAATGTCAGCTTTTCCTGGAAAACAAGCCACCGCTCATGTGTTTGCTTAGATCGTGCTTTGGCGACCTAGACCCACATAAAGGTGGTCCTTTCTGAGTTATGCTTGATAAGTGAACAGGAGATGAAGTAAGAAGGCCTCACATTGAGCTCTGCCAAGCCCGCCAAAAAGCTTCTCCACCCGTCCTGAAATAGTTTCATTCATTGTCGGGGGCACCAGAGACGGACGATGAAGAAGGAGGTCAAAACTTGATGAAGCTGAAGCTCTTGTGGGCAAGCCTCCACCCGCTTGTGCAGCTTACTGATGGAGGAGCAGCACAATAGTTGAAAGTCCAATTTTAGCCAGCCAACTTTTACTTGTTGCTCAAAAAGCAATAACGTACTAATGTCTAATGTAATACGAGCGCATGTTTGTGGCATCAAAAAAAAACAAGCTAAGACAGGGAGGACAGTTAAAGATCAATATGTTGACCGCATTGCAAAGCCCCGTTCAGACAGTTAATTAATATTGTAAGAGAAGGCGCCCTTTTTGTTCTTACTTCTTACATTACATCTTGTGTTGTTTTGTCATGTTTTGCAGACAGTGCTTTCCTGGCCTATAGCCATTTGCTATGTGATAACTGCCTGCTTGCAAGCGTAATGTCATGGAGACAACAAGGGAGTGAAAAGAAACATGCCTCGACAATGCAGAGTAAAAGTACACATCCTAACAGATGTGAAGATGTGGGGGGGGGGGGAATGGGACTACAGGCCTCATACCATTGGGACTTCCTGCAACAATGATCTTACTGGTTTTTACCTCCATGACGAACGCTGCGCTCTCATTTAGGGTAAAACACCCCCAGAGTTAAGGGGTATCGGTATCACCAAGGAGATATATTCCTCTTTTGTCTGCATTTGCTGCAGTGAGGTGATGGTGAGCGTGTTGGTCTATGGGCCAGCTGGGACACATCTAAGTTCACCCGTGCATGCACGCGCACACACACACATTTTCTTTATGCTGCACACTATCTTTCAACAACAAGCTGAGCAGAGACCAGACGGAAAGAGGTCCTATTTGTGCAGGAAGATAAATACACTTCTGCAACCAGTCCTGTCCCCTCCTGATTAGAGAAACACAATAATGAGCACGAGCACTGGTGGAAGGTCAGAATAAAACAGGGGTAAAGGATATAGTAACAGCCCACAAAGAAAGAAAAACGATATACATATGCACGCAGGAGCGATCACACGGACGCACGTGCACTTCGCTTTAATTATCACAATGTCGCGTTCAATAGTAATTTCAATGAGCATCAGCCTTTTGTTTTAAATCCCTGTGTTTTGCATGCAAATGTTCCTTTTCAGGTGTTTTGCATAGTAAAAGAGCATACCTGCATGAATAGGGATGACATCCCGGTGGGAATTCGTTATCTCTTGTGATCTTCCAGCACTCGATTCACAACTGGATGCCATCACAGGTTTTGGGAAAGATCAACATGTAAGAGTTGTCATGTGTGTACGCCAAAAATCTTATCATACTTTGGTGGGATGATACAAATAACTAAATACTGTAAATATTCAGGGTGTGTGTGTGTGTGTTGAGTTGTTTACAAGTTATTCTTCTATGAGTCAGCACTGCCATGATCCCTCATCGGCTCCTCCTCTGTGTTTCATTCAAGATGGTAACACTCAATCACTGACCATAGAATTGGGAAATTTGTCTCCTCGCTCTGCTATTAATGCGCGTCTTCTCCCTTCCCACGCAAAGGAACGTCGGGTTCAGAGTAGAAGACCCTCTGCACTGCCAGGGAGACAGGATTTTCTCTTGGTCCACATCCAAACCCTGCTAACAAGCCATTCCATTCTGGTTAAAGTCTTTTCATGTTAAGACACACATCAATCCACACCTACAACATACCAAAGGAAACAAACCCTCTCTCAGGATATGTAGGGTGTGTGTGGGGTGAACATGGCCGGACACGTCCCTTAAACACACCGGGAGGCGCCCAGCAGGAGTGCCGGCAGCCCCTCTTTTCAACACTTCAACACGCGGCACACAAACATAGTTGCCCTTCCCATGGTCCTTTTGTTCTGTATCATTTTGTAGCAGTTGCTGTTATAGATGCTGGCAGCTTTTTCTGGACATACACTATACTTGAGGATAGGTTCCATGTATTTTTAACTCCCTCCCCCCCGAGGGTACATCATGCAAGGATCACTGCGCAAACGCAGACAAGCTTCTGAAACTAGCCATCTCAGAAGTGACGCAGGAAAGCATGCGTATGCTTGCCGACACAGAATTATAGCAAATGTACTTTACAGATATTCAGACAATTAGATCAAACAATTGCACACTCAAGCACTGGCAAGCATCTACACAGACCTGGGGGGTCTGTGTCATCCTTTAACCCCAACAGTTTGACTTTTTTTTATATATATATAATGACTAAAAGAAAGATAATGACCATTAGAATTCAGGCTGTGTTTTTCCCCTGGTAGATATTGTGAATTCCGCAAAAAAAAAAAATGAGGAAAAGTGACAACATTGTTTTTTTTTTTTTTTACGACGTGCTATAAATAAATTGAAGAGAATGTTGACATGTAAGAACTTAAGCTGTTTACACAAACGTTTGACACCATTGCCAATGAAGATCAGTATTGTCACCTGCTAATCAGCCCATGAAATATTATGGAATGTGTTTTCTCTAGTGCGGTGCCCACAAGTCGGAACATCTACAGACACAGCAGGCAAAGGAACATGGAAATGTGTGCCTGCCAGCTTCACTCTCGCTCTCTTTGGATCACACACTAGCGGGTTACTTCTCCAACATGCCAACATCTCCACCGTAATTTCAAATCCTGACACACTGAAAACAGACCTGGTGTTACATGTAATTATACTGCTTATAATAACTATCTGTCAAATGTGAATCTATCCCTGCGTCAGAAATAAAGCAGGCACTATAGAAAAGGGCAGAAAAGATTTTACAGTCACAATCCAAATATCAGTTGGACCAAAGAGGCTTAAGTAACTTTCAGAAAAGATTTCATGCCAGGAAATTTCCGTGTTATTGATCCAGAGCTCGACTACCTAAAAAACAAACATTTTTATTGTTGTTGTTGTTGCTGTTGTTTTCATTCATTCATTTTCATAACCACTTTATCTGCAAACCGGATGTTTTCTGTTTTCTGTTTGAATATCCATGGTGACAAAATGCCTGTATAAAATCTTTTTCTAGAATGTAGTATATGCATTCATCCATCCATCTTCTTGTAGACAGCCGTTTAACCACCTCGTGGGTCACGGGCTCTAACAATTTAACACAAGCCTTCATGGCTCTAAATTAAGTCTGCACATTGAAAGAAATGTGCTGTAATAGGCCCCCTATCCATTGACCCCTATCCTTCGACCCGAAGCCCAAAGTTCCAATGCAATGCTGACGCTGTTTGGCGGCATTAAAGGGTTAATTTTGCCTGCAACCTTTCATGCTGCGCATATAAAAAAAACTGTTTTAAATATTTTATTACATGCACTCGATGCAGCCTGAGAAGGAAGAGTATTGCAGCACAATATAGCTGCAAATTACAGAATGATTCAAAGGGCAGGTTTAACTCAAACTGCCTCCACAATGTGGTAAATAAAAGTCATAAACAGCCAACCAATATAAACACATTAAACAGTGATGTAAGTTGGGAAATGAGCAACCATGTTATGTTTTTATGTGATACATGTTTTTTCATGCATAGTTGTTTGAGACCTTTCTGTGATGTTGGCATAAGCCTCCTGTTGCCCAATGCTAATCTTGCTCAAAAGAATGATGAAATCTGCACTTCCTTTAACCTAATTCTGCAAATGTAATGAATTTAATCTGTTCACAGTTATTACAAAACGTATTTTGTTATACACGATGCATTTGCACATCTCCCTGGGACTCCGGTAGTCAGTTTCATCAAAAGAAGCCATCCACTCATCAGTGACCTCGTAGGTCGAGACACCAAGAAGATGGCCTCTAGTGAGGAAAGAAAAATCCAGTGACATACAGTTGTTATCTTGGGCATGCCTCCCAGACTGTGCAGTGGGTTGTGGGCTTTGAATGTCTTTGACACAGCTCCCAGACACATGCAGGGGCAGGGAGGGTAGCAACTGCTGCGATCCCCAGTGGATTCATTCCTTTCAACTTTTCGCTGTTTCTCCTGCCTCCTGATTCTGATCATATACTGCCTCATTGTGGCGAAGGCAATATTCTTCAGTGGCCTGAAAAAGTCAGTCCAACAGTGGAATGTGTGATAAGAGAGATTTTTCTTTTTTTTGACAGCGTGGTTCTTCTTAACGGGACATTTACTGTAATTTATCCTTCGTCATTTCTGATTAACTTTAATTAGAAGTGATCTTAAGTTGGTTGTTATTCGTTATAACTGCTTTTGGCGCCAGGCAGTGCCTGTAGCCCGTACAGTTTACTGACGGTGAGACTTAAAAATGAATGCTTGATGTTATTAAATCTATTTTAGGACAGTTGGATGGGCTTCACAATCTAAAAATCTAATTACATATCACAGAACATTATTTGGCAAATGTTCAAACTTCTGACATCTGTGACGGAGCAGCTAACCAATCGCAGATATAACGTGTCAAAACAACGATCCAATGATGAAGCTAACCACCACGGCAAGGATTTTCCAAGCATATCAGATCTCAGTAACATCATAATGAAATAGTCCATAATATGACATTAATCCACATCTTCCTAAAAGTGCTTTTATAATCCCACCAATGAGCCATTGGCTGGTATCTGCTTGTATATCACTTTGACATGAGGCCTATTCTTCATTTAGATCTAATGCATGTTGCTTTGGAATGACACAATATTAAATGTAAATTATCCGAGACATTAATGTCCATAAAAAAAAGGTAAATACAAACGCAACATGCACATGTGTGCTCTGTGGAAATAATCACATTGATCTAAATCAGTTTGATCTTGCAGAAATAGCTTTGTTTCATTTCATGAACTGAAGACAGGGATTAGATTATTGGGTGTGACATTGTGTACTAAAATGTCACATTAATCTGCATTCAGCCCTTCAGTAGGCGGCCTAATCCTGCACTGCTGCTTTATGGCTGGTGTCACACTGCTGTTTGTCAGATGTTGCTGCTCCAGTACAGTAGATCACAAGATGCCAGTGGTTTTAGGAATGAGGTAAATCTTACAATACAAAACATAAATGATGTAATTGTACTTAGAAAATGATGACATGACTTGATTTAATGTGCGGAATAGAACTCTGGTAATAGAAACAGAGAGCGCCTGCTTCTACTACGTTGCTCTACATGCACCTAGAATTTTATCTTTAGCTCCTTGATCTAATTACTTCACCTAAAAAAATACAAAATCACTATATAATCTGTCACAGATACATACCAATATTATTGATTATTGTCATCAACATTGATGAAGCCCTTTATATTTTAACATTGGTGTTAGCTATGCAGGTTTTCCCAAAGGAGGTTTCAAGTTAGCGCGCAAACTGCAATGTCTGCAGAATGACCCTTTAGCAGCTGCCATCTCAATCCTCGCAGTCTTTACACTGGAAACAAATACTTTAAATTATTTGGAACCCTCCCTAAAACAGTTTGGAGTTGGGCATAGAGCATTATTAATGTGATGTAAAATTAGTCTTCAAGTGTATTGCCTTGCATGCTTTTTTCCATAGTTGTGATCCAGCTGAACTTGGAGGACGCACATTTTGCACTCCGTGATCCCAGACATGATATTACAGCATGGAAATGTAGAATCATCCAAAGCGCTGCCATAGTGTGTGTGAAATGAAATGGCTTGTTAAGCAGACTATTGGAACTGTGGAAAATATCTGTCAGAGTAGGCTGGATAGAGGGCTGCAGTGACGGTAGAACAAAAGTGTAACAGTGAAACTGAACCATTGTAGTTTAGTACTACAGTGAAACACATTAGAACAGAAGCGCTAACTTTGCACACTGTAAAATGTTTTCTGTAACTAACTGACAGCAGCTTCAACTTTAGAGTTGTTGTTTTTTCTAGTTTCTGACTATACAAATCAATACTGGTCTGTCTGTAAACCACATTATATTAACAGTATGTTAACTTACATATATATCATATAATAATAATAATTATTTCATTTAATGATAACAATGATACCAATATTTTAATATGAGCCAGCATTCACACAAACTAGGCAAAGTACCATCTGCTCTGCAGGAGGGGTGACCTTTCACACAGTCACTCACTCATCAATGGAGCACATAAGTAATCGATCGAACCACCGACTGTCTGCTACACGGATAACTGCTTCACCTGCTGAGCCACTGCTGCCCCTGCTACTCTACAAACTGCTACTACAAATAATAACTGTATTCAAAAAACAAAGAAAACCATAAAGTACATGTATAAATCTGCTCTCACAGGGAACATGGGAGATCATTTCCTAGCGATTTGACCATTTGAGGGAGAACTATAAAGTTAATAACCGTGGACAAAGATGCCCCCACGTCTGTAAAAACTCTGAAAAGACTACCTACTAATGATCACATGCAAACCTTTAGGGCCCCCACAAGCCATTGTTCAAAGATCAAGAGGAACCCCATACGCCCCCTCTGCAGGGGAATAATAAAAATGCTGCCTCATGTTACTCAGAGGAAGTTTCCTTATCGAAGTAGCTCGAGATATCTGTGCCAAACGAGTGAGCAGATTTTATCATATAATTTTCATTTTTACTTCCCACACGTTTCTTTTGCTTTCCCAGCATGCACTGCTGTTCACGGGTAGCAAGCATATTCCTTAAATCATGGATTTCAGGCTGTAATCACATATTAGTGATCCCGGACTGGATTGCAGGATACAGCCGGTGTGAAATTAATAAAGAGGAAATTAAAATTTGCTGTAAACTTAAACACACATTCTATTATAAAAGACATTTGAGATTTAAAGCGTCAACTTGAAAACCTCTATGCTAGACGTTCTTGATGTCGGACATTCTGTGGCTCAAATTGAACTTTGGAACAATAGAGCAGTAAAAAAAAGAGTGAAAGCCCAACAAACTAATATAATCAAGCCTAACATTTTATGCAACTGACTTTTCATACCTGTGCTTGAAAATGTATAGCCAAAGTTTTTCTAAATGACTGTGAACTGTATGTTCTTCTGCAGCAAAATATTCAAGGAATCAATTCAAGCAGCCATTTTAAACCCACTCGGGTTCTTTTCTCTCTCTCTTATATGTATAAATCTAGCACTTCCTATACATGTAATTATTGGCATTTGCATTCATATTTGTTTTTCATAATAATAAGAATAACGTAATTCTGTGTGGATGTAACTAAAGTGGCTAAAGCTACGCTACCAAAACGCAATTGTAAAAACATTTAGCTTAGAAATGTTCTAACGTTAGTCGACGTATCACGTTGGCTCACAGTTTAGCATGTTGCGAATGGCATCTTAACTACAGCAGACTAGATCCTCTTAACAGAGCACACGCCATATGTCTCCATCCGGATTACTACAGTCCTGTATTAACTGCACAACGACCAGTGTGCACAGCGTTCACATATGAAGAAGTACAAAAACGCACATCCTACAGCAATGTACTGCAATCTCAAAAGTCCTGTTAAGAGCTTCCCACTGGGCAGTGTGTATGAAGCCTTTATTGATACGGCTTCTATCAAGCCATAAAGTGCTTAAACCCACAAGTAAGAAGACCAAAAAACAAAAAAAATGTAAATGGATTATTATATTCAATTTACGTATAATTAATCTAACCTCAACAAACCTGCATGATTCTCAATAGCTTCACAGAGCTGAGAAGAGACACTAACAAACCTGTGGCAATCATGTCTCTGCATAGAAAGATTTAATTTTGCTATGAATATTCATTAAGATAATTACGTTACTTCTGCTGTGCAAAGAAGAAGAAAGTGGATTGTTTTGGACTCCGCTGTGTTTTCTTTGCCACAGGTGGGAACCCGTTGTGTAGCATCGGGCTGCAACAGCCACAAATATAACCTGTATGTCACTTGCATGTGTGTGTGTGTGTGTGTGGCTGGTTGTATGTTTTATAAGGACATAGAAGGTAATTCAATGCTTCCAGCTGGTCAATCCCAACACCGTGTACCTCAGCTAAAACACCGTATCGAAACAAAATTCCATTTGTGACAATCTGTGAGGAGAAGCACACTGAATGAGCATCTTCATCACTATCAAGTGTTTGCTAAATTGCCCTTGAATGTGCTATTAGGGTATGGCCGACCTGCACGCACATGTTGATTCACACTGCTGCCAGACAAACCTATAGGAGCCATCAGTAACTGTCGTTCATGCTCAATGTCTAGCTCCTCCACAGAATTCTGTCAGTCCACAGAGAGATCCGTAGCTCGGGGTTAAACGCTCTCCGTCTCGCACTTCTGTGCAGCAGCTGCAACATTATCGCAGAAACAACCGAGTTATAGTCTGAGCATTCACACGAATATTGTTACATTGATGCACTTTGTGTAAACACGTTGGATTAATTAGCGATAAATGCCAATGTTTGGTAACCACCAACATTGAGATGGTTTTAAGATGCCATTGCATTAGACTTCAACTCAGATGACCTTATTTCTTTCTTATACAGTCTTCCATTCATCCATTTTCTTGGAGATGAGACGATTGACAATTGTCAGCCGCTTTTCTGCTTTGCAGTTCCCGGGTGTTGCTGGAACCTATCTCTGCATGCTATGGGCAAGGAGGCGGGGCACACAGAGACAGACAGCCACTCACGTATGCACTCATACACTGCCTTCTGCTGATAAAATGCTCCCATCAGTCTGCATACACCCACACACACACACACACACACACATGCAAGCACTTACTGCAATGATCTAGGTCTCCTCTATGGGGTCGAGGGATAAGGGTCAATGGATAGGGGGCCTATTGCAGCACATCTCTTTCAATGCGCAGACTTAATTTAGAGCCATGAAGGCTTGTGTTAGATTGTTCGAGCTAAATCGCGCATGTGACACTCTTGGATTCACAGCTCTCAATGCAGCAACATCAAACTCTGACTCTCTAAAATCATATCCACTCTCATAAAGCTTCTTAAAAATGCCCGACAACTCATCTACCTTCAAATGACTTTGAAGCACATAGCAAAAGATGGACAAAGATTTAATAACACGAGACAACGTGATGAGCTAATTCTCTCATGAAATGGACTGAATAGCTATAAACTGATTACATGTAGAGATGTCATTGTCTCTGGTTTAGTGCACAAGTCTGGTGACATGAACTCGGTGATCTTAAAAAAGCTGGACTCAAACATAGGAGCCATATAATGTCATTTCAAATGTTTGCTGCATTCCATTCTGGAAACAATGAAAGTCAAATATATAGTAAAATGAATAAAAATACTGAAACACTTTCTGATGTGTCAGTTGTACAGAACCGCCGTTGATGCCAGCGATCTGCACAACATTCCCTTTTTTTTGGCTCTAATACAATAATGCCACAGAATATGCTGCTGTTCCAGTCAAAAGCATGAATGCTTGAGACACTGGGAGTCAATACGAGGGACAGATTTGCTCTTCACATAAATCATTGTGTGCATGTATTGGTTGTAATCTGTATCTGCAGTGGTTATTTGTCTTTTTCATGTGTGTGTGTGTGTGTGTGTGTGTCAGAAACACCACAGCTGCAGCTGACTGAGTTCTGTGGAAGGGTTACAGGTGGCAAGCACCAGGTAGCGTGTTATTAAGGAAGCCCCGAGGAACCAGAAGACAACAACTGAATCACTTTGAGTTCTGTACAGCATGTACTTCATTTCCCTGGTTCACACACTTGGGAGCTTCGGCCCTTGAGGGACTCAAGGCGAGTTTGGGCTGTTGCTATGTGGGCCTAGCACTGGCATTAGATCGCCGACCATACAGAACAGCCTGTAATGCAGAATGATACACTGATACTGACTGATGATGTGTGAAACAGGGGACGATGCAGTCTGTTGTCCCTGTTGTATTAAGCTCCGGGGGGGGGGGGGGGGGGGGGGGGCAATTTAGGGCGACCCAAGAAGGGGGGGGACCCCTCCGTGTGTTTATTCTCTGTGTGTATTTGTAAAAAGGAAACCCTAAAGTGTTGGATGGAGAGCCTATCATTTTGATATTTTCCAACAACAATCGCGTTCGATTACAGATTTGATCAACAGCACCCACTGCCCTGAAGTTTACAGGCGTGCATTCAAGACTTTGGCCAGGGACAGGCTATGCCAACATCTGAGGCATTAAAGTATTAAACCGGGCGTGACCCTAAATATAGCTTAGGGACCAACTCGCTTAGGGCAGCCTGATTTTCCCACACGTGACACCCGCGCGATACAGGCCGCTGTCCCTGGTGCTGAAATTGAACAGGCTCCATGGACATGCGGATGCGCTCTGTGTTCAAAGAAAGAACCCTAAAAACATGGACAGAGTAACGGCATTCACCTGGAGACGCACAAACGCTCTATATGATGATGCGGGTTCGCAGGATGCAGATAGTTCACAATCACACACTCATAATGGCTCATAAGCAACAGTGCGGAGGCGCATGTCTGATGCAGTTCAGGGGAACGGAAGAGAGGAGAGAGAAAGGGAGTTTGATTGATCATGTGGGCTACGGGAGCCTGCGAGAGTTGTCGAAAATTGCTGCATAGACGCCCCTTATAGGCACGGATCTGGTACCCGCTGAGTCCAAACCACGCCGTGGACACATTAACCACAATTCACCAGAGTGGTTGCTACAAAAAAAAAAAAAAAAAAAAAAAGCCAGCCCGTTTTATTCTTCCGGGTTGCTCCTCACCGGTAATCCACGATACATTAAACTTACCGCAGTCCTCACACAAGATCTTCCCAACATCCTTTTTTAGGCTCTTTCCACTCGTGTCCAGAGGCGCGTACGATGCCTTGAAAACCAAGGGCTCGTCAGTGGGGTCCATGAAAAAAATGTACTTGTGGTTCTTCTCTACTTGGGCGCACGGAGCCTCGGATCCGAATGTCCCCACGGTGACGAGCTGCTCTCGCTCCAGATCGCCGCTGTTCCGGGGCCAAACCTCCAACACTTTGACATTCACACTGTACGGCTCCGCAGAGACGTTCGCAGGCGCAGACTGCACCTTGCCCTCTATCACCACGGCGGATTGGTAAACCTGGTCCTGCAGGGAATTCAAATTCGGGGAGTAGCAGGCGAACGAGACCCCGATGAGCAGCATGGATAAATGCACCGAATCAAGCCTCATGCCGCCTGCTTTGGCTCGGTGGTCGCTGGTCGCGTTGCGGCAGGGCTCTCTGGGCTGCGGGGCGATGGCGATGGAGCTGGGTTGAATGAGCAGACAGCAAGTGGGCTCCAGTGGCACGGCAGCGCGGCAGACCTTGCATAAGTGTCCATGCCATCGGGATCCGCTGCTTGTTCCGAGTAATTTTCATGCAGATTCGAACCGATGCAAGCGCGTAATGGCGCAATGGGGGTTCGAACGCTTTCTACTGAGTGCGAGGCATTGTTTGTAGGCTGTAAGCAAGGCGATGCCTCTACGCTGCCATAGTAGCGCGAACTGCAAGACGACGCCACTCGTATCTTTTGCCTACAGATCGCAGCGGTGATCGACCGCTACGATCTGCAGCGGAGGAGGGAAAAGACGCAAAAAATGCTGCAGCGAACCGCAAGTTCGGGAGTCCGGTCGCAAAACATGAGCCACGTTCATTCCCAAAAGAAATTCTTTTTTTTTTTTTGTATAGGCAGCTATAACGGCAATGCAGCGCCGCCCCCCCCCCCCCCCCCCCGCGGCTCTCTCTCCGCCTCTTCCACGAGCCACAGACGGAGAGAGAATAATGCCGATTGCCCAAGGGCTCCGTCAACAAAGATGCAGGATTGGAATCCTCAAATCCAGGCAACCGGTGGACCGAAGGGTCGAGCTTCTCGCTCCCAAAACCCAGTTATTGCATGTCTATCACTCCATGGCGTTTTTTTTTTTTTTTTTTTTTTTATCAACGGCGATCGCGCGTTACAATGAACCAACGAAATCCTAAATCCATGACTGTCCCTCCTCAAGAACGCATTTTACCGTCGCCGCGGGGCATTACTCAAAAAAAAAAAAAAAAGAAATACATTCACAGTGAAAAATGCAGCTGCATATAGTCCTATAGGCCGAGAAAACTCTTATGGGGGCGATGACTAAGGCTGCGAAAGCATGCGCGATGCTCAAAGAGACTGTCTTTGAATGAGTTTTGCATCTCATCCCATTAAGTCAGCATTCAGGTCACATTTGCAGCTCTGCATGCCTCTGAAAAAAACCAAACTGATGTTGAAGCCTCTTCCTCTCTGTTGTCAGGCCACCTGAGGAACATCATTTATTATGGGGATACTAACTGGTCGTGTTTAGATCAGAGTAGTTGTTTTATTTAGCCTATATAAATACAAAATAGCATGAGGATACAGGGCGTTGCACTGGAGAGCGACATCTCCTGACCAGAATTGATTCATGAGCAACTTGACATACACATAAAATAAAATAAACAGTGCCAATTTGGGAATGCATTCTGATTTGGTGTCCTATAAAATATTCTCAGTTTGGAATGAGGCAGCCAAACTGCATCATCAGATGTCGATTCAGCTTGGAGTGACGTGAATGTGAGTAAATATAAGACGCGCCCAGATGATTGTTGTCATGCATGATGGCCTGCTGGAGGCTGGCTGCTCTCCATGGTGCTGAAACTGGGCCTATACATTAGAAATGTGATGAGAGACACGAACAATAAATCATCGGTCAAACTGCGAGGTCCTCTTTCTGTGCAACACGGTTGTCGCAAACACAAAAGGGATGGAAGATTATATCTTCTGCACTCTCGCATTAAAAGTGAGAGAAATCATGAGATTAAGTCAAACACAGCTGCTTTTAAAACTTTATTGAGAGCACCAATGGCAACACGTCACTTAGATAGACCGAACCACCGTGACAGTTGCAAGAAATGTTGCCTTACCTGCTATACAAGGAGGAAAAGCTGCAACTCCCCGATATCACCAAGAGGAGGCGCGCGTCAACTGCGTTTCCCCACAGTGCGTGTTGACATCACAGGGGAAGCGTGCGGCGGCGCGCTTTGGCGTGGGTCGCTTTCCGTGCCACGACACGCCGTTTCTTGTCCATCTTGAAGCAGAAGCAGTCGCAAGGGCCTCCACGTGTGCGCCGAGAAGTCTCGTCTCGTCCTCCTCTGCGCGCCGCCAAGGGTCTGACGCGCTGCTCCGGCCCCCCCAGGCTGAGCTGGCTGAGGTAGGTGGTGGGATATAGCGCTTGACGCAATGACGTCTTATTCACATGTCACTCGGGTTGTTATTGGCCTGCTGCATTTAAAGTGTCTCAACGTGCAGCCATGCAGGAATGTCATTGTATGCGTAAAATGTGCAGATACAAAGTCAGGATGGCGGACGAGTTATCTGACATAATAAAGCTGCGTTTGTGGCAGCGCGCAGTGTTGGGATGCGATAGGGAGAGCAAATACAAAACCTTTGTGAGGTGATCTCAACGGATGCTTGTTAAAAAAAAACTGCGATAAGACATTTTGGAGTCGGAAATTTGAAAAACAGAAATGTCTGCTTTATCATCAAGAATTAAACTGGTGTCCGACGTTAGATTATACCGACCGACATATTGTCACTGATTTAGAAATCAGAGACACGATCTAGGCCTCTATAATCTGTAAATTAAACAGAAATGTAACATTAAATTCTGTTTGTGAGTTGTGTTTTTCTGGGAAAACGAAGTGAACGAGCAAAGGGGCATATTTCGTCGATATTAAATACAGCATCCAAATGCCACGTCGTACTTTCAGAGTAAGGAGAGAGAGAGAGAGAGAGAGAGAGAAGTGTTCTGGATTCAACAAGAGCTCAAATAGATGAAAAAAAAAAAAAAAAGGACTCAAATAAATTTGAATAAACTAACGATGAATGAATGTTAAATACAAGGTGAATATAAATCAGTCGCACGTCTAACATCCGTCCATCCATCTTCTTGAATGACTGATGTGAGTTGATCCGAACCATGCAGTGAAGGCATTCAGGAGCTGCGCCGAGCTGCGCCTAAGAGGTAAATTAGGCTAAAGCTCTTCTAATGTGACGCTTTGGCCTTAAATTCAATTGAGCGGAATATTCGAGCTGACGTTATTTTTGACTACAGATGTTCAAGTTTCAAGGGAAAAATGAGCATCACTTGTATTTATTATTTATTGATTTATGTGTTTCAATGCTAATTCTTAAATTGAAATGCTATACCTCTTATATTCGTTTTTTTTGCTTGATTTATAGATGAATTTAGTAATTTGACAACAAAATATAAATAATTAATTCGCCTTTCTTCAGAATGTTTTACTCAAAATCACAACATATTTCATGGATATGTTGTTATTGTTAATTTGGGGCTATTTAAGTGTGTTGAAAAGTTTTTGGTTTTTT